>NC_090447.1:1373606208-1373916471 GCF_031143425.1 Pleurodeles waltl | reverse complement strand
GAAAAAAAATACTTTCCTGTACTTAGCTATACTTACCTGGGATGGTGTCCCCCATTCTCTGCTGTCCCTCTGGTGTGGATGGGGGTGTCCCTGGGACATGGGTATGGCACCTGTGGGCTTATTCCATGGTGTTCCGCCATGGAAAAAGGCCCAGAGGTCCCCTAACACCTGCCCTGACCCCGGCATTAAATAATGGTGCAAAACAAGCTTTGCACCACTACTTGACCACTATTTGACCCCTCCTCCCCCGTGTGTGATAGAGTCAATGTTTGCACTGGAATGCCTACTTTGCATCTCATTGACGCAAAGTAGGTTTCCACATCCCAAAAATTACTTTAACCCCATAATTTTGCACTAGACGGGTCTAGCACCAAAGGATAAATATGGAGTTAATTTCCAACCAATTTTGCGTAAAAAAATGATCCAAATTCTGTGCAAAACAATTACAAATATGCCCCTTAATGCCTGCTCACCGCACGCATTAAAAGGAGGAACACCATTGATTTCAATGGTCCTCAAAGGGCTTTGCAGGATTAGTATCAACATTTTTGATACTAATCCTGCAAAGCTCTGAACTAGCATCAACTTTTTTTGCACTAGTTTCTGTAACTATCGCCATGGTGTGCCATATATTAGATACAGCGCCCACATGGTGTCATTAGGGGGGCGCTAAGGGGCTCAAGGAAGGTGGTGCTGCACTGGGTGCGGTGCCATTTTCCTTAAATCAGGCCCTAAGGGTATTGCCTGGTGTAAGGCTTCCAGCATGTGGATAACACATTACTCAATGCCACCTCAAAAATGAAGTACAATTCTCTGCAGTCCTTGAACTCTGACATTATCATAAGATGGCAAAGCTCATCTTGTATCATCAGGTATAACTTTCCTTGTGCCTCCCAACATACATGCTAGGCATTTGTATTACAAGACTCTTTTCTTCATTATATTTTTTTACATGTATTAGTCGTGTCATTGTGCATAGTGACTGCATGTGATGTGAACCCGATTTGAATGACTACAAAACAAAGTGGCTGTGCATAAGGTTTACACCTCCTATACGTAAGTATATTGCAGTAACGCAAACAGTGTCCATACATTGCATAAGGTACTGTGGAGGGTGCCAAACTGGTAAGCACCCAACCACTTAGGTTGCAGTCCTGTCAGTTGAGAAATCAAATAACACCTAGAAATTCAATATTGTTATACCAAGGCACACCATAAAAGTCCATCCCTTCTTGATATAGCATTCAGAATTCCAATTTGCTGTGGGTATATGGTAGCAATTTTATTCATCCAAATAACTCATAAAGGTAACAGCCATCATGAGTCCAGAGATACAACAACCACCACGTGTCAAGTCGATATAAATCAATCTTGTGTTCTAAACAACACACACATGACCATGATAAGCCTTTCGGCCACTGTGAACACACTTGCACAGAATATAACGGTTGTTATACTCTGTTCAAGCATGGACTTGACCATCATATCTTGAAGATCTTTCTTCGCTCAGAAATTTATGTACTACATGTGAAATGTTGGTGACATTGAGATATACCTAGTCTTGGGCCTCAAAAAAGTCTTGTTGACTAAACACGTGCTATTATTACAATATGACCATCTTCCGATTCTAGCAGGTCGAGTATTTTCAAGGCGTATTTGACTCTTGATGAAGCATCTCTATGACTAATCTTGGTTGTGACAAATTTGGGGCTTTTATTGGGCTTTTTCCTAGATAAGTGGGCAGATGGGGTCTTCTAATGTCTTGTGTGAGTGAGAAGGTTGGAATGAGTGACCAGCAAAGGTGAGCTGTTGTTGGGCAATGTTAAGCTAAGACTGGAGGGTGGTAAGTTTTTTTTTCTAGATCTTACACACCCAGGGCTCAAGAGATGTGATGTGAAGTAATTATAGGCAGAGGTTTAGAAGGATTATATCTCAGCTGCTATTCATAAACTGAAAGTGTAGAAGTCTCTGGACAAGGAAGGCTTCTTAATCAAATACATAATAATATCTTCTCAGATGTCCTTGATACTGTTTTGTGAAAGTTGTTTATTTTTTGTTGGAAGTTCAGATATTTGAGTCTCATTTGAGGTGGCATTGATTAGTCTCATTCAAAACAATATAGGGACAGGTAAAAAAGGTAAACTACATGAGAATACCTCTACACTTGCAAGTTTATTTTGTAGTACATTTTTCAATCTTTTGTTATTCATTTACTACAAAGGGTTGACTTATGTGTCTTTACATCCTGAACATAGGAGGAGGAGCCTAATTTACAAGTGTACAATTACAACTTCTCACATAAGTAAGGCATAGGAGAAAGTTAACACTTTATTTAATTTACAAAAAACTAGTAAAACTATTTTTATGTTAAATAACAATGTTAATAAATGTATTATGTTTAGTTTAAATACCAAACAAAATAAAAATACTACAGGGGTATTAACCTAATTTTAAATTAAATATTCAGTTATTTTAAATATATTAAGACATGTACATTCTTTTTCAAGAAGCAATAACACAAAAAGAAGAAAATGTTCCATAGCCCCAAAGGTGGCGGTACATAATGGACTCAGAAAGCCCATAAATGTGAAACACCACTCTCCTGCACAGATAACACATACTCACATGGTGCTGTGCAAGTGAACTTTAATATAATTAATTTAATGGCTGAACCTCCCAAAACATTTTAGCAACAGCCTTGGTCATCGGCTGATTCCTAAACGTACCAGTTGGTTTAGCCATTATAATACATTTCACTTGCACAGCACTCCATGAATATGTGTCTTTTGTGTAGGAGAGTGCAAGGGAGTGGTGTAGTATATATATGTCTGAGCGGTGTTTTATACATTTCTCTGAGTACCATAAAGCAATTTAAACTTTTCTTTCCTAGTCAAGAATGTAAATAGTTGTCTTTGAGTCATAAATAAGGTACTGATAACAAATGCAGGTGGGCCTCGACCATGTGTGGACATAATGAAGGCCAGTGGGTAATGTGTCCAGATGTCTAGCCTGAGGGGCATGTGATTGCTATGTGTACTATATGTGCTGTGTTCTGATTGGCTGAGTGTCCCTAACTACATGTGGCATCTGAATTTATAGTGTTTGGGAATGCGCTCACCCTTCCGGCCATGTGTGCTTTATTGGGGCTAATCTCCTGGGGCCATTGTGGTGTCATTGCACATATCTGTGGGACTGACCTGAGATTCCTGTTTGCGCTTTTGTTTGCTGGTTACATGTTGCCCCACCTGTGACCTGTCAATCAGTAACCTCAGGCTTAGGTCTCAGAGCCAGGCTGACCTTATACTTTCAAGTCAGTGTTGACAGAGAGTTCATGAAGTGTGACTCCCGCAATAGGGATGTGATTTTGTTTTTATGTATGAATGTATCATGGTGCATATCAACATACATTTTTTCAGTGTTAACGATAGATAGATAGATAGATAGATAGATAGATAGATAGATAGATAGATAGATAGATAGATAGATGGATAGATAGATAGATAGATAGATAGATAGATAGATAGATAGATAGATAGATAGATAGATAGATAGATAGATAGATAGATAGATAGATAGATAGATAGATAGATAGATTGATGTTGAAAGAAATGGATTTATTTTAACACTATTCCCTATGAGGTGTTACATTAAGGCACAACCACCATTATTTTCTATGAGAGGATGGTGAAGTACCAGTGCCTTGTGTGCTGCTGGACTTACCCCAGGTCTAAGCTGGAGTAAATGTACTACCATTTTTTATGACACTAGCCCAATCTGAGTGGCGGCTTGCAGCATTCCATAAATTTGGTACCTGGCTGGCTCTTTGGAATGATGCAAGCCGGTGCAATACTTTTTGCCGCAAAACGGCGTTTGCACAGTTTTTCAGCAAAAAGTATAAATATGAGGGTTACTCTTTTGCGGGTGGGTGTATCTTCTTCCTTAATTCCCTGACATGTCTTTCCTTAGGAATACAAAAGGATGATGGAGGGAGTGCTGAAACTTTTCAACCACTCACTCCCAGATTTGGGTTTAATCAATCATTCTTCTGCTCAATAAGACACCCCAGTTTGGACCCAACCATATGCAAACCAGTCTTGACCCAGTTCACCATGTGAACAGTCCAGCCTGAACTACCAGGCCAGGTCCTCCCTGGACCGGAAACAAGCATCCTGGAAACGGTTTCTGGATATCATCCTTCATCAGCCAGGCTAGCTTGAATCCAGCGGCACAGTGAGCAAGGGGCCCACAGTTAGGCATACCCTTCCCACTTAGGGCACCTTTAGCAGCACAAAAGGATGATGGATGGAGTGTTGAAACTTTTCAACCACTCGCTCCCAGATCTGGGTTTAATCCATTGTTCTTCTGCTCCATATGACACCCCAGTTTGGACCCAGCCATATGCAAATCACTCTTGACCCTGTTCTCAGTGGGAACAGTCCAGCTCGAACTGCCATGCCAGGTCCTCCCTGGACCGGAAACAAACATCCTGGGGTCGGTTTCAGGGTATCACCTAGCTTGAAACCAGTGGCACAGTACGCAAGGGACACACGTCTGGGCATACGCTTCCCACTTAGAACAACTTTAGCAACACAAAAGGAAGATCGACAGAATGCAGAAACTTTTCAACCACTCACCTCAAGTCAAAGATATGGGTTTAATTCATCATTCTTTTGCTCACCATGCCACCCGTATCTGGACCCACCCTTATGCAAATCAGTCATGACCCTGTTCCCCAAGGGAACAGTCCAGCCGGAACTGCCAGGCCAGGTCATCCCTGGACCGGAAGCAAGCATCCTAGGATCGGTTTCAGGGTATCACCCTTCATCACCCAGGCTGGCTTGTATCCAGTGGCACAGTGACCAAGGGACCCACATCTGGGCATACCCTTCCCACTTAGGGCAACTTTAGCAACACAAAAAGATGAGGGACAATGTGACCTCCAGTCACAGATCTGGTTTTAATCCATTGTTCTTCAGCTCAACTTGCCAGCCAATTTTGGACCCTACCATATGCAAATCAGTCTTGACCCAATTTCCCATGTGAGCAGTGCAGCCTTAACTGCCAGGCCAGGTATTCCCTGGACTGGAAGCAAGCATCCTGGGACCGTTTTTAGGGTATCACCCTTCATCAGCCAGGCTAGCTTGAATCCAGAGGCACAGTGAGCAAGGGACCCACAGTTGGACATACCCTTTACACTTAGGGCAACTTTAGCAGCACAAAAAGATGATGGACGGAGCACTAAAACTTTTCCACAACTCACTCCCAGATATGGGTTTAATCCATCATTCTTCAGCTCAATATGACACCCCAGTTTGGACCTAGCCAGATGCAAATCAGTCTTGAACCTGTTCCCCAGGGGAACAGTCCTGCCCAAACTGCCAGGCCAGGTCTTCCCTAGACCAGAAACCAGCATCCTCTGATCTGTTTCAGAGTATCACCCTTTATCAGCCAGGCTAGCTTGAATCCAGTGGCACAGTGCGCAAGGGACCCATGTCTGGGCATAAGCTTCCCACTTAAAGCAACTTTACCAACACAAAAGGATGATCAACAGAATGCTGAAACTTTTCAACCACTCACCCCCAGTCAAAGATCTGGGTTGAATCCATCATTCTTATGCTCACCATGCCACCCCAGTTTGGAGCCAGCCATATGCAAATCAGTCATGACCCTGTTCTCAATGGGAACAGTCCAGCCCAAACTGCCAGACCAGGTCCCCCCGGACCGGAAACAAGCATCCTTGGACCAGTTTCAGAATATCGCCCTTCATCAGCCAGGCTAGCTTGAATCCAGTGGCAGAGTGAGCAAAGGACCCTCATCTGGTTATACTCTTCCCACTTAGGGCAACTTTAGCAACACAAAAGGATGATGGGCAGAGTGGTGAAACTTTTCAACCACTCACCCCGGTCACAGATCTGGGTTTAGTCCATCTCTTATCAGACGTCTTTCCTTAAGCCCATCCATTCGTCTCCCAGAACTAATTTAATCTAGTAGTAAATATTCTACATTTTCCTGTCACCCCCCCTGTGCCTCCCACATGTACTGTTAAAACATAGGAGTACTTGTGCAGATATCTCAAAAGTCCTTGGGGAGACTGCCACACGGAAAAGATAGGCGGAGGCAGAGACTTCCACATGTAGGCACATGAATAGCATTTTGTAACTTGAGTAACACTACTGTTGTGATACTAAACATAATACAAAATGCAGTTTCTGAATGTGTTCCCATATATGAAAATTGCTGGCTAATTTAACTGTTTGTTGTAAATTTGTGTTCTGAATAAAATTATGGCAACATTGTTATGCAATAATCTTTCTATGCTAGACCCTTTATCACAGTTGGCTTCATCAAAATTAGTTACATTAATGGTAACATTAGAACCTTTGTGTTTTGTATATGTATTACAGAAAGTGCCATTCTTCCTGTAATGTTTATTTGGAAAAAGGAGAGGGCCTTTGAAAGGGTAAACATGGCGAAAGATGTTTAACTCTACATATTCAGAAGGAATTGCAAGCATTCTTACTAATGATATACTTCCTGATGCTTTGGTTTCTCAAACACAAAGTATAATTATCCAGTAATCCCTTCAACAGTTAACTTGAGTATGGACCAAAGCCAGCTTCAATTTAAAAAGCTTCATATATGTCAGGTATGGTATGAGAGAACATGAAGTAAAATATATTATTTTAAGCAGCCATTTTGAACAATGTTCTCTCATATCCTTAGCAATCATGAGCAATGTGCCAGCAAGATGTGGTGGAAATTATAAGCATAGAATGGGTTGATTGAAAAATTTCAAATAACTTCTTTAGGAAACAATTTAAAGTTTGGTACATGATGCAGAGAGATGAATGTTTCAAATTCCTGGGAGTACGAATGGTTAGGAATGGTAAGAATAGCTAAATCTGCATTTTGGATAAGTTAAATAGGTTTCTAATTCATGGATGTAGAAACTCAGAAATGCTAAGCGTATTAGAGATAAGAGTAACTGAATGTTATCTGTGTACTTCCGCAAATATTATCCATGATATGAATGCTTCTATGAGCTTGAAGGAGTTTCTTGATTAAAAGGTAAATACAACAATGTGGCCATACTGCCCTGAACATGACCAATATTGCAAGAGCTTACAAGTGCACTATTACTCACAGAGTTGGGAATCACCACAGAAATTGGTGTGTGCAAACCCCTTCGACTGAAGCAGAGGAGACATCTGCCTCAGCTGCAAGTAACACCACTGTGCACAAATCTGTAGAAGTGATTTGCAGGACCAGCACCTAGGTTTCCCAATGGGTATGGGAGGAGTGAAAATGTACTAGAAGAGGGTTGTCTTGAAGAGTCTTTCAGTTTTCTAGCACTGTTCATCTTGTTGTTTAAAGCATCAGGAAAAGTCAGTGGGTCTTGATCAGCAAGTGCTGCAACTGACACAGGGGATTTTAAGGCATGTATTGGTGGGGGTGGTCTGTAAGGTCATTACGTGGCCCATATAAATGGGCATTAGTTAACTCTGTGGCCGTGCCTTTCTTCTAGAGACATGAAGAATATATCTGTTGATCTATACATTCTTTGTAACTCTGTGTGAGAAAGTTCTTGTGTGGCCTGGGACTAATGCTGCATTTCTTTATTCTGTGCACTGGGGCAATGTTAACCATGCCCCAGTGCATGTGCTCTGACACCAAAAACATATTGAAAGTGGCATAGTTATAATTGCATAATTACCTCTTATATAAGGCCATGGTATTTGCTGTCCCAAAATACACCAACGACATGGAAGGAAAATGTTCCTATGGACCAAAGAAACATTGGCCCTCATTCTGACCCTGGCGGCAACGGAAGCACCGCCAACAGGCTGGCGGTGCTTCAGTGCCCATTCCGACCGCGGCTGTAAAGCCGCGGTTGGAAAACCGGGTCCGGCGGTTTCCCGCCGGATTAGCCCCAGCTGGGAGAATCCTCAAAGGCGGCGCTGCAAGCAGCGCCGCCATAGGGATTCCGACCCCCTTCCCGCCAGCCTGTTTCTGGCGGTTTTCACCGCCAGAAACAGGATGGCGGGAACGGGTGTCCTGGGGCCCCATAACAGGGCCCCAGTATGCTTTTCACTGTCTGCTTAGCAGACAGTGAAAAGCACGACAGGTGCAACTGCACCCGTCGCACACCTGCAGCACCGCTGGCTCCATTCGGAGCCGGCTTCAGTGTTGCAGGCCCTTTCCTGCTGGGCCGGCGGGCGCTGCCTTGGCGGGCGCCCGCCGGCCCAGCGGGAAAGTCAGAATGGCCCCCGCGGTCTTTTGACCGCGGAGCGGCCAATTGGCGGTTTAAGTTTGGCGGGCGGCAACCGCCGCCCGCCAAACTTGGAATGACCCCCATTGTGCCATCCACTAGTGATAAGACAAAGATGATTCCAGGCCTACCACTGTAGCATGATTGCTGCAATCTTAAAACTGTAGCCTGAACTGTCAAAATGATCCTTGTGACAGTCGAAAACCTCCTTTTTCAAATAGTAGTAAGTGATCCCTATATGGGCCTTTTAGCTCACACGTAGTGTGCATTGTGTTTTAAAGCAGTGCATGTAGAAATGTAAACGTAAACAATGTTGTGGAGAAAAGCTGACAAATTTTATTTCCACTGTAGGAAGGCTGGCCGGCTCATAGAGAACAAAGTGAGGCACTATTAAATACTAAGGGGCAGATTTATGGAAAGTGGCACTGCTCCGATTGCAGCACCACTTTCCCTGGGCCCCCCAGCACCCCCCTACCGCCACCATGTGTGCGGTGTATTTAAAATACATCGCACCTTGGTGCAGGGTAGGGGGCAGTAGTGTCATCCTTCATGATGCTATTGATGTACTCTGCAGGCGTAGCACCAAAATATTGGTGCTACTCCTGCGGAGTACATAGGGCCCCATTATAAAGAATGCAAGGCGCTAAAAGTGCCGTAACAGTGGAATGCCCCCTTTGCATACATTATGCCTGGCGCAGGCATAATGTAGCGCAAAGGGTTACAGAGTGACACAATGCATGTATTGCGCCACTCTGTAAATACAGCGCTGGGATTTTGGCCTTGTTGGGCCACATTAACTTCAATATAAATGAGGTTAATGTGGTGCAAGGTGGCGCTAGGGGCCTATAAATATGCCCCTAATTTTTCTATCTCAGGTCAGGGACCAGTTAGAAAGATAATTAAACAACTATTGTTGATATTTATTAAAATCCCAGCTTAATAGTGAGGTTGAATCTGTCATAAGATTAAGGGGTTAGGGATTTACAGAACTTTACCTTTTCCCTGCCTTTTCTTTTTTTTTAAAAACATTTTTATAGAGGTACAAAGCAATATTCACAGAATAGGGGTCTACACTCCTCAGAATAACAGTAACCTGATTCATAGTCCACAAGTCCTGATCATCAAAGGGTAAGGAAAAATCAAAGTCTGCTATGTACAGTAGAACGTCCAGAGTGAGGACCCCAAGCATAAATACATCAGAGAAACAACAAACAGAACATACCCAACATCCCATCATCCCACCCACTTTTTCCAATTCTTTCAGGGTCTTTAAGATGAAAGAAACATCCATCCTCAAAGTGTAAGACCTCTAGTTCACTATGAGTCATCCCAATAGACACATAATAGTACCTGATCACCCTGGTCTGGTGTCACAATCTTCCCACCATATCTACAGAGTCAATACATTAGTATGCAGTGTATATCTATGAATGTCAGGGGGAGTCAGTGTAGATGGCTGTAATCCTTGGTGATATCTTTAAATTGTTCGAGGAGCATATCCCAGGCTTGAACAATAATTCACTTTCGTAAACCCACCCTCTCCTCCCTGTGAAGCAATGTACTTTTTTCCCTAATTCAAGAGGTCTTCACCCTAGCCCACACCTGCATCGAGGGGATCATGGGTAGCCTCCAATACACAGTAATGGTACATTTTGCTAATAACCGGGCTAAGCCTAGGAATTTAAGCATAGGTCTCTCAAGCTCAGGGCAAGGAAATAGACCCAAGAGCACTCCCCCAGGCATGGGAAGACCAGTCAGAGCACCTATCAGTGGAAATAATCAGGACCACAATGTGTGCAACTGGGGGCATGACTAGAGCATTCTGAGAAGGTCTGCATCTGGGAGGGGGCATTTGGGACAGCATGTACTGGATTTGAGGGAGATCCTATTAAAAAGCGCTGGAGTGAGGTAGGCCCAATTCAAAATATTGAAATGGTATTTTGGAATCGAGCTCCTCTAGGAACCCAATGAGGGTATTTAAGCACCCAGGTCCCCTCACAGTCATGAGGGGTCTGGCAAGGTCTGCTTATTAAGCTGTTCAAAGTGATAGACAAGACCTATCAGACTGATGCTGAAATGCTCTATAAAGTCACTAAATCTGTTTCCCCCACATTCCTGCTCTGTAAAGCACCTGGTATACCTCATGTGTCGAGAGTCTATAGAGGTGGGTATTAAATAATGTGTGAAAGGAGTCGAGAATAAGTTCATAGATAAGGAACTGTCCAGGTGGAAGATCAAAGCCTGTCAATTTGGCCTGGAAGTCTAATATCTCATCGTTATGAAAAAGTTTGCCAGTGACTTAGATACCCGCTGCATTCCAGGTTCACAAATGCCCCAAACACAACTGTCCCATGGCCAAGAGCAGTCCCAACAGGGCAACGTCATTGGAGGAAGGTTTTTGCATACTTGTTAGTCCTGGACAGACATGTCGTAGCCTGACGGACGAGTCCTGTGGTAAACGAACAAATGGGAACAGGATAAAATTCAAAAGACCATCCCCAAATACAGTTGGTAAAAGCCCTTTTTCATACAGGGAATCACCAGAAACCCAATAGGTTGTCCACTGCAACTGTGCAGCTAAGTAGCATCTTTCAAAATTTGAGCTTTCCCTTATCTACTGGTAGTTTCAGTATAGCAAGTGACACCCTATGTCTTCCAGAGCCCCATACTAACATAACATCAGAGAAGTCCTAAAGAAACAACGTGAATGGAGGAGAGAAACATTAGCAAAATAATAAAGAAAGCAGGGTAACACCAATCATTTTCACCAGGGCAACACAGTGAGTCACTGACAGGGTGAATAGAAGGTTAAACAAGAGCGGAGTGCTTGCATCTTGCTGCTCAAGTTCCCATCACAAAGATCCTCTGATGTGTACTAAATGTTGATACCCAGGGATCAAAATGTAGTGGGTGCCAATTGCAGCCTAGGAGCTAACACTGATGGGCATATTGGTCACCCCTCAGTGGTATCAAAGAAATATACAAGATTTGGCCCACTTCACCCTGAGACCTGATATAGAAGCAAATTCTAAGAAGCTCTCTGCAACAGCGTTGTCACTTGCATACAAGAGAATATTGTCCACATTGAAGGACACTGTCCTCTGATGCATACTAAATGTTGATACCCAGGGATCAAAATGTAGTGGGTGCCAATTGCAGCCTAGGATCTAACAATGATGGGCATATTTGTCACCCCTCAGTGGTATCAAAGAAATATACAAGATTTGGCCCAGTTCTGCTCTGCATAAGCATTGTCACTTACATACAAAAGAAGATTTTCCACATAGAGGGACACTATGTGAATGCTGCCAAGTACTGATGTCCCCCAAGTCGCCCCCAGAAGGAGAGACATGACCACCAAAGGCTCCATAGCCATAGCAAACAATAATGACTGGGGACAGCCCCATTGGGTGGCCCTACCTATGGACCGTGACGCTGAAACTCACATCATAATTATTATATGAACCATATAAGCTGAATATAGCATTTATATTCATTTCTGATAAATCTGGCCAATCCCGGATATTCCCAGCATTCCGTGCATGTGGTTCCAATGCAGGGAAGCTTTCTCCAAATCTATCAAATTGCAGACCACATCTGGAAAGGAAGTAGACAACTCTTTCTTAAAATGCCAAAGACTGCAGAGATTTAGAGGTGCAATAACCCAGTCTATATGCCGTCTGATTCTTGTGAATTAAACCTGGAAATTCTCAAAATAAGCATCAAGCCTAGTAGTTTTATAGTCCATATTCAAGATAGACTGCGTGATGGGATGCAAAATATGTAGGATCTTTATGGGGCTTCAATAGTGTAGAGATCAGTGTGGTATTAAGAGGTGGGATAGGAAGTAAAACTGCTTTGTATATAGACAATAAATGGGGGGCCAGCTGTGGAGCAAACTTGAAGTAAAATTCAGCTGGTAAGTCATCTGCACCTGGGATCTACCCACGAGGCAGGGCCTGCAGGACCGAAAGAATCTCAGAGGATGTAAGGGGAAGAAGTGAAAGGTGGCCTATAAAATGGTCTAACTAGATGTCAACAGGTGACGAAAGGGCAGCATATAAGGTTTTACCCATAAAATGCAGTATTAATGGAAGTCTGAGTAAGAGCTGTGTCCCAGGAGGGGAGTCTTATTGTTAGCAGGGTAGGTTTAGGTAGACAAGAGGAAGCAAAATGTGCAAATAGGCGACTGGTCTTGTCCCCTTCATGGTGGATCCTAGCTAAGTAGGCGTGGCACCAGAGCAATTCAACAGTGTCAGAGTACTTGGTGCGTGCCCTTCAGCAACTCACCTATTGTGGCCAGGGAGAGCACCACTGCCCGCTCCATCAGGGTCAATTCAGCTTCTCAATATCCAGCATAAGCACCATCCGAACCCCCATCTTTGTTATAGTGCTGAGTCATCTTGTGACAGCCTTAATGGCCCTCCACTCTATCAAATGGGAGGAGAAAGTCCCACAGTTGTCCCACATGAGGTGTCAATGTGGTCAGAGTCCACCTCGTGAACCGCAGGGTCCTCCAGCATTGCAACAGAGAGCCTCTAAGCAGGGACTGGGGAGGCAGGACTGCCCAAGGCCACAGTCAAAACTAGTAGGTTATGATCAGACAATACCTGAGGCTGATAGCATGTGGTGCAGGTCGCAATGCCATGAAGGGATGTGACACAAACACAAGTAATCAGGAATGCAATCTATGGACCGGGGAGTAAAAGGAAAAATCCTTACGTGCAGAGTACCTAAAGGGCCATGTGTCTTTAAAGGCCCAGTAAACCCACCTCTCTTGGAGCATGTCAGGATTAAGGTGAACATGGTATTGAGGTAATGGGAGCATTGAGCAGTCAAGGTAAGCATCCAGAATCAGATCAAAATCCCCTTAATGACCTACGGGACAGTCGACCAGTCCACAAGGAAGGTTATCAACAGGGCTCAAAAGGCCAATTGATTGGTGTGAGGAGCATACACAATACCTGATACACAATATTCTTATGGGTGGCTGCTAAGGGAGCCATTGATGAGCACAAAACAGCCATCGGGAAAAACCTGTACCTATTACCTGACCTCTCCACGTATCCTGCATCTTGGTTACTTCAGCCATTGTCAGGTGGGTCTTCTGCAACAAAGTAATGTGTGTATGGCAATGGAGCAGCGCTGCCTGCACCATATACATTTTGTTAAGGAGTTCATCACCCCGAAAATCCATTCGGTTTATAAGAGTCAGCTAATGAGAAGGAGAGATGGATTGCAGTGGGAGTTGGGACACGAGTAGTGAATATGTAGGAGGGGCACTCATGCAATGTATAAAGCAAGGAGAGATTAGGGAAGTACACACCATCATAAACATGCAGCAAAGACCCAAAACTAATGGGGTGCAAAAAGCATCCTCAAGCCAGAACAAAACCCCACTATCCAAATAGAACATAGAACAAAATAAATAGACAACAACCAAACAAAAGAAGGGGGGTGGGGGGGTGAAAACAAGACAAGAACATGATCATTATCGAGATATAAGTGCCCAGGGAACAAACATGGTATGGTGGACGGTGCAGAACAGATCACCTGACCCTGCAAAGAATGGGTGCTGGAAAATCTAGCAGCATAGGAGGAATTAATTAGCAGTGGGCGGGCAGAGACCTTATGGACAACCCCAAAAGCATAGAGAGAGTCCAAGGTGACCAATGCTCAGTTCCAGAGGAGCAGCGTGGAGCAGCTGCTCAGGGTAATCCAAAGTGGAAGGGATCATCCTATATTGGCTATAGACTGAGCGGTAAATGGTGGCAAGGAAGACGTGTCAAAACCAGATTCCTCTGACGAGAGAGCCTCCCCAGAGACTCTTATGAAAGCAACCATGGTGATGCCAAGAGCCCATGCACGGAGGCCACTGCTGGGAAGTCTTTCTGCTTTTCCCTTTAAATCTGCAGGAATGTAGGTTTGTTGTGTCATACCCTCCAGCTGCATAACTTCCAGATCATGGTCTTGATGTGATCCAGCTTGGGGGCAGACAGGGAAAGACATCGGGCACAAACAGGAGCCTGTTTGTCTAAAGTCACCACCCAGTCATCATGCTGCCTTCATTTGCATGAAGAAATCGATATGCTGCCCATCTGAACTGTATAACTTGGCAAAAAATTGTAAAGCATACTTGAGTCCCAGTTCTCGCAATTTCTTCTTCACCTTATGTGAATGAAGCCCTTTGCTTTTAGACCGAGAGAGTGTAATCCAGAAAAATGACCACATTTGCTTTGTCAAAAACGATAGTGCCTTTTTCAGAACCATCTGTCAGGATTGCATTGCAGACATGGTAATTCAATATTCTGGTGACCATGGACCAGGGCAGGGCACTGGTGGGGCTCTGAGCAAGGACCCTATGCATCCACTCCAGTACAAAAAGCAGGGAAAGCACATGAAATGCAAATGATATTTAATCCAGTGCTCCAGGACCAAAACCGGGTCGCCTGCCCCCTCTGGCAGGCACACAATTCTCACATTGTTGCGAAGAGAGTGACACTCTGTTTCATTCAACCCACTCTAGTCATTCCAGAATCAATTGCATTGCCTCTGCAGCATACTAAGCATACGGGCTCAGGTTAGCAATGGCTTGATTAATTCTGTGTGTCCTCTCAGAGAGATTCTGCAATTCTGTTGATTTTCACCATATCATTAGTAAAGGAGTCAAACTTGGCCTTAAAGGTCTCCCTGGATTCTGCAAAGACCACTAGTATCCTGTCCAGATTATCCAAATGGGGAGGCCTCTGTGGAGACGACAGCCAATCTCCCAAGAGCATCTGCAGTGTACACCATGAGTAACTTCTGTGATGAGTTGAGTGGCGGGAAGGAGATCAGTGCCTGCGATTCGGGTGCTAGGAGCAATGACCCTTGTTGTTTGAGTCCCCCACAATGCGTACCCATGGGGTAAGATGCAAGAAACCAAGGGGATATCAGAGAGTTGAAAGTTCATGGGAAGGGCATTTATGTGTAAGTATCCTGGGATTCACCTCTTCTATGCTCAGCAAGAGCAGACAGCTGAGGGTGGGAAGAGCAGCCCTACCTGCTTTGCCAGGAAAGGGCCTACCATACCTCCTCTGGAACATCTACATCCCAGTTTTTGGAAATTAGCTTTCTGCAGGGTCACCCCCAAACTTTTTGCCCTCTTCCTTCTCTTTTTCTGACCTCATTTTTGCTGGCTTTAGGACTCTGTGCACTGTACCACTGCTAATCAGTACTAAAGTGCATATGCTCTCTCCTTAAAACATGGTGACATTGGCTCATACCCATTTGGCTTCTTTAATTTTCTTGTAAGTCCGTAGTTAAGTGCACTACATGTGCCCAGGGCCTGTAAATTAAATGCTACAAATGGGCTGAAGTACTGGTTGTGCCACCCACATCAGTAGCCCCCTAACCATGTCTCAGGTCTGCCACTGCAGGGTATGTGTGTGAAGTTTCACTGCCACTTCGACTTGGCATTTAAAAGTAATTGCCAAGCCTTAAACTCCCCTTTTTCTACATATAAGTCACCCCTAAGGTAGATCCTAGTTAGCCCATCGGGCAGGGTGCTATGTAGGTAAAAGGCAGGACATGAACATGTATGTTCTATATATCCTGTAGTGTACAACTCCTAAATTCATTTATACACTACTGTGAGGCCTGTTTCTTTCATAGGATAGTATTAGGGCTACTCTCATATATTGTTTGAGTGGTAGATTCTGATCTGAAAGGAGTAACCAGGTTATATTTAGTATGGCCAGAATGGTAATAGAATACCCTGCTTATTGGTGAAGTTAGATTTAATATTGCTATTCTAGAAATGCCACTTTTAGAAAGTGAGCATTTCTCCACACTTAAATCCTTCTGTGCCTTACAGCCTATCTTCAATCCACGTCTGCTGGGTTACTTGACAGCTCCTTTGTGCATTTCACTCACACAACCCCAAACACAGGATGCTCAGTCACACCTGCACACATCTGCATACTGAATAGGTCTTCCTGGGCTGGGAGGGTGGAGGGCCTGACACTTACATGTCAAAGGACAGTAGCCTGCCCTCACACAAAGGACTGCCACACCCCCTACTGGGACCCTGAAAGACTGGATGGAACTGAAAGGGGACCTTGTGCACTTCTAAGCCACTCTTTGAAGTCTTCCCCCACTTCAAAGGCACATTTGGGTATTTAAACAGTACCTGTGACCCTACCAAACCTGACACTTCTGGACAAGATACCACTGGAGAAGAACCCCTGAACCAGAACCTGCAAGCTGCCAAGAGGAACTGCCTGGCTGCCCAAAGCACTCACCTGACTGCTTTTCTGAAAAGGACTGCTCCCCTGCTGTTGCCCTGCTGCCTTGCTGCCCTCTGGCTCTGCTGAGAAGTGCTCTCCAAGGGCTTGGATAGAGCTTGTCTTCTGTTCCTTGAAGTCTCAGGACCCAAAAGACTTCATCTCTGCAAAGAACTCCTTGAGTGGTGAAAATCGATGCACAGCCTGCAAGAAACAATGCACAGCCTTCATCGCGGTGAGAAAATCACCACACGCCAAACCGGATTGACACAACCCGGCTCCCCGAATAGGGGACCGATGCAGCACCAGCATTGTGACCGGAACTTCAACACACAGCCCAATTGATCGACGCACAGCTGACCCAGAACAATACAGCCCGACTTCTTGAGAGGACTTGATGCAGCGAAATTTCCATGCATCGCCCACCAGATCGATGCAGACCCTGTAACTTCATCTTGCATGCCCAGGATTTTAACGCACCAACTATGGCTGTCCAAAATCCTCGCAACCCGAAGAGGATCCCAGTCTATGCCCCGGAACTCAATGCAAAGCCTGCCCTACGTGAAAACTCACTGATGCATCGTCTGTGTGTGCCGGAAAAAACAACGCACACCTCCCCGTTTTCTACACATCTCCTCTTCTGTGGTTCCTGAACATAAACCAGGTACTTTGTGCTTGCAAGAGACACTTGTCGCTTTTTAAAGACTGAAGACAATTGATATCATTTTTAGAGTGATATTTCAATGCATACTTATCGACTCTTGACAGTTTTGACCTGCATTTATCTAGATACATATTCAATATTTTTCTAAACACTGTGTGTATTTTTGTGGTGTTATACTGTGTTGTTGCATGATTTGTCTTCTAAGTTAAGCCTGACTGCTCAGTGCCAAGCTACCAGAGGGTGGGCACAGGATAATTTGGATTGAGTGTGACTTACCCTGACTAGTGTGAGGGTCCTTGCTTGGACAGTGGATAACCTGACTGCCAACCAAAGACCGAATTTCTAACACCAGTCCATTGGGATGCCCTATCACAGCGCATGTCCAAGCCCCTGTGCATCCCCACCAATACACAACAGATAAACATGATGCAACCACCTGCCTCCAAATAGTGTAGAAGGATGTTCAACCCTCCACAGTTACTGTTCCCAATTGTTCATCATATAAGGGCTTAAAGTTCTACACTACCGGGCTGGGTCATCCGGGGCAGAGGGAGCTCCCAGCATCAAATGGGTCTCCCTGTGGGTCACACCTCCACAGGCCAGGCACAGGCCCAGGGCTCACCTGCAGGAGCAGTGCTCTCCCCATAGCGGGTCCCCGCTCAGCTGACACCAAATCAGGTCTGGGATACAATCTGGTGTGCTGAATGGCTGTCTATCAGTGCCATTGTCACTCAGGCATCCACAAAGTATGAGCTGGGCCTAAGCGGCACACCATGCTGAGATCCACAGCAATGCTCAGAATGAAATTGCAGGCTAGCCACAAGACTTTGAGTGGTGACCTGGTGCATGGCTCTTCTGGAGAGGAAAACACCCCTCGGGGGCATCAGCCACAGCAGGAAGGGAGGATGAATACTGTGGGACCTCAGCACGCAATGATTTACACAGATAATGGTAGGTTTGAGAAGCCACCCTACCACACGTCCACCATGTTCAGTGGATAGGCTACACTCCCTTCCTGCCTAAACCCCTTTGCATTAGCCCTCCAATTGTCATCCCACTAGTGAATGGTCGTGATGAGGTATGGAAGTGGCTCCCAAAACAGAGTTTTTGTTCCCCTGAATTGGAAAACCAATTGGGCTGTGCCTGAAACTTAATTTAATTCAAAGAGAACTTCTGTTGTACAAGCAGATGGCACCTGAACATACCTCATCCTTTCTCCTCTCTGTCAGTCAAAGCCAGTGGTGGAAAGCTGCCCCCAGATTTGCTTTAGAGTGACCACAGAGGAGGGGCTATCCACTACCCAGACCAAATGTCTGGGTGGACCCAGAGGCTCGGCACAAGGGTGAAGGATTTCTCTATCTTGGATTTAGTAAAGAGTGTACTGTGGGATTGTTTGCAGGAGGTCACATAGGAATTGCTGTACATTTGGGTAGTGTTAGTCTGAGGACTTTTATCCTATTGGTTAGGGAGGGGTTAGGGGCCACCCTCACCCACATGCTTGTCTTAGACATAAATATGCCACCCAGGACTTCTTCTTGAAAGCACTCTGAACCTATAGAAGAATGAAGATTGACTGTGTCTACTGTTTGAGACCTGTGAGGATACCTGAAGGGCTGGACCCACTTCTGTTATAACAAGAACAAAGATGTGAACTCTGAAAGTCAGTTGGCTGAGCTCCTTTGTGGCCACAGAAACACAACAAGCTTTTAATCCTGTAAGTGCCTGTGAGAAAACAGGGCTGATTGCAGAGGCCCCATAACTTTTTGCCCCCATTTTCCTCTTTTTGCTGGTGTTTTCCTGACTTTGATGGTGCCCTGGGTACTGCTAACCAGTCCCAGGGCCTGTGCTCTGTGTAAAATGGATATGCAAATTAGGCTAATTATAATTGGCTAAGTTAACCTACCTATAAGTCCCTAGTATATGGTAGGGCATGTAGGTTTAGGGACCACAGCATAGGTGGTGCACACCTAGGTGCACTGCTGAGGTGCCCAGTGTCATTTTAAAAGCAAGCCTGCCTTGCTGGCTGCTTTTAAATTAAAGTTATATGCAAATTCGACTTTGGAATTAAAGGTACTTCCAAAGTCTTAAACTACCTTATTGTTACATATAAGTCACCCCTAAGGTGTGCCCTATGTGCCCCTAGGGCTGGGTGCCATGTAACTATAAGCAGGGACTTTATAAAAATAGATTTATAAGCCCTGGTGAGGTAAAAACAGCCAAATTCGTTTTTCCCTCATTGAAGTAAATGGCCTTCATAGGCTAGAATGGGCAGACTTTATTTTAAATTTTAAAGTCTCCTTAAATGTTACATACCAAGAATTTGGTATCAAATTGATTGTTGTAATAAATCCCACAACTTCCAGTTGTGGGATTTAATATAACTTGTCCAGGTAAAAAGTTTAGACTTTACCTAAAAAGTTGCCAATTTCAGCTCTGCATTGTTTTTGCTGCTGTGCTCTGATTGGCCAGCCTGCAGCAGCTTCTGCCAGGCTGCCTTGATGAGGTGTGAAGTGGCCTGGCTTCACACAAAGGAATGTGCTTGGGGGAGAGAATCTCCCCTCAGCAGATGGTGAGGCAGGAAGGGGGAGGGCTGCCAAACTGGTCTTCAAAGGCAGAGAAGGACATTTGCAGCACCCAGCAACACCCCCACATTCTGCAACCCCAGACAATTAGGTGCCCCCTTGATTAGATTAGGAGAGGGCAGGAGAGGGGTGTGTTTATGATTTTTAGCCACACCAGTGGGTGGGCTCATCCAGATGTAACCTCCAAAAACCAGATTCAGCCATGTTGGATTTTTAGAGACTGTTGCCTTTTGGGATGGATTTTTGCCACACTTCCCAGGAAGTGGTCATCACAGGGGGACGACCCTGTACCTGATTGGAGGATCAGGACCCCCCTGCTTTTCACCCAGGAGCAAGGATAAAACTGGCAGACCTGCCCCCACACCTGCGCCAGGTGCATTCTGGGAGTTGAAGTCCGCACCCCCCAAGGACCATCACAGAACTTCTGGACCCTTGGGGTGAGCTGTGGACTCCAAAAGAACCTTAAAAGAACATCTGGGTGAAGCCCCAGAAGTTTGGAAAAGATTTGAGAATTTTTGGAAAAAAGCTCCAGAGAGGGACCGACCCGCCGCGGAAATTCTAGCCGGCTTGCCTCAACCGCGGCCCGGCCTGACTTCGTGGTTCGTCCCGGTAAAGAAAAACATCCAAAAAAGAGACTAAGTCCGAAGGTAAAAAGTTGACCGGGACCTCCCAGCCATCGTATCCGAGAAGGGCTCCATGGACGTCGGATCAAGATCCAGGTTTACCCCGGTCGAAGGATTTTCATCTCGAAAAAACGACTAAGTCCGAAGGTAAAAGTCTCCACCGAGGAAACCCACATCGCGTATCCGGACAAGGGCTCCAGGAGGTCGGATTCAACTGGCAGGTTCGTCCCGGTGAAGAAAAACTTCAAAATAAAGACTATGGGGGTGATTCTGACCGCGGCGGACGGCGGTCGCCGCCCGCCAAGCGGTTCCCGCCGAAAGTCCGCAGCGGTCATTCTGGCTTTCCCACTGGGCCGGCGGGCGACCGCCGAAAGTTCGCCCGCCAGCCCAGCGGGAAACACCCTTCCCACGAGGACGCCGGCTCAGAATGGAGCCGGCGGAGTGGGAAGGTGCGACGGGTGCAGTTGCACCCGTCGCGAATTTCAGTGTCTGCAAAGCAGACACTGAAATTCTTCGTGGGGCCCTCTTACGGGGGCCCCTGCAGTGCCCCTGCCATTGGCATGGGCACTGCAGGGGCCCCCAGGGGCCCCGCGGCACCCCCTACCGCCATGCTGTTCCTGGCGGGAGAACCGCCAGGAACCGGATGGCGGTAGGGGGTGTCAGAATCCCCATGGCGGCAGAGCGCGCTCCGCCGCCATGGAGGATTCTCAAGGGCAGCGGGAAGTCGGCGGTACACCGCCGACTTTCCGTTTCTGGCCGCGGCTGAACCGCCGCAGTCAGAATGCCCAGCGGTGCACCGCCAGCCTGTTGGCGGTGCTACCGCCGACCTCCGCCATGGCGGTAATTACCGCCAGGGTCAGAATGACCCCCTAAGTCAGAAGGTAACTTTTTAACCGAGGCCTCCCGCGACCTGTAGCCGAGCAGGGCTCCATCGCGGTCGGCCTGAAAGTTTGACTTTGCCCCGGTCGAGGTGCAACCAGATGACCCGATTGGCGCTTTTTGTTTCTAAGCACTAGAAAAGTAATAATTCTTTAAAAATTCATATCTCCGGCTCCCCTGAACCGATTTTAATCGTTTTTGTGTCATTTTAAAGATAAAAATATAAACTATTTTTATAAATTGGTTTTGGATTTTTAAACTGTTTCCTGTGTTTTATTTAATTACTGTTTTGTGATATTTGAATGCTTTACACTTTGTCTCCTAAGTTAAGCCTTGACGCTCGTTGCCAAGCTACCAAGGGTTGAGCTGGGATTAATTTACTGAGACCTAACTGTACCTAGGTGGAGGTTAGTGGCTTGTTGCTAGGTGTAGGTACCTACCTGCCCTACCAATAACCCATTTTCCAACATAATTGGAAGCAGCGACGGGATCCTGTACTTGTGTTCAATATCACGTTACAGTTTTAGGTAAAACAAATTAAAAATCCTTTAAATTGTTCTAGTGCAAAAATTGTTTTTCATTTTTAATTTGGATTAATTTCAATTATTGAATTTTTGTAATTTTTCTAAATTCTTGTTTCCAATTTTTGCAAAAAGTTTTTGTTGACACAAAACTAGGGAACCATGGAGCTTGATCTGGCTAGCCTACCCACACTGACAGTAGTCCAGCTTAGGGGGTTGTGTATTGAAAGAGGGTTGCCTGCAACCACTGATCTCAGGAAGCAAATCCTGATCACATCCCTGACAGCATGGGCTGAGGCCCAAGAGGTAGAGTCAGAAGAAGCTCCAGAGGAGGGAGAAAGAAGGGAGGATGCAAGCTCTAACCACTCAGGGGAGGGAAGGCATCTGAGCCCAAGTGAGGATGAGGAAGAACGGTCCTCAGTAAATACAGTCACTAGGGGCAGATCCAAAGCTAGTGGTGGGAAGGGGGTCCTTTCAGGAGGAGAGAACCCATCCATCAGAGAAAGAGAGCTGGAGGCCCAGCTAGCATACATAGCTTTGGAAGCAGAGAAGCTGGCCCTAGAAAAGAAAAAGTGGGCATACAAAGAGAAAAGAGATGGAAGCAGCGATAAAGAAGCTGAGGTGTCCATGGGTGGGGGAGTTTGCCCCAGATTACCCAAGGGGGTGGTTCCTGCCTATGTAGAGGGGGATGACATAGATAAGTGGCTGGGGGCCTTTGAGAGGGCCCTCCAGATGAGAAGGGTTAGGCCTCAATACTGGGGTTCCCTTTTGTGGGAGTTGGTCCCCAACTCAGGGAGGGATAGGCTTCTGACCTTAAGGGGGGAGGAGGCCGATTCATACACTAGTATGAAGAGGTGCTTAGCCAAGAAGTTTGGTCTGACCCCAGAGCAATATAGAATGAAGTTCAGGGACACCCAGAAGGTCAGTACCCAGTCTTGGGTTGACTTTGTGGACATTTCACTAAAGGCACTAGAGAGCTGGATTATTGGTAACAAAGTAGATACTTATGAGGGGTTATACAATCTGATCATGAGAGAGCACATCTTGACCAATTGTACCCAAGAAAGGTTACGCCAGCATCTAGTGGACTCTAAGCAGACCAACCCTAGAGAGCTAGGGGAGGCAGCTGATGAGTGGTTGAGAACCAGGGTGGTTGTCAAGTCCCAGGGGGGCGACTCCAAGAAGGGGGGGACAGGTCCCCAAAAACCTAAGGAGGGAGGTGGTAAGCCCACCACAGAGACTCCCTCTGTACCCCAGAACCCTAAGAAGGAGGAGAGTAAATCCCACTCCCACTCTGACATGCAGAGACAGGGAGACCCAGGGTTAAAAAAGCTCTTGGACAGTAGGGCTTGCTTTGACTGTCAGCAGACAGGTCACTTCAGAGGAGATGCAGCCTGTCCAAGGAAGGTGGTTAGCACTGGGCTGTCCAGTGTAGCCATAGAGGAGGATTCCTCAGATGATGAAGTCCTCCTAGCATTGAGCTGGGAGACAGGACCAGATGGTAAGCTGGTGATCCCTGAGGGTGGGAGTAGGCACTTCCACCACATTCAAATGAATGGGATCCCTACCACTGGCCTGAGAGACACCTGTGCCAGTCACACTATAGTGAGTGACCTGTTAGTGACCCCAGACATGTATGTCCCAGGAAAGACAAAGAAAGTCAGGATAGCCACAGGGGAGGTCACCTCCAAACCTGTAGCCATAGTGCCCCTAGAGAGGGAGGGTATCCTTGACTGGATTAGGGTGGTAGTCAGTGCTGACCTTCCCCTAGATTGTATCCTGGGCAATGACCTCCCAGAGGTGAGTCTGGTCACAGATTGGGTGGTCGCCCAGGGCGCCCCCCCAACCCAAAGTCCTGGGGAGTCAGTCCCTACAGTTAGGAGACAGGGGTCCCCAAGAAAAGGAAAGAAGAAAAGGAAGGGTAGGCCACTCCTAAAGAGAGTTCCAGGGAGCCAAGGGCCTTCTGCCCCAGTAAGGGGGGAGCCCAGAGTTGGCACTGGTGAGGCCTGCCCTGACCCTAAGGAAGTCCTGAGTAGTCAGGCAGCTGTCCAGATGCAAGGTGTTACCCCTGCACTGACAGAAGGGAGAGTGGAAGGAGGGTGTCTGCCACAGGAGGTGGTAGCCCCCCACTCTAGACAGCAAGAGGGGTGCCAGGACCCCAAAGAAGCCCCTAAAGCAGCTCAGCCACCTGTCAGTGGAGAGCTTAGGGTGTGGTTCTGGGTACTGACAGCTGTCAGTAGCCTCTGCTGGGTGCTAGCCTTCCTGGCAGCACTGTACTTGGCCTGGGAGGCAGACCCCAGGGCCAATAGCAAAGTAGGCCCCCTGACCCTGTTGGTCATGGTGGGGTTGCTCAAGTGTTGGGTGACCTCTTTGGGTAAGCTAGGTGTTGCCCTAGCAAAGTTTGGAGTAGGGGAGGTGGGCACCTCACTACCCAAGTTGGCAGAGAGAAAGGAGGAAGACCCCCCTAGAGGGAAGTTTCAGTTTGAGTTGGGTCCTTTTACTGTTGGGATGGCTTCACTACCCATAGGGAGTGACCCTGACAGGAGGATATAAGGCAGAGTAGGCCCTGCAAAGGGACAGCCAGTTTTCTTCACTGTCTTCCTCGCCTAACAAGCCAGGAAGACTCTCCCAGGGTTGGGCTGAGTCTCCTGGGCGTGTGGGCTGGGGGGGGGGGTTGTGTGAGAAAACAGGGCTGATTGCAGAGGCCCCATAACTTTTTGCCCCCATTTTCCTCTTTTTGCTGGTGTTTTCCTGACTTTGATGGTGCCCTGGGTACTGATAACCAGTCCCAGGGCCTGTGCTCTGTGTAAAATGGATATGCAAATTAGGGTAATTATAATTGGCTAAGTTAACCTACCTATAAGTCCCTAGTATATGGTAGGGCATGTAGGTTTAGGGACCACAGCATAGGTGGTGCACACCTAGGTGCACTGCTGAGGTGCCCAGTGTCATTTTAAAAGCAAGCATGCCTTGCTGGCTGCTTTTAAATTAAAGTTATATGCAAATTCGACTTTGGAATTAAAGGTACTTCCAAAGTCTTAAACTACCTTATTGTTACATATAAGTCACCCCTAAGGTGTGCCCTATGTGCCCCTAGGGCTGGGTGCCATGTAACTATAAGCAGGGACTTTATAAAAATAGATTTATAAGCCCTGGTGAGGTCAAAACAGCCAAATTCGTTTTTCCCTCATTGAAGTAAATGGCCTTCATAGGCTAGAATGGGCAGACTTTATTTTAAATTTTAAAGTCTCCTTAAATGTTACATACCAAGAATTTGGTATCAAATTGATTGTTGTAATAAATCCCACAACTTCCAGTTGTGGGATTTAATATAACTTGTCCAGGTAAAAAGTTTAGACTTTACCTAAAAAGTTGCCAATTTCAGCTCTGCATTGTTTTTGCTGCTGTGCTCTGATTGGCCAGCCTGCAGCAGCTTCTGCCAGGCTGCCTTGATGAGGTGTGAAGTGGCCTGGCTTCACACAAAGGAATATGCTTGGGGGAGAGAATCTCCCCTCAGCAGATGGTGAGGCAGGAAGGGGGAGGGCTGCCAAACTGGTCTTCAAAGGCAGAGAAGGACATTTGCAGCACCCAGCAACACCCCCACATTCTGCAACCCCAGACAATTAGGTGCCCCTTGATTAGATTAGGAGAGGGCAGGAGAGGGGTGTGTTTATGATTTTTAGCCACACCAGTGGGTGGGCTCATCCAGATGTAACCTCCAAAAACCAGATTCAGCCATGTTGGATTTTTAGAGACTGTTGCCTTTTGGGATGGATTTTTGCCACACTTCCCAGGAAGTGGTCATCACAGGGGGACGACCCTGTACCTGATTGGAGGATCAGGACCCCCCTGCTTTTCACCCAGGAGCAAGGATAAAACTGGCAGACCTGCCCCCACACCTCAGATCCCCACCAAATTTCAAGAAGAAAGAACTTAAGGAGAAGAAGGACTGCCCTGCTGGACCCCTGGCCTGCACCTGGAACCTGCACTCAGAAGGACTGCACCAGCTGCACACTTGGGCTTCACCACAAGAAGGACTTTGCCTGGCTTCAACTGGTTCAAGGAGGGACTCCCTGTTTGCTACAGGTGAAAAATTGCTAACCAGAGTCCCCTGCACCAACTCCTGAAGAAAGCGACCAGCTGACCACTGTCTAGTGGCCAAAAAGGAGTTTGCGCCAGGTGCATTCTGGGAGTTGAAGTCCGCACCCCCAAGGACCATCACAGAACTTCTGGACCCTTGGGGTGAGCTGTGGACCCCAAGAGAACCTTAAAAGAACATCTGGGTGAAGCCCCAGAAGTTTGGAAAAGATTTTAGAATTTTGGGAAAAAAGCTCCAGAGAGGGACCGACCCGCCGCGGAAATTCTAGCCGGCTTGCCTCAACCGCGACCCGGCCTGACTTCGTGGTTCGTCCCGGTAAAGAAAAACATCCAAAAAAGAGACTAAGTCCGAAGGTAAAAAGTTGACCGGGACCTCCCAGCCATCGTATCCGAGAAGGGCTCCATGGACGTCGGATCAAGATCCAGGTTTACCCCGGTCGAAGGATTTTCATCTCGAAAAAACGACTAAGTCCGAAGGTAAAAGTCTCCACCGAGGAAACCCACATCGCGTATCCGGACAAGGGCTCCAGGAGGTCGGATTCAACTGGCAGGTTCGTCCCGGTGAAGAAAAACTTCAAAATAAAGACTAAGTCAGAAGGTAACTTTTTAACCGAGGCCTCCTGCGACCTGTAGCCGAGCAGTGCTCCATCGCGGTCGGCCTGAAAGTTTGACTTTGCCACGGTCGAGGTGCAACCAGATGACCCGATTGGTGCTTTTTGTTTCTAAGCACTAGAAAAGTAATAATTCTTTAAAAATTCATATCTTCGGCTCCCCTGAACCGATTTTAATCGTTTTTGTGTCATTTTAAAGATAAAAATATAAACAATTTTTATAAATTGGTTTTGGATTTTTAAACTGTTTCCTGTGTTTTATTTAATTACTGTTTTGTGATATTTGAATGCTTTACACTTTGGGGGTTATTCTAACTTTGGAGGAGGTGTTAATCCGTCCCAAAAGTGACGGAAAAGTGACGGATTTACCACCAGCCGTATTACGAGTCCATTATATCCTATGGAACTCGTAATACGGCTGGTGGTATATCCGTCACTTTACCGTCACTTTTGGGACGGATTAACACTCCTCCAAAGTTAGAATAACCCCCTTTGTCTCCTAAGTTAAGCCTTGACGCTCGTTGCCAAGCTACCAAGGGTTGAGCTGGGATTAATTTACTTAGACCTAACTGTACCTAGGTGGAGGTTAGTGGCTTGTTGCTAGGTGTAGGTACCTACCTGCCCTACCAATAACCCATTTTCCAACAGTGCCCACCTGACCAGTACTGACTGGATTTGACCTCGGACCTAGCTAGTGGCCTCTGCTGGAGTAAGTCTTGACCCACCAGTGCTGTGTCTAAGGTCCTGAGTCCCTTGGCTGGGCCTATGCGGACTTCTCCTACTACTTCTTAAAGCCTAGGACATAGAACATTTTTTAATTCAAGATCTATGGAGGACTGGAAAAACAAACAAGCTGATTTGCCCAAGGCACGACCTTGCTTGGTGACCTCTGACCAGAAGCTTTTCACAGTAGCAGCTCTGTTTGAGCAGGACCTCAGTCAGAAAGTATCTGGCCTCATGAAGCCCTCATCAGACACTGCTTGCAGTCTAACCCTGCTAAAGTGTTTCAAAATCAAAATAGAGACTTGTTCCAAAGGTAAAAATCTTGAGAGGGCAAAGGCACCAATAATATGATGCCAGCAAGAGGACTTTTTGTGGATGCAAAATTTCAACTTTTCAAAGGCTGTGTGGGTGTCTCAAAGTGCCTGTCAGTGGGTCATAAAGGTGTTCAGAATACATGGCAATCGTTGGCCTCTCCTTAGAGTGAACTGAGTGATGGTCACAATTGTGTGATTTGTAATGCCATGTTATGTGAAAATGTGTGAGGGAGGGATACACAGGAGAAAAATATTGAAAGTAGCGAAGGAAATGAAATTCTGATTTTACAGGTGAGAAGATAGTGTTTATATGGTTAGAGCTGGCAAAGTGAAAAGGGGATGATTCAGAGAAGTACACACGTGTACAGGCAGTGATTAAAAGAAGCAGATGTGTGACTCATGCAAGATGTGGGACGAAAATGGGTGTAAATGTCCAGCAGACATAGAGATTACAGCGCAAAGTGGTGTGGAGAGGAGACCTGGAGTAACTGAGCCACTCTGAAGACCAGACCACTAGCCCTTTGACAGACCTTAGTGATGTTTAATTCACAGTCTTATAAATTCAGAACAGCAATACTTTAATTTCTAACTTCACAAGAAAATTATTGTGATTCATATATCAAGTGTTGCTAACCATTATTTGCAAAGCAAGTAGGTCTAGCTCATTATAGGTTCATATTTGTTGTTCTGATATGCTTAGGTGAAACCAAAGAAAACTCACAGAGAGGCATTCAAATACTGGTCAGGCAGCATGATGTGTGAAACACATTATTTTAGTTTACATTTTTAAGCTATTCCCTTCTTTACAATGGATCTCTAATTATATTTGTTGGCCATTTTCTTTTTTTGAATACCCCTTCATCTTTTTTATCCCACTTAAGTCACTGGGTAAAATACATTTTTGCAGTCACAATCCTTGGTCAGGCAGATAATTCCCTAGCAGTGTGTTCGGAGAAATTATGTCATTTCAGATGTCATAAGTGTTCCATGTTATATAGTATGCAAGGGTCTAAACCGTGCATGGATAAAGGACCTGGGTGAACATAGCAGCTCTGAACAAGTGAGAAACTTGCATTTTAAGAGTTATGTTCCCTGTCCAATCTTTTGTAGTAGGGTAAATAGGAACTGCTGCAAAAGTGTATAGGGTTGCATCTACATAGTTTTACCATATTAGTTAGGGAGGTACAGGGAATCACCCCCAATGAGTAACATAAAGATGGCACCTCAAGAAACCCTCCTCAGAACATTCTCCAGATATGCGAATGATCAGATCCTGCTTGTTTTAATCCAACTGGAGCCCTGGATCTTGTTTGTTGAAACCTGACAGGAGCTCTGAAGTACTGGGTCTGCTCCATCTTGTGCCCAGGACCATGAGCTCCAAGGGTGAGTAGCGTGACACGGTAAGCTAAAAAACACTTTTTCCCTCATAAACCCATGGCTTTAGAGAGTCCCTGGCCAATGGCTATCTGGCTCAATCTGATGCGATCCGCTTCCTTGTCCCAGTGGAAGACTTTTTCTGCCATTTTGTGGACCAAGTCCAAAGGTAAAATCCTTAACCAGGCTGTCTCGATCGGTGTGTTTCACCTCACCACCCATTGTAGTCCATCTCAAGGTGTACCTAGGTCCCAGTCTAATGGAGCCATAGATTCTCATTGGCACTAAGTGCATTTTAGCTCTATTTTCAGTTAAAACTAGTACTCATATCTCTTCTTTTCTAAATTGAAATGGAATTTCTATTGTTTGTTGCTTGAGTTTATCACCTTTCTCACTGTTTTGGTACTGCACTAAAGTGGTCATTTGGACTTTGGCAGTAAAACCGCCTACCGCCAAGGTAACGGCTGCCAAAATACCACCATTGCGGCTACCATCCATCCGCCATATTATGAACAATGGTGGGCTTCTGCCACAAGAAGGGCAGAAATCCGGCAGTGTCCATGGTGGCAGATGGTGGTAAGGTGGTGCTGCTACCACCTGCACCGCCACACCAGTAGATGGCCGCCAGCCGTATCTTGACCTGTGATACGGCCTGGCGGTGTTCTGTTGCCGGGGCGCTGCTAGCGGTAGCAGTGCCCCTTCCCGATCCCTGCCAGAAGACCTCCTCGACAATGGTAAGTCAGGCGTCCGACAGGGGAGGTTTGGTGTCTTGTGTGTGTGTCTGAGTCTGTGCATGAATGTGTGAGTGAGTGTGTGAATGGGTCTGTGTGTGTTGTATTGTTTGCGTGGTTGTATGCTTGTGAGTAAATTGGTGTAAGAATGGCAAAGTGAGTGCGTGTCTGCATGTCAGTGTGATTGTGTATAAGAAGGTGTGCAAGCATATCTGGAAGTATGCGTGTATGAATGCGTGTATGCCAGTGTGTGTATGAATACGTGTATGTCAGTGTGTGTATGAATGCGTGTATGCCAGTGTGAGTGATTGGGTGCATGCATGGTGCGTGTCTGCGGGTGTGTGCGTTTATGGGGGATGGGGAGGTGAATGAGAGGATCAGAGGGGTGTGTGTTTGGATTTGAGGGAGTGGAGGGGTGTGTGTCTGGATCAGGGGTGGGGGTGTATGTGAGTTTCGGGGATGGGGTTAGTGTTTGTATGGGCAGTGGGGGTGGGGCTTTGGATGGAGGTGGGGTGGGGGTGCTAGGTGTGTGTTGGGGGGTAGGGGAGCCACCTACCCGTGACAGGGAAGGAGTTCCCTGTCACCTGTAGGGCCTACCGCCATGATTTTTGTGGTGTTGCTAATGTCACGAAAACCATGGTGGTAGGAAGGCTCATAATGCCTCCAGTGGTACTGTGCCAGTCACTGGCCTGGAGATTGATATCTCCAGCCTGGCAGCTCATACCGCCATGGCGGTACGAGTGGAGAAGTGGCAGGTTGGCTGCAGCCAGCCCGCCATTCTCATAATGTGGCAGTATGTACCGCCAACCTGTTGGCGGTTCTACTGCCACATTTACACTCACCACTGGAATCACAATGACCCTATCAGACTTTACACATTCCTTTAAGTTAAACCAGGCAGTTCTGTGCCATAGCTATCAGGGGGGTGAGTTAATTTAGTGACCATTGGGGATTCACCCTGGCAATTTAATGTTATTATTCCTTGAGGTGGGTGACTGTCCACCCCAAACAATAATTCACTTTCTTGCACATACACTAGCAGCTCTCTCCCACCCTGAAAGAGTAGCAGTCACACTGCAGCCATCACAATGGCACACATTGAAGCTTCCCAGTCACACAATATCAACAACACTCTAACACCACTCACACACGAGCAGTTGCACACTACCAACAGCCCTTCTATGGCTCTCTTTGTCTAGCAGTCAAATGCTACCAACAGCATTGCTAAACCCCACATAACCTAGCTTTTTCACATTACTGATAGAACTCTTAGACCCCTCATAAAGTAGAAACTACATTCTAACAAAGCACTTTTAACATCCTCACAGACTCGCAGTCCTGCACTACCAACAGCACTTTCACCCCCTCAAAGAGTAACAGTATCACACTACCAACACCGATCACTTCTCTAAAAAAGGAAACAGGCACATACTATCAGAAGGACTCATACTCTCTTGAAAGACTATCAGCATTTCAGAGACTAGCTCCAGCACTCCTGCATCTCTCAAATCAACAGGTGAACACTACCTGAAGCACTCTCACACCCAACATAGACTGAGTCATATACTACCAGCAGCACACCTCACAGAAAGGCATCCTCACAGACCACCATTCCTACAGAATTGACAGCACTTTTAGACAATTTACTGAGCAATAGTCTTATTGCTGGCCGCAGTTAGAACACTAATGCTTCAGTAGGTCTTACTTTAATGTGTTACGACATGCAAACACAAGCATGCACAAAGCATCCTTGTGCACACTTTAGCCTGAGCTCCAGCCTGATCCAATAAATTCATGTATCTGACTTTTGGGTTGTTTACTAATGACTTAAGGTACTGTATTTTGTTTCAGGAAAGTGGCGCTTTCATCTTTTCAAAACTGTGAGGGCATACAGATATGATTGTCACTGCAACTTTATGAAGCCAAGAAGTATTGACTTTGCCGATGCTTGTTTTATATGGCCCTTCATATCATCCTTCTGTCATTTGTAAGTAACACATTACGTTAGCTAATTTAATCATGCTCAATTTGTCTACATCTTGTGAATTTAAGACTGAGCTTGCAGGGCTAGAGTTCAAAACTTTAACCATCCGAACATGGATGTTATTTAGGGGTTGCCAGGGGTAGAAAGCTGTGACCTCTGGCTTGCCCCTTGTGACCCCTGACACTGCCTTTGTGACCCCTGGCCTCAGAGGTGGTAAAATAAGTCCTAGTTATAAAAGGGCAGACCCACTTTCCTTGTTTTTTCAGGTCAATTCTTTATTACACTAAGTGGATATTTTATTATTCACTGTTAGTGTAATAAAGGATGAATTAGAATTTGCTGGAATATGACCCTCCTTGGAAGCTGAGGGAAGTAAAAATTGATTTTAGATGTATCTTGTGTACGTGCTTGCAGGTGACTGTGTGTATGTGAGAACGAGTGTGTGCATGTGTAATCATGGGTGTGTGAATGAAAATAAAGGTTAAATTGAGTGTGATATCACCTTCGCTACCCCTGGCATTTTAGAGAATCGACGTTCATACATCTGAATGCAAAGCTGAGCCAACTTGTCATTACTATAAGATTTATAAACACAGAAAAGTCTAAGGCCGATATTTATACTTTTTTAATCAAAACTGTGCCAACGCAGTTTTGTGTCAAAAAGTTTAACGCCGGCTAACACCATTTCTTTGCGCCACCCGGGCATCAAATTTAAACTTTCACGCTCTGTGGCGCAAACCACGGGTTAGAGTATTTTTTTTTTACTCAAAGCATTTCACCACGTCGTAAAGAAAAACAACGTTAATGTGGCAAAAATTACTTTTATCCAGTTTACGATGTCGCAAATTGGATACGCGCCTTTTTTCACCGCAATAGCATCAAAAAGCTTCGCAAAAACAGCAAAATGTGCAAAAGAGCCCCAAAATGGATCCCAGAAGCCATGATAGACACAAGGAAGACTACAACCAACCAGGTACCAGCCAGGAGGACCCAAACAAGACCCAGGAGAGTGAGAAGAAGAAAAGGAAGTGCTGATTTAGTGCAGAGGAGCAGGAAATACTGGTGAAAGAGGTGACGGAACACCAGCATCAACTTTTTGTCACCTCCAAATTGCCAATTGGGAGGAGAGAGGCAATTTGGCAACAAATTGTCAACAAGATAAACAGTGTGGCAGAAGTACAGAGAACAGTCACTGAGTGCAAGAAACGCTGGCATGACTGCAAGTGCAGGACCAAGGAAAACATGGCAAGGAACAGGAAGGCAGCACTGCAGACTGGAGGTGGGAGTCCAGCACTGCAGGAGGCCCTGGACCACATGGAGGAGATGCTGGCAGCCATCATCCCTGACAAGATCGTCACAGCGATTCAAGGACAGGACAACGCAGACTATCAGGAAATAACACAGATGCAGGGTAAGTTGCATGGGGGACAAAAATGCCTAAATGTTAAATGCAAGCAGGGGCAGGGATATACCTACTACACAATGCATGATAATCAGGTAGTGGAAAGGGCAAAGGAGCATGGCACGGGTGCATGTGCTGTGCTGGGGAAGCCTGGGGCACAGCACAACACTACACCAACAACCTTTGCATGGGGGTACTCTGCCATACCAAGCCTGTTGGAAAGGCAAAGCCAGGGCAGGAGGGTAGGGTACAAAGTAAAACTGGTCTGCTGTCACACAACAGCTGGTATTGTCGCTACATGAACTAGGGCTCAATTTTCAGTCTCAAGCCTTATCCACAAGTGGTATTTCCCATTGACAACAGTTGCCACTACCACCAGTGCTGTGTGGGCTGGTAAAGTAGCCAAAGGCAGTTAAGTGCCCATGGATCTAAAAAACACCCAAAATAGAGGGTTCAGGATGACAACCTTATCAATCCCCTATAATTCCTGACAAAGTGCAAATCATATCAAATGCTCATGTCTATAGGCGCAAAAAATCAGGTATGGTTATTAACATTATGAAGTACACAGCAGTAATGTCATACCCATGCTGCACATTTCAGGGTCTAACCCGTGCCAGTGTTACAATAGCTGCAATGCCACCTTGCAACATCCCAACTGTCATACTGCTAAGACAACAGCATTGAGGGGGAGGACATATGTGTCTAGCTAGTTAAACACACCCAAACAGTCATAAGAGGAACTGGAAAACTGCCAGGACCATCAGTGCAATCCAATGTAGCACACATTCCCCAACATCAGAATTACACACTACCAATGCTGACACCTGCATCATGCCATGCCAATGCTATACATAGTATATGCTATGTCTCAACAACATATAGGTGGATGTGATATATCAAAGACTGGGTCAGTTCCAGATTGTTAAGTGTGGTGCAAGTGCCATCAGAACGCCCACAGCCAGTGCAAGGCCTCACCATGATAATGGAAGTAGACGGAGGGTTGAGTAGGACAAGAAGGTGGCAACATACAATTTGGACAGAACCTACACCTAGAGGAAGTGATGCAGAAAATTCCCCAAACTGCCCACACTACATGTGACATGCAGGTGGGGCATAGGCCTGGGAGAATGCTAATATTAATAACAGGAACAATGAACAGGAACCAAGATTACAATGTTCTATTAATAGGAATTAGTAACGTCAAATGACAAATGCCACAACACACACATACTAATTGTACAATATCTCATTGCAGAGGTTGAAGGCTCCCCTGGGGATATGCCTGTCCTGGACTTCCCTGATGGCATGGATGATGAGCTGACAAACATTAACCAACATGTCCCTGGAACCCTCCAGACCCCACCTTCAGTCGCACAGAAGAGCAAAGAAGTAGCAGCCATCACAGAGGACCCACCCACCACCCCAATAGTACGACCTGCCAGCTCCAACCCAGCTGAGGACTCTGAGGACACTGGTACCACCTTTGAGAGGACCGTAGTTGGAGTACAGCAGGAGCTGGCCAAGGAGGTGCGGGTGGGGATGCAAAATATGGCCTTGAGGGGATGCGTACGTGCATGATGTCATCTGCAGAACAGGCAGCAGCCTTGCAAGCGCTAACATCCATCCTGCAAGGACTACAACAAAGTGTAACGGAATTCACAACAGCAGTAAGGGAGTTGCCACAACACCTGTCGACCCAGACCTTTCACTGCCTGCCCTTTCCTCCTGCGCCTCATCCCTGGTGTCTAGTGGGCTCTAGTCAGCTTCACTTGACCCTTGTGCCGATTTCCGCCGTCCTGTAAGTGTTTTTCTCATTTTTCAGCGCCTTGCCTCCTTGCGCTTCTGCCCCCGTTGTGCCCCTTCTGATTGTGCCACTTTTCGCCGTCCTGTAAGTGCGTCTTTACTGTTTTTCAAGCGCCTCGCCTCCTGCGCATCTGCCCCCGTTGTGCCCCTCTGATTGCTGTTTCCCCGATTGTATACTGTGCCATTAGTGTATTTCTGTGACTGTTTTCAAATTGTGACTGTTTTAAAAATTGTGCCAGACTTTTTTGTGCCTTGTTTTTCGTGTTTTCGCCCCTCGTGCGCTCCCCCTTGCTCTCCGCTCCCAGCCGCTGCCTCCCTGCGGCCCCGCCCCCCTTGCGCCCCCATTCACCGCTCCCTCCCGCCTCCCAGCTGCTCCCCCCTCCCTTCTTAATGGCTGGCGCTGCGCGTCGTGAGTGAGCGACCTCTGACCTGTTTTAGGTCTAGAGCTCGCCCCCCACGTCTGCAGCACCAACCTGCTGTCTCCTGCCTCTGACCCCCGCCCACGCTGCTGCTAGAGTGTTCGAGGCCCTCCTCCACCCGCAGGCATCCTCTTGCGCCTCATCCCTGGTGTCTAGTGGGCTCTAGTCAGCTTCACTTGACCCGTGTGCCGATTTCCGCCATCCTGTAAGTGTTATTCTCATTTTTCAGCGCCTTGCCTCCTTGCGCTTCTGCCCCCGTCGTGCCCCTTCTGATTGTGCCACTTTTCGCCGTCCTGTAAGTGCGTTTTTACTGTTTTTCAAGCGCCTCGCCTCCTGCGCATCTGCCCCCGTTGTGCCCCTCTGATTGCTGTTTCCCCGATTGTATACTGTGCCATTAGTGTATTTCTGTGACTGTTTTCAAATTGTGACTGTTTTTAAAATTGTGCCCGACTTTTTTGTGCCTTGTTTTTCGTTTTTTCGCCCCTCGTGGGCACCCCCTTGCTCTCCGCTCCCTGCCGCTGCCTCCCTGCGGCCCCGCCCCCCTCGCGCCCCCATTCGCCGCTCCCTCCCGCCTCCCGCCTCCCAGCTGCTCCTCCCTCCCTTCTTAATGGCTGGCGCTGCGCGTCGCGAGTGAGCGACCTCTGACCTGTTTTAGGTCTAGAGCTCGCCCCCCACGTTCGCAGCACCAACCTGCTGTCTCCTGCCTCTGACCCCCACCCACGCTGCTGCTAGCCTGTTCGAGGCCCTCCTCCACCCGCAGGCATCCTCCTACGCCTCATCCCTGGTGTCTAGTGGGCTCTAGTCAGCTTCACTTGACCCGTGTGCCGATTTCCACCGTCCTGTAAGTGTTTTTCTCATTTTTCAGCGCCTCGCCTCCGGCGCATCTGCCCCCGTTGTGCCCCTCTGATTGCTGTTTCCCCGATTGTATACTGTGCCATTAGTGTATTTCTGTGACTGTTTTCAAATTGTGACTGTTTTTAAAATTGTGCCCGACTATTTTGTGCCTTGTTTTTTGTTTTCGCCCCTCGTGCGCTCCCCCTTGCTCTCCGCTCCCTGCCGCTGCCTCCGCGCGGCCCCGACCCCCTCGTGCCCCCATTCGCCGCTCCCTCCCGCCTCCCAGCTGCTCCTCCCTCCCCCCTCCCCACTCCCTTCTTAATGGCTGGCGCTGCGCATCCGCGCAGCGGGCGTGCCGCTGTCGCGCCAGAGGCGCGCCATGGGCAAGCCCGTCTGCGCCCGTCCGCGCCTGGACCGCGCCCAGCGCCACCCCCCCTGGTCCTCACGCCCCCGCACCTCCTGCTTCCGTTACTCGGACAGCGAACTCCTCGCCCTCAACCCCGGCCCCTCCACAGAGTGCTTCCTGGCCACCCGGAAGCACACCAAAGGACCTTTTTCCTGACGCACCTGAAACTTCTCCTGCAACAGAACAACGAAGCCAGCAACAACCAACACAAACCACCTGCACTGCATCCTCCTCAACACACGCTCCGCACGAAAACACGCCATCGAGCTCTGGGACTTGCTCGACACCACCGCCCCTGACGTGGCCTTCCTGACCGAAACCTGGTGGAACGACTCTTCGGCCCCTGACATCGCCATCGCCCTACCTGACGGATACAAGATCACCATAAGAGACCGCACCAACGGAATCGGCGGAGGGATAGCCATCGCCCACAAATCTACCCTCAAGATCCACACCCACACGGACGACACCCTCAATACAGCTGAACACTTCCACTTCCAGATTCACACGGACCCCAAAACTACCCTCAGAGGAACCCTCATATACCGCCCTCCAGGACCAAGAGCCCCCTTCAGCGACACCATCTCCGACCTCGCAAGCACCCACGCCCTCGCCTCTCCAGACTACATCCTCCTGGGAGATCTAAACTTCCACCTGGAAAACAACAACGAAACCAACACCGCATCACTGACCACCAACCTCCTCAACCTCGGACTCCGTCAACTGGTCAACACTCCCACCCACATCGCCGGACACACGCTTGACCCACTCTTCACCTCAAGCAACCACATCTCCTTCAGCCACACCTCCGAACTCCACTGGACCGACCATCACTGCGTCCACTTTACCTTCAAGAAAATCACCGAACACCACCGCATCCCGCTACCGCCGCACCGCCGCTGGGGAAAAGTCACCGAAGACCAACTAACCAGCACCCTCGCCAAACACCCACCACCCGACCCCACCGACCCGAGCACCGCCGCCATCAACCTCCATCAATGGATCCTCAACTGCGCCCAACACCTTAGCCCCACTCAACAGCCTGGTTCACAGACGAACTGACCACCTCCAAACGCACCTGCCAGAAACTCAAGAAGAAATGGATCCTCGAGCGCACACCCGACAACCTTGCTACCCTCAAGGACGCCAACCGTGAACACCACCAACGGATCCGACTCGCCAAGCGCGCCCACTTCACAGAACGCCTCAACAACAACGCTCACGACTGCAAAGAACTCTTCTGCATCGTGAAGGAACTCTCCAACCCTAACGCCAACGACGTCCCTCCCTCCCAGAAACTCTGCGACGATCTCTCCACCTTCTTCCACCAGAAAATCGCAGCCATCCACGACAGCTTCAACACCGCACCTCCGCCAGACCCCAGCCCCGACGACTCCTCCCACACCTGCCGCCTCACCACCTGGACCCAAGTAGACTACGCCGAAACCCTAACAACCATGAATTCCATCCACTGAGGCTCTCCCACGGACCCGTGCCCACATCACGTATTCAACAAAGCCGCAAGATCATCAACCTCTCCTTCAACACCGCCACCTTCCCAGACAGCTGGAAGCACGCAGAAATCCAACCCCTCCTCAAGAAACCCAAGGCTGACCCCAACGATCTCAAAAACTTCCGACCGATCTCTCTCCTCTCTTTTCCAGCAAAAGTCATCGGGAAGATCGTCAACGCACAGCTCGCCCACTTCCTAGAAGACAACTCCATCCTAGACCCCTCTCAATCTGGATTCAGACGAAACCACAGCACTGAGACCGCACTCTTCGCCGCCACAGATGACATCAGACAACAAATGGACAATGGCGAAACCTCAGCCCTCATCCTCCTCGGCCTATCAGCCGCTTTCGACACAGTCTGCCACCGCTCCCTGCTAACCCGTCTCCACGAAGCCGGCATCCAAGACAAAGCCCTCAACTGGATCTCATCCTTCCTCTCTGACAGAACACAGAGAGTCCGACTCTCACCCTTCTGCTCCAAAGCCACCAACCTCATCTGCGGCGTCTCCCAAGGCTCCTCTCTGAGCCCAACGTTGTTCAACGTCTACATGGCCCCCCTCGCACAACTGGCCCATCAACACAACCTCAGCATCATCTCCTACGCCGACGACACCCAGCTTGTCCTCTCCCTGACCAAAGATCCGCTCACCGCCAAAACCAACCTCCACGAGGGACTAAAATCCATCGCCGAGTGGATGAGCAACAGCCGCCTGAAGCTCAACTCTGACAAGACGGAAGTCCTCATCCTCGGATGCACCCCCTCGGCCTGGAACGACTCCTGGTGGCCCACTGCCCTCGGACCCCCACCCACCCCAGCCAGCCACGCACGAAACCTCGGCTTCGTCCTCGACTCTGCTCTCACCATGTCCAAACAGATCAACGCCGTCTCCTCTTCTTGTTTCAACACCCTCCGCAGGATCTTCAAGTGGATTCCAACAGGAACCAGAAAGACTGTGACGCAAGCCCTCGTCATTAGCAGACTTGACTATGGCAACGCACTCTACACAGGCATCCCAACGAAAGACATCAAACGACTCCAACGCATCCAGAACGCATCCGCCCGCCTGATCCTCGACATACCCCGCCGATGTCACATCTCCCCCCACCTGAAGGACCTCCACTGGCTCCCTGTGGAAAAAAGGATCACCTTCAAACTCCTCACCCACGCACACAAGGCACTACACAACACCGGACCCACCTACCTGAACACCAGACTCAACTTCTACATCCCCACACGTCTACTCCGCTCTGCCAACCTCGCCCTCGCCATCGTCCCCCGAATCCAGCGCAAGACCTCTGGAGGCAGATCCTTCTCTTTCCTCGCCGCCAAGACCTGGAACTCTCTCCCCACCTCACTACGCCAGACCCAGGACCTCCTCACCTTCAGGAGACTCCTCAAGACATGGCTCTTCGAACGCTAGCAGCACCCCCCCCTCCCCAGCGCCTCGAAACCCTGACGGGTACATAGCGCGCTTTATAAATCCACTGATTGATTGACAAATGTAATCATGACCCCCTCAGGGCGGACTTGGCTGCCTACCAGAGTGATGTAGCTGCTATACTCAAGAACCAGCAGCTCCTCCTTGCTGCAGTAATGCCCTTAATACCCCCACAGTTGGCAGCTACCGGGAATTCTGACTCCACGTCTTCAAACACTGAAGTGTGTGTTGCCCCTTCAAACCCACCACCACCAAGGGCTGAGGAGACGACACACACATCAGAAGATGAAGACCCAGAACAGATCACCTTCACTCGTAGGAGTACCTGGTAACACCAGTCCATGCCACATGGGCACTGATATCCTAGGTCCTGTGCTTGTTAACATGCCAGTCTTGCTACAGTTGGTCACATGCACTGGTCTCCAGCACACTGTTTACCTTGGCACTATGCACTGTAATTGTATCTCACTACCTCATTGGCAATTCATGTTCCTCTGCACTGTATAACACTTCACCCCAGCATGTGAAATTACATGTCCCATTGCACTTGTATTGCATCACAATAGAAGGTGTCACACTAATGGACTCACAATCCATTCTCTTATTAAGGTCAAAGATTGTTGTTACCTAGGCATGTATTTGAGTTCCTCTCTGTCCTGGAAGACTCATATTAATTTTAAGCTCCAACAGCTGATAAGGAACACCGAAGCGATCTTTCGCTTCTCTAATAAATTAGGCCATCGACCCCCTGCACAGATGAAAACTCTGTATAATTCTAAGTGTACCGCAGCTGTGCTCTACGGAGCAGGCGTTTGGGGCTGTGTAAAGGTACCATCTCTCCAGAGGGTCGAAAATAAATTTTTGCGAAGATTACTGTTGGTTCCAAAATGTACTGCAAATATCATCTGCCACGAAGAACTTGGTCAGTGTTTTTTGGAGGATAGGGTTTTTTTGGCGCCATTATTGCTTTGGATTAGATGTTGGCTAAACCCAATGGCAAAATTGGTCCAAGATTGTATTTCTGAATGCTTACAATTGGAAAATTCAAATAGGATCCCCTGGCTTATGTTTCTACGAAACTCTTTTGAGAATTTAGGTCTTAGATATATGTTTGATGAACCTCACCTATTAACTATAAATTCTAGGTCCGTTCTGAAGGCTACTTACTCCGAGTACATATCAGACCTGAGATTTTGCAGTTCTCTGAAATTAAAATCCTTTGATTCCTATTCTCAGGTTGTGACAGCCCCATGCCTTGAACCTTATCTGACCTGGTTTTCCAGTTTTAAGATACTTTCTTTTTTAACACTTTTTAGACTTAATTTAATTCATTTTAAAGTAGCGTTTCCTGAACCATGTTTTTGGAAAAGGGATTTACCTCTTTGTCCCTGTGATTCTAGATCAACCCAGAGTACTTTGCACTTTTTTCTCTTTTGCCCTTTTTATGCTGCTCCTAGAGGGGTTTGCATTTTACCCACTTTACGTTTTGTTAGACCCATCCATTACAAGGAAGCTTTAATATATTTTCAGAGATTGCCAGATAGGCAAATTTGTCATTTTGTATTAGATTTTGTTACAGCTTCTTTAAGCATTAGGAAAAGGCTCATTTCATTTTAAATGTATATGTATGTATAGTTTAATATTGTAAGTTAATTTTTGTATTCTGTTATTGTGATTTTTCTTATGTTATGAGTTTTATTTGTTTATTTTATGGGATTTTAGACCGGATGTTTACGTAATGTTTTAGATATGGTACTATTTTATTCTTCTATCTATTTACTGTAACGTAATTATTGTGTGGTATTTGTGTTTTTGTCTGTACTTTTATGGCATTTGCCGAATAAAGTTTTGTGACTGACTGACTGACTCACAATCTTGGACTATGTAATTATTGTACTACAGCACTTTAAAATAAATAGCAATTACACAACCACTTTGTCTCTGTGTAATGTGACACATAAACTGTCTAGGAGATTAGTGATCTATGTCACCTGTCAATGACCATAGAATGTCAATACAACTGTGTTGAAAGATTGTGGGCTGATAACAATGCACTGGGGTCTGTATTGTATCATCATCTGCGCTTCCTGAGGCTTATTTCCAAAGTAAATTGAAAACAAACAGAATATTGCCCTGTTGGACTGAAAAATTCTGCTTAAAGGTATGCAGAAGCTGAAAATCAATTTGGCCAACATTCCCTTCAAGACAATCTTTATGTATGTGACATCTGACTGTAAACTTTCAGCACACACACACACACCATGCAGCAGGAATGGATGTGTATGAGTGTATGGACATATATGTAACCTGGGAGTACAATGTAAGAAATGATAGGTGTGATTGATGTATACAGTACTACATAAGATTATAACATCACTCAGCTTATCAGGGTTCTCATGAACATCAGGCTGCAGGCAGACGTACCACAGTGCCCAAGATTCCAAATCAGGACTCAAACGATGACAGATTTAAAAACACATCCAAACTTCACAACACATTGGGAACCATAGTAACTTTGAGAGGTGGGTGCAATGGATGGTAGATGCATAGAGAAGTAGCTTTGGTGTAGCTGCCAATGTGACTGCACATTAGGAATTGTGAATAACCATGTCAATAATGGGATTCGGATGCAGGTTTGAACACAAATTCAAATACTAAATGGACACTGTTCACCCATGCCAAGGACCTGATCCCCAAGCATATGACACATACTGTTAAGGAGTACCTAAAACTTTATTTAACAGTAGTAAAGGATACTAAAACTAGGGGAAACACCTTAACTAACCTAACCTATCCTTACTACACATTACCCACAACTGGCCCTAACTACCCTAATCTAAACTTACCTATCACATTTAACTAAACACGCTAAACATCAACCCTCCCCCCCTTATAAGACCGGACACATATACTAACCGAAACACATTCTATCTTATTCTTTTTGGATTTAAAAAAAAAATATATATACATTTTTTTATTTCTATGTTTTTATTTTTTTTCTACACATAAACCCCAACATGATCCCCCACACAAAAAACACATGTAATATTTAACCCCCTCCACACTCAACCCACTTATACTAACTAAACTAACAGCCTACTCTAACTTAACACTAAGCCCCCTAAACCCACTATAGATAAGAACCAGGAAAGAGGAGGGAGGGGAGGGAATCATGGCTGAGGATACAAAAGTCACAAATTGGCCCTCCACAGGATCTTCTTAATACCCCGCAGTCTCCTGCTATTGCGGGACACCTCCTGCTGCAGCCTGTCCATCCTGCGCAACATCTGGTGCATGTCATGTCTCATGGACTGAAATTCTGCATTGTCTATCACAGCAGCTGGGGTTGTCTGTGTTCCACTAGTTGATGGAACTGCTGGTGCAGGTGCCGTATTTGGAGGAGGAGGTGCAGGAGCGGCTGTCTATGGGCCTGGAGCAGATGAGGTTGACGGACCTGCAACAGTGGCTGTCATCCTTTGGGCGACTGTGGTCTGAGCTGTAGTGCTGGTGGTGGTGGCTGTTGTGGGCAAGGCTGGCCCCCTTTGGCAAATGCCCTCCACACCCCTGTGGCTCTCTCATGGCGATAACACCATGCCATATTACAGAACCCAGACTCCACATCTAGTATGTGGCAGCAACGCATTGCCCACGTCTGCAATTCCCTGATCTCATGGGCATTCACGTTGACAGCTGTAAAAATAGAGAAAGCCAAACATTAGTGACATCATTGTATGATACATCTTAACACTTCCTCAAAAATAGCACATACAATCCAAATCAAAGTACAGATCATAGAATGTACCTGAGGAATGACATGCCAACGCAGCCTACACATTTACTATCTAACAGCACAGCAATGCACAACAAGGTTTGTACCTACTTAAAGGATCTGTGCCTTTTTGTACTGCTATTAGTCACATAACACATGCTGCAAGTACTCCACAAGTGGCAGGCCAACTAATACTATCTTCTGGATAACAATCAAGGCCCACAAGAGCTGTGATTTGTAAATGGAATTGCCTGGACGGTATGCAGTTACTAATCATGAGAGGGTATCCTAGGTTGGAACAAATGAATGTTGGAATTACATGTCTGTCTTCTACACTGGGATCCTCACACCTAGGTCCACATATTTTAGAACCCTAACCCTGTGCCTCAGGGGGTGATGGACATGCAACACATACTTTCAAACATCAAGGCAGCCAGGAAGCTTTGGACAGCTGTCCATGGGTTTAGTCAGCCCACCACAGGTAAGAAGGGCTGCCAACTAGGATTGACTCAAACATTGGACAATCACATCCACATTTATGTTCCTAATTGCGGACACTTGTCAACATCATTTGACCTCACTGATACCCTTCCAAAAACAAGTACATAGATGCAAGCACCCATCTGGTATTGAGCTGCATGCACACTTATGACATTCTACTCAAGTGCCACATAAACGGAGCACAACATGTGAAGCTAGATGCTGCTAGGAAGTCAAACATACAGTACTACATGTTCATTAGTTAACAGGGATGCTCAAGTCTGTGGGTAATACTTCGGCATCACCGGTCTGGGTGAATCAGGGTATGACTTGCTGACCAAATCATGAAAATTTCCACCTCCAAATTAATCATTGGCATGCACGCAGCACTCGACTCCCAATATACGACTCTCCACCACAGATTATCCAACTCAAACATGGAACAAAATGTAAAACTCCAGTCAAGTCACATATCAGATCATGTGCCAGCACATCATACCTTGTAATGAGTCCAACAGGAGTCAATCACACAACAGCTGCAAACACAACATAGGACAAACATATCAACACTTACTGGATATGTCTGGGTCCGCAAATCGAGCCACTTCACCAATTGTGTAGGGGGCTGGTCCACCTGTAAAACATGGAAGGGTGAAATGTGCTCAATATCTGTTCCCTGTACAGAACCTGGATCAACAAATTACTGCGTGTAACATTTTATATGATAGAGCAGCACATCAGGCATGTAGACACCCCAACAGACATACTACTGCAAACATGCATTGACCCTGTCACTCCAGTGAGTGATAGACACACATATGCACACATGCACAGGCCCTAACAATCATGTGATGCCAAACATGATTACTCAATTTTGTGCAGAATTATTTCTAGAGGGTACTCCATTTCATCATTTGTTGTTATGAGAGACATGCAAAGTCACATTCCTGGTGCACTGAAATACCAGTCACTCAGGAATTGTGGCTTGTGCATCAAGGGACAAAGAGTTACTGTGTGATACTTATGTGGGTTGAGTTTAGTTCAGGAATTATTGTGCTTTCTATGGTCCATTATATGTGTGCCTGTGTTGTATGTAGGTTGCATTTGCCAGATTTGCAGTGTACTGACAGCCGTATATGTCCCCTCTGACACCATGATGGCAGGGATCTTGTGTGTTACTTGATGACACTGTTACGCTAAACATGGATTGGCCATTTATCTAATTCAAAACAACAAAGAAATATATGCTGACAGTGTCTAATGTGATCATCCGTGACAGAATGCATGGACACAGGTGTAGTCATTGCACTTGAAATGTGTTTCTCAGGGCACTGTGTACCTATATCAGGTATTGTAGACCACAGTTAGCCACATTCTTTATCTTAAATTTGCCAAGTTGGGTGATCTGTGGTTATACAACCGAACTGACACTGTCCCCTAATTGAAAAATGGTTTAGCAAATGTCCTATTTCGGCAATCTTGATGACGTAGGTCTGTATTTGTATGCATCTTGGGAATGGCGGCACTCACAGGAATGAACTTAACAATTGTACATATGCAGCACTAGATCAGCAGGGGTGTACCAAAGGTAAACTACCAAACTATTTCATCACTTTAAATGTATGATGGAAGCAGTCAGGGGTACCTTGCACAACATCATGCAAACAAATAATTGCATTCACAAAGTTTAGGGATCCAATGATGACACATTAACTTAAGAACATTGTTTGGCTATAAAGTGACACAGATGGCAAATGCACCAGCTCTGTAACAGCAATTGTGCCCTGGGCAAAAAACAAAACACAGAAACAATGAACTTAGGGCCAGATGTTCTTTTTTTATGTGTAGCATTTGCTTCATTTGTTTACGCAAAAGCTATGGAAAGTAGTACAAAATATTTAGATATTATCAAGTGTGCATTACTTTGGCATCCATAATTAATTTAAATGATGCACAAACCAAGTCGAAATATCAGCCTAAGATATTTCCAGACATTAGGAAGATCTTTGTACGTATGGCCATGAATACTGTTCAGACATGTATTAAAAAATTGGGGGACTACATTGGTTCCTTGCATTAGCATGTGAAATACATCTCACTCCTGGTACACTCACAGGCCCTGAATAATAGTTTTGTTTGTGCCGCATTACCATCATCTATTGACGTTAAAGCAGCACTAATTTATAAGATAAAGTTGTGTTTTGTAACTTTGCGCAGCTTTTGCATCAACAAATGACCGTAATGCGTAGCAAAAATTACATAAATCAGGGCCACTGTTTGTTCAACTTGCATTCCACATGTCCACAAACAGTGCATGCAGCATGTGACAAAATCTGCTACTGTCACTCCAGAGCATTTTACTGTACACATTAGTCTAATTTGTACTCACCAACAGGGCCACCAATCACCACACCCAGGTGGTCCAGCAGGTCTTGCTCTCTGGCCACCAGGTCAGCCCAGCGATGTTTAAGTTGGTGGTCGTTGCGCTGGCTATTCAACACTCTCTTTAGGTGGAACAGCACCTTTGACCACCTGTGCCTCCTAGCCTCAGTGTGATACCCCTTCATTACCCTGCCACCAGCATCTAACATCGGGGGGAGGAAGTGGCACACCAGCCAAATAAAAGCCCCCAGCTCCTCCTCATCCATTCTCCCCAGACGTGGCCTTTCCAACATATAAAAAAATAATAGAGATAGGAAAGGGAAAAGAGAGAAATACAGGGAAAGGAGGTATGGAAATGAAACTTAAAGAACCCACAAACAGCCCAACAATACTCCAACTAACAATACCCACTACACACTCCCAACAGTACAAAGACAAATTTAAACACAAAAGATGACAAAAACACACTTACACTAATTTACACAGACACTTACAAAAACAACAGATGTCAATGGAAAAGGCACACAGGAGACAAAAGCACAATATTAACAGACACAACTCTACACAGCTACACAGTCTAGAAGAATCACAGACTGCAAAGTGAAAGTGAAAATACACCCACTGTGCCACTTCTGTAAACAGGATATCCTATTACATCACTTCCTGTCTCAAATGCAGTGCGTTTTTATTATGATGCGTGGAATTTTCTGACGCTTACGGTTTGCGTCAATATTTTTTCACGCATATGCTTAAAAATTCCCCCGCATTCAAGGATCAATATTTTTTTCATGGAGAACCGATTTTATGGGGTGCAGTGTAGGAATGAACGCTAGGGACCAATCAATGTATAATGGGTGTGAGCGTCATGTTTTTAATGCATATGCATCATAATTTGACATATATGCGTCAAAATATCTGTCTTTAACTGTGTTTGTGTCATTTCTCTTTTTTAACATACATGAAGGCTATAACTATACAAAGATAGGATTTTATGGCCTGCTGTGTTCTAGTGTTTGGTCACATGTGGCAGACCACATTACTGCAGACCATAACACTCATGTTGTTGTGCCAGATTAGCACTCTTAACTGAGGCAACAGCAACACAAACTTCTGGAATTAAAATTGGTATTTCCTACTTTGAGCAGGTGTTGCATCAATGGAGGTTAGCAAGGCTACGCAACTTAAAGCATTCACTCATGGCCTGTGTGTTTATGTCTGTGAATGGGCTATTTCAATTGTTGTTGTGCCTCTGTGTGAACATCATAAGATGTGTTTTGCATAATGTGCTTGTATGCATGCGTTGTAATTGTGGATAACCATCAGATGCTGTTCATTGAGGTACATCAGTCATGACATGTCTTTGTCATATCTGTTGAGTCTTATGCTGTGTGAACTTCCATGACTTTGGGGACAAAACATCTCCCATGACAAACTATGCACAGGGTAGATAGAGGACGGTTGATAATGGCAATGTGAAAAATGTAAGCCATCACATGTAATGGAATGTTGGATACCACTTCATGGTCACTTGTGTGTATACTACCCATGAGTCAGGCATTTGAACATACTAGGTAGGTAGAGTGTTTGTGACACAGAGTCCCAACTCCAATCCAAAAATGTTTTGGTACACCACAGTTTGAGTCGTGTAAATGACCTAAGTTTCTCCTGTGGCTGTGGAGGACCAGCAGACCATGCTGCATGTGTTCACATATTTCCAGTGGTTCGCTGAACAAATGTGTCCAGTTCCAGTGTGTGGCCATGTGTACCCTGTGTCAGTATTGGCCTCCATGTTGTCATACTTACGTGCAGGTCTAGTCATGAGTCTGTGGAGCCATTCCCTCAATTAACAGAGTATCCTTCAAAACAGATTTGCCCTAAAACCAAAGATAAACTAACAACACATATGGTGATAGCCCAGCTGTGGCACAGCAGAACTTTTAAAAGGCTGACAACAGAGCAACCGTGGTGTGCTCAAATACTTTATGGATCAGTAATATGAAACAGGCAGGTTTCTTCACAACATTTGTACACAGGGTGGGCTTTAAAATTCCCACTGCAACAGGGAACATCGGTGTCTCTGTGCTGAGTAATCTCACAGCTAGTCACCACACCAGCCCCATCAGAAGATGGTGGCAGAAGTGAATCTGTGTCTGGACCGTCAGGGCACACACATGTTTTGTCCTTACATACACATAAGCAACCCTTGTTTGTTTGCTGTAGGCACTGCACCAAATCCATGCATATATCCATAGCACACTGTCACCGTTTGGCACTAATGAATACATGCAAAACCAGACAAGGGATGGAGGCTGGAGTAGTCCATTTGAACACATGTCCCAGAACAGAATACGATAAGTAAAGTGATTAAACTATACTGTACATTTGAGGATTCACTGTAGCCCTACCAGACACAATACCCCAGGAGGAAACTATGAGACAAATGTAGCCACAGGGAACCTCTATGGTTAACGCAAAGCCTGGAACCAGTCTGGCTAACAGGATGCAGGCTCTGTCAGGATCAAACATGAACAAGGCAAATACACAGTGAGCAGACTCTGACTGGGACAAGCACGAACAACACTGTGGGAACAAAAAACTGTTTCTGATGTGGTCTGCACTGTTACACAATACCCCAAGGGCTCTGGTACACAAGTGATTTTTACGCCAATGCACAACAAGGAGAATCAGAAAATGGCAGCTTCTAAGAAGTTCCAGGCAGCAGCAAAGGCAGGGCAGAGTCAAATGCCTTGTCTGCATGGTAGTGCTCACCGGTGTGTGCAGCTTCAGTCTCTCACAAGTTGTGGAGTTGGGAATCAAGTTTAAAGGGGCAAGTAGACCTTTCACATGGGAAGCAATGGGCAGCTGATTACAGGTCTTACTGACTAGCAGGCAGTGCATTATTTGACCTGAAGTCCATGCAGACTGATGAAATATGACTATGGCATGCCATCCTGAAGTGGGAAGCACAGAGGAGTCAGAATGAGAGTCTGGGTGTATGTAGCCGAGGAATCTGAGGGTACAGATAGTCCATTTGCAGGGCCCCCTAGAAAAGTGTGGGGAGAGACTTAAAACATGGCAGTGGCAGGACTTATTACCTGGGATGGACTGCGCAGGGCATGTTTTGTGAGCAATGCTTGTCATACTTGAGGCACTTGTGCTATCCATTTTCAGCCTAGATGAACTTCTTGTCACACATGCTCCTTGCAGAGATAGCTGATGTCACACTTACTGCTGTCAAGGGTCTGGTCATACATTCTTGTTACCAATGCAATAGCACATCAACTGCCTCATATATGAGACACTTTTTTCCTTATAATTTATGGTGTCTTAGTTGTGTGTCATGTGCTGCAATGGACCATGTTGGCAACATGGATGTGTCTCATAGCTGTAGTCCTCTGGTATTGCCCTTCACATGTGAAATAGACAGGATGTATGTCATTTACACTGTGTGTGATGTTGGGTGTACACTCATACCCATCACGTGATGTGGCTTTTTAAGTATCCTAATCTGTATTTAGGCAATGCTCCATGAGGTTAAACTCTGATTATGATTCCTAGGGATACAAATTACCCAGAGCATGATTGAGTGATGAAGGTAGGTGTTTAATGACATATGATAACAAAGTGGTGATGGTGACTATAGTTAGAAGACGTTTTGTAGAATGTGTTGTTTCTGGCGCAATCCGGCCGCAGTGTTTGTGAGGGGCCCCCCTCATTTTCACGGACAGCATCCTCTTCTTCCTCCTCTTCCTCCTCTTCAGGCATTTGTGAGTCTGGTTCATAGAGGGGAATGTTCCTCCTTACTCAAATGTTGTGCAGGATGGCACAGGTCAAAATGAACTTGCAGGCCATTTCAGGTGAATATAGGAGGCTGCCTCAGGTGATGTCCAGGCACCTGAATCTGGACTTCAGGATGCCAAAAGTCCTCTCAACTATGGTGCATGTCCTCATTAAAGGCATGCTCTGCTGCTGTGCTTCGGTTGGCAAATGGGGTCATGATCCATGGCTGGAGCCCTTAAACCTAATCAGCTGAAAGAGAAAATGAAGGTAAATATTTGGTTGTTCGTTGCACCTTGATTATCACTTTGCATGGCAGTTGTTATCTTGTGTCGTTTGCGACTCATCTGTGTTTGTGTTATTGTGTGGGATCCTAGGCTTCTAGGATGTTCTTTCTGCATTGGGTTGATAATTATCAAAACTGGTGTCTGGCTGATTGACCTGATATCAGCGGTATATTTGTAAACTTGCAGTTCATTGTGTATCTCCCATGCATTATGTCATGTGAAAGAAGTGTCCATGTGCCTTCACTGGAGGTGACATGATACTTCCACAGACACAATTTATTCCACTGTGGTGGTAACACGGTTGCACTATATGGCCTGAACATCCCATCCAATTGGACATATGTAATCGCATGTAAAATACAACAGAGAGGCCCTATGATTTGGCTAGGTGACAATGTACAACACATCTCCATAAGTTGGCAGCACTGAAGTGTTCACAATTGACAATGCACAAATATCCCATGTGTGACAAGTTCTATGCAAACCTATTTTTGTGCCCTCACCAAGTTGGCTCATGTGCAAACGTGTGCCTACACTACTGAACCTGCTCCAGGTAAGCTGGCTAACTTGGTTGTGGGGTGAAGGTTTAAGTGTCAGAAGGTCCATGTGCCTGTACATCTATTATGTATATGTGTAATTGTCTCAATCCGTATGTGTAGCAGTGTGCACTTTGCATTAGTGTCACATCAATATGTGTTCATAGCACAGTCCACTTCCTTATTGCTAGCAGGCAATGTCACCCCAGGAGTGATGTGAGAGGATGGTACTGCCTCAATGGTTCCATTTCACCTTCATTAGAGTTAGCATTATCATGCTATGTGTCTCGTAGTGTTTGACCTGCAGCGAAACACATTATACACCTCTTACACAGTACGTATTGCTTGGAAGGGTGTGTGATTGAGTGTTATTGATGTGATATTGGAAGATTCATCTTCCAAGTTGTACTGCCAGTTAAGGTCATGTCATTGTCACTGTGTGGTTTTAAATTGGTCCCTTGTGGCCTGGAGTGGCATCTGTTGTTATTTGCATCAGTCATTTGTCCATAGGTGTGTATCCCATTGGGTCAGGATATCAAACATGACTACCAGTGTCACAACCTCAGTGTCCTCCTGGCCACGTGTCAATGTAGTGGTGTATGTGTTGTGTGTCCTACAGGGTTGCTGTGCTGTGTGTATATGACTAGGTTTCTGTACTTACCAACAAGTAGGCCATTGACATATCGTCCATCCTGGAAGTGTTGATTGATGGTGCTGTGGCGGAAGTTGAATGAATCATGTACACACCCAGGATACTTTGCCACGATGTTGGTGATCAATCCCCGGTGATCCACAATGGCCTGTACATTGATGGAGTGTGTGTGCTTCCTGTTGCGGTATAGATGCTCCGTTGAAGCAGGTGGCACAATCCGTACATGTGTGGGAAGCAATTGATTTGATAGAATCACCGTTTTGTCTCCTGCTGCTTCTGCTGTGTTTTAGGAAAGCTGATGTTGTGGGTGTGAGGGAGATGAAGGCATCCAGTACCTTGGGAAAGAAGGCAGAGAATGAGGGCTGTGAGGTCCCGGCAACCAGGGCACCAGTGGTTTAAAAAGAGCCACTTGCCAACATGTGCAGGACAGCTTGGTCTCTGGTGGAATGATGTGGGGTGTCTGCAAGCTGGGTGCCAACTGTGGCTTATTGTAGTGCAGCAGCTGCTGTATGGCTTGCCAGTTTAGTCTGTACCTCTGGATGATGTCATGTTCCCTGAGGCCCTGAAGGGTTGTCCTCGTCCGGAATATCCTCTCTTGTCTTCGGTGTTGCCCTTGGGGTCCATGTTGGTGCGGTGGAAGCTGCTACAGTTGCTCCTGTGCTTTGCGTGTTCGTGCATGCTGCATGAGTAGCACCTCCATGTCTTCCTTTTGGAGCTCTGATATTGCTTCTGTGGGTTTTCCTTAAGTACTGACCCAGTCATTAATTTTCGAGAAAATGGTGCAAAAATCGAGATTTGCACCATTTTCCAGCTCTGGATCCCAGCCGTGCGGCATTTTTGCGCGGTTGGATAAATATGGTGCACGGGTGTTTAAGTCATTTTTTGGACGGGAACGCCTACCTTTGCATTTCATTAACGCAAGGCAGTTTCACGCATCCCGAAAATTATGCACACTGGGATATTTTGTTGTTAGACGGGTCTAGCGTCAAAGTATAAATATGGTGTTAGCTTTGTGCCGAATTTGCGATAAAAAAAATGACTCAACAGAGTATAAATATGCCCCCAAATGTTTTATCAAAAAGGAACTGCATAAGTGTTCCACATTAATGCCTAAAAGGATTGTATAATGTCAAGTGTTCCACTTTAATGTCTGTAAGGAAAGCAAAGCTAAAGTTCAATGTTAATTCAGTGTATTGTTTTTCATGCTGCTTTACAAGGTCTGCCAAGGGCCTTGTACAAGGAAGGACTATAGACCCGCTAGCCTGACTGGGGACTAAAAGCATCATTAATTGAGTTGAACTGTGCTCCTAAAGCACCTCAGTGGCCGCGTCACTGCAGCCACTGCACCCATTGAAGTCATATTGGTTAATCCTGGTTTTTACACTTTTCCTAGATTAACATTAGTGGAGGGTTCTATTTAATGAATACGCTATTGTATTTGCCATTCTTCCTCATATTGTGAAACTTGCATTATTTAAAAGTAAAAATATTGAAAATATTTTTTTTTACTCTGAATAACATTTCGACATCAAACATTTATTCTGCAGACTTGAATCTTAAATTAAATCACCAAAATATGATGGTGACTCATTTATAAAACAGAACAGGCTTTTGAAAGTAAGTAAATGTTTAATGTGTCAGACGGAGAGAGATTATATTTGTAATATAGTGCTGAAATTGAGAAATACATAAAGTATGAAAGACTGAAGTCAGGCAAATACATTTATTTATATTGATGTAATTTTAGACTTTTTTTTCCCAGACAATTTTATTTCCGTTTACATTAGTGGGCCAAGAGTTTTTCTTACCTGTGACAGTTAAGGAGACCAATCCAAATACATAAGTCCCATTCATATGAACGTGTCGAGAACTTTTCTGACATTAATTTATCCATGTGCAGCATGTACAAAGAATGACCACCCAAGCTGATATGGAATATAATCATATATGATAAATTTAAACTTATAACATCAATAGTATATCAAGTGCGTGTGCAAGTCCTTAGTCACATGATAGAAGCCTTTGGGCCTATTCAAAATGGTAACATAACTGTGAGTAAGTTATATGTGTATGTTTATTCTTACACTTTTGAATAACTATACTACCTTTGGTTATTCAACATTACTCAAAAGCGTAGGCTTACATGTCTCCACCACATTAAACATGGGGTTGAGCCAAAACTATGAATGTGAGTTATTACGCCAAAAAGGAGCAGTACTAAGTCAAGCACCACTCATGACCAGTCTCTGACATTGTAACACCCTTCCATAGAACACAAAGGAGGCAGAGACAGAGACTTACAATATAACCCCATACTTTATAATGTCATATGAAATTTATTTAATTTGACTTTTAAAAAATCTACAAGTGTATATATACAGACTTAAATATAATGAAAACAAAATATTATTTATGATAAAATGTTTTCATAACTTTTTTAAAGTTAGAAATAAATGTAACTTTAATTTATCAAAAAAATAACATTAATTTACATTAATACAGTAAATATTGTTTTATTTTATTACAATACATAAATCTAACTTCTATTTGAAAAACACACAATCATGCCAGCAGCAGTATCTTGGTGGTAACTGAAACAACAGGTGTTTATAGTTGCCTAACTCAATGATGCTCATTTTATTGACTATGGAATGAGGAAAGGCTGTTAAAGTACCAGGATTATGAACCTGTGACCATGCATTCAACCACAAATTCCTCCAGTGGTTGCTGTAGTCCGATGAGCCCCTAGACCCAACATTTACCCTTGAGATGGATTTTATTTCAATAAATCTTAAAGTTAATTTAAATGATTTAATTTCAAAATTAAGTTATTAGTGGTGTGTAATTTTTTATATTTGGTTTTACATGTAAAATAAATATATACAATTAATTTACATTAATATTTATCATCAACATAATTTAGTATTTTTTCAAGTTGAATCAACTTTTTTCAAAATTACGCTATACTTTCCCATATGGAGATCTCCTTCCCACTGGCAGAGATCTCTCTTTGGTAAAGCATAGGGAAAAATAAAAAAATGTATTACACTTTAACAATACTACTTTACATACTTGTCGTTGTGTGTGGTGATTCATGTCTAAAAAACTCACCTTCGAAAAGAGAGTATAATGTATTGCTTTATCAGGACAGTAGGACAAGCCTGGCCCCACTCCTCACTAACTCATCCTTCAGAATTCTGATTTTGAGGTCCTTTTTTGTCTCTACATATGCACAATCTCTGGAACTCACTCCTGGTACAAATATGGTTGTTAAGAACCACCTTTGATTTTGGAGAATCTATTTTCCCAGACCCATTACTTTCTAGCCATGTGTCAAACAAGAGACACTACTGGTGCACTGTTGTCTGCCCTGTACTTTCTTATCTACTCCATGCTTCAGCACATTTTTTTTATTTTAAGTTAATCAGAATTTAAGTACATTTTCAATTCACAAGCATGACATTTCCAAGACAGTCCATGTTAGAAATTCACACTCAACGATTATGCACAACAAATGGGTTTGTCTTTTAATTGACGGTCTAGAAAACAATTTTGAATCTCAATAGGGGTAACAACACTATATAAATGCCAAACGCAATGTCTTAAAATACAAGCATAGCCCACTTATACTTATCATGAATGTTGGCTGTTGAAGACGAATTTAAAAGTGCATGTATTAAGGAGGTTTCATGAGAAAACACTGGGGCTCTGAGCTATACTTTTTGACACTAAACTGCGCTAATGCAGTTTAGCATAAAAAAGTATACTGCCAGCTAGCACCATCCCAAAACGCCAGCCAGGCATCATATTTATGGGATGACTGTAGTCAGCAGTAAGGCCCTGCTAGTGTCATAAAAAAGGACTCTAACCAAATGGGGGAAGTGTAGGGGGAAAGGGTGTTTGGCATCAAAAGATGATGCTAGTATGGGCAGTGGCATAAATAATGCCTCTAACCAGACTAGTGTCATTTTCTAACTTGAAAACCCAATGGACATGAAGGCTGTCTTAGTTAAGAGAGGAGTCATGCCCACCACCCCAATTGCTATGACCAGGGGACATACGTCCCTGGGCATGGCCATTGGGCCCAGTGCCATGTAGGGGGCCCAGGTTTGGCCCCTCTATGGCACTACAGAAAATAAAATTGTTACCTCTAATCACCTATCTCAGCTGGGATGGGGTCCCCCATCCTCTGCTGTCCCTCTGGTGTCCCTCTGGTGTGAGTGGGAGTGACCATGGAAAAAGGCCACAGGTCCCCCAACCCAGGCGTTACATAATGGCGCTAAGCAAGCTTAGCACCATTATTTAAGGACCCCATCCCCCCATGCTTGATTTTAGCACGGGGAGAAATATGGCGTTGAGGCCATATCGTTATTTTTTGTCCAGGAACGCCTACCTTTCATCTCATTGACACAAGATAGTTTTCCGCAGCAAAAAATAAATGACTTTAACTCCAATATTTTGGCGCTAGAAATGTCTAGCGCCAAAATATAAATATCGAGTTAAGTTCACGCTGAATTAGCGTAAATAAAAAAATTACTCCAATTCAGTGCAAACAGAGTATAAATATGCCCCTGAGGGACTGATTCACAAATGGAAGTGTAAGGAAAAGCCTCTTTTGGTATGGGCACTCCCAGGTTCTTGGACTGATGCTGCGGATTTATTTACTCTGAGAGTGCACTGTGGCCTTCTAACCAGACCTTAGTGCCTGTGCCCGTACCCTTAAACAGGTTTGCTAAAGTGGCTCATACCCAGTTAGTGAAACTAAATTACCTGTAAGTCCCTAGTAAATGGTACTCAGGGTAACCAAACCTTGTAAGTTAGAGGGCACCCTACCAGGGATTGGAGCACTGGTTGTGCCACTTTGGATGTAAAATTAGTCTCTCAGCCTGTCATTTGCAGGGTGGAAGAGCAGTTTAAACTGCTGCCCCAACTTTATTATTTTAAGTAATGGCAGAACAAGCTTTCCCTCTGAAATGTGTGAGTCAACCCTATGGCAAGCCGATCAATTCCTAAGGCAGGATGTAACATCTCTTATGGGCAGAACATATATTTTACATGTTTTCATAATATAAAAGCAAAACTGTAATTTTTACCATGGTAAGGCTTGGTCACCCAGTTGACAAGTACAGAGTTACATGATGACTCCTCAGCTGTGCTAACACTGGAACGGTGCAGCCAAAGTGGGTCTTCCAACATATCAAACAACTCATTAAATTAAGCCCAGCAAGTTGCACTGTGCCCATACTGGTTGCACACCGGGCCTTGTCACAGAGACAGTTTTATGCCCTACTGGGGAAGCATGCTTTTGACTCCCAGGAAAGAATACAATAGGGATGTTCTGGAAGGAGGTGTCATCTCTCTCTGCAGGAAGCCACACAGATGTTGGCCCAAAATGTAAGCCTCACGGAAGAAGCTGCCTTTGAAGGGCAAATGGGTAACACTTGGGAAAGGGGTTACTCCATTATTCTGGCAGACAGGCTGGCACTAGGGACAGGAGAGGAAAAACCAGTTGTCAAACTGGTTTTCAGGGGCATGTAGCCCCATTGATAGCTACAACTTTGGTTGAGCTCCACATGCTGGAAGAGAGGTCTTGCCATATTGGAAGTGGGAAGAATGGTGCATCCTGGGATGCCCAGATGCCACACTTTGCAGGATGTGATCATCCGGTGGCAGGTATCCTGGTATCCCTGTGGCTATCTACCACATCCTGCCCTGAATGGTTTACTGAGCATAAGTAGGGCAACCCTGGAACCTCAAACCCAGTTCTCAACTGGACTGGATAAAAGATTGAGGAAGGACTGCCGGCAAAGAGAGTCTGCACTGCTGTGGACAGCATCTGTTGCACCTGCTGGCTAGCAAAGGAGAAGGACTGTACTTGTTGTGTCCTGCTCAAAAAGAAATAATCTCCAGGGCCGAGCCAAAGCCAAGAGGCTCCAAGGGCCAGTTAACTCACCATCTGTACGTAGCACATGGACACAACAGCTGAAGAAGCCTGCATGGGCATGTTGGTGGATCAAAGCCTTGAACCCACCAGCAACCAGTGCCATGGAGTTCCGGAGGCAAGGATCTGACGCACAAAGCTGCACATGAGAGTGCTGTCTAAGTGCAGTCGGGGCCCCTAAAGACAAGTTATCAAACCAGGAAGGATTGACCTGTGACTATAATACTGCATGACTGGTAGTCCAGTACTGAGAGGACTTTGAGGTATGGCAACCCTGTGACCAGGATCACCTCACCACTTTTGCGGACCGAGGAGTAGTGGCAGCAGCACCCCAGTTGACCACATTGCATCCAACATCCTTTGTTTCTAAGTGTCAAATTTGTTGAATCTGGCAATGCTTGTTTCTGACTGAGTGAAACATTTTGATTTACCATAATATATTTGCAACTCTCCTGTGGTTCTTTTTCATTGTGATATCTACAAATGCATTAAAACACAGTCTATTTTTGCACATTGGTTTTGGATGTCTTTGGTGTCTTGATTGCTTCTTCAATTGTTTTGGTGCTGTTTAAATACTTTACACATTTCCTTTGTGTAAGTTAGCTGCTCAGAGCCACAGCTAGCCATGGTTGAGCTGAAGGTTTAATAAGCTAAACCTAAGAGTCTCACAAGGTGTTGGTGAGTGTCTTACACAGTGAGGTTCCATTGCCACTCCATATAATACACCCCACTTCCTCACAGTAAGCGTATACTTTTGTGTAAGTTCACAACTGTTTGCTATCACAAAGGAATTTGACTAGTAGTAGCTTTACAAGTGTGTATTCTCTGCACATAAAAAGATAGGACTATTCAATCTTTTATGTGCTGAGACTATGTGGTTGTAATGATACTACCAGTAACATAACTTTGTGAAGCGCAAACAATCATAAAAATGCACAAAAGTGTAAGTTCTCCTTTGTGAATCAGGGCCTGATAACCTTAACTTAGTGAAATTGTGCTAATGCTAATTTTGATGACGTATGTTGTTTGTTTTGTTTCATTCAGTCTTGATCATAAAATCAAGTGCTCCTGGAACTGGTATTTTGCAACTGTTACTGCCTCATGTATATGAGGGGCAGTTATTTCCATTTGGCATTTTGTTGAGAATAAAAAAAATAAACACATTTCAATTATTTATAATTGATGGAGCCTTTGGACACTGCAGAACAATGAAAAGCCACAATCATGATGTGAGCTAGGGATTTGCTCCTGTAAAGTCAAAATCATCGAGGGTGGAATTACAAATATTTGATATCAGGTTTTATTACTTTTTAACATAGATCAGATGCAAAATCCTTTTTGGTATTTACAAAGCAACATAAATGGCTAATTGTGTTACTTTGTAAGGTAAATAACACAACACCATTGGTGTCTTGTGCTACTTTACATGAAGATGTTTCCAGCCATGGATTTGATGCAAGCCTATATCTACAAAGACTTCTAGACATGTATTTGTGCCAAAATGGCACACCTGCCTGAGGCTGGAATAATGAGGAATACTACTTCATTTTTCCTCATTGTTTCCTCTTTGCTTGGGTGCTGCAAAATGCAGCACACATGCAAGGAGGAAATAGCCTCAAAGGATAGTTTTAGTGCGGGAAATTATGCTTTCCTGCACAGACACTATCCTGACCACAACAGAGACACCCTATGGGCAAGTATTCCTGTGTTGGCGCTAGGCAGCACATGGTGCACCAGCTCATTGACAGAGCAGAACCAGACCATTTCTTTGAACATATGGCTCAGCTATACGCTCTTCAGGTGATGCAACGCTGAGCAGCAAAATTGCTTGCTCCACCTCAGTGTGCCACCTGTTAGTAAATCTCTCCCCTAATTCCTCAGAAGTGAAGATGTTTAAGTGAAGAAATTGGAGATTTCCTGTGGCAGCTTGGTACAGGCAGTGAAATCTTCATTAGAGAAATTGCATGTGGTACGTCATCAAAAACAGCTAAACGTTACAGTTGAGAAATATTCAGGACACAATTTCCAAACCAATTTAATTATCAGTACATGCTTCAATGACTGAAATTACATAATAAACAAGTAAATGTGATCTAAGAATCAAAGCTGTTTGTGATTTTATTTTTTAAATAAGATACAGAGGCCCAAATTTATACTCTGTTTGTGCTGAATTAGCATAATTTTTTTTATGCTAATTCAGCGCAAACTGAACGCCATATTTATATTTTGATGCTAGACCCATCTAGAGTCAAACTATTGGTGTTAACTTCATTTTTCAGATGCGTGAAACCTCCTTGCATCAATGAGATGCAAGTCAGCCGTTCTCGTCCAAAAAATGGCTAAAAACACCCTAGCGCCGTAGCTATCCACCCTGTCAAAAAAGACGCACGGGTGGGAGGCGGACCCCAAAAATGACATTGACACCGATTCGCGTAAAAATTTAACGCCTGGGTCAGGGCAGGCATTAAAATGAGGCAAACACACCACTACTTAAGGAGAACACACAGAAGCAACATTACCAACCCACACAAGAAGATGGAGGTGATAATGATCCAGCTTGCAAGACGGCGCAGAGGACAGCAACAACTCCAGCAATTACCAGCATGACGATGCGTCCCACAAAGTCAATGCAGAAGTCCTGAGAGAGTCGTCAGAATGAGGACAACCATCCTTGGCCTCCGAGACCTGAACAATATTAGGATCTACAGACTGAACCAGCAAGCAGTACTACATCTGCTGCACCACATTGAGCTACAAATTACAGCCAGCCTGGAGACCCCACACAACATACCACCTGTGACAAAGCTACTAGCTGTCCTACACATGCTGGCAAGTGGTTCTTTCCAAACAACGGGTGCACTGGTTGCTGGTGTCTCACAGCCATCGTTCTCTGCATTCCTGCCAACGGTATTAGTTGCTATCATCTCCCTGACACCCCGCCACATCAGCTTCCCCAACACCCAGCAAAAGCAGCAGGAGAACAAACAGGGGTTCTATCAATTCAATGGCTTCCCACATGTGCTTAGTGCGATTGACTGCACTCATGTCCTGGCAAGTACCACCTGCAGCAACAGAGCACTTATACGGGAATCTCAAGTACATGCATTCCATTAATGTGCAAGGCATAGTGAACCACCGAGGACTATTCATACACATTCTGGCCAAGTATCCTGGGAGCGTCCGTGACGCCTACATATTCCAGCACAGCAGGATCAATGAACAATTCCAGGATGGACAATTTGGAAATGGCCTTCTTGTGGGTAAGTCAACAAATCTAGAAATATACACACAACACACCAACCCTGTCGGACACACAAGACATACACTACTACAGTAACACATGGCCAGGGTAACACACATGTGCAGGTAACAACACATATGCACCATGATGCAGTACAGCACAATCAGTGCACATCACAAATACATACACCCATATGTATGTAACACACCCACAACTTGACAGGCACACCACGTGAAGGACAGGTGCAGACATGTACCCTTTGCTAACAGTAGAACTACACAGACCACTACAGGTGCCCACAGGTTGCCTACTACGCATACTTCACACACAGTACACCAAATAAAGAATAGCACAGACATGTCAATGGCATACACCATGCCCATTTCATGTACGTTCGATATAGGCACAGGTCCCTCAAGTCATGCAGTGCAAATCACTGCCAGAACAAATATCAAATACCAAACAACTTGTGCCTATATCATTCATTCATTAGCTTTATTTCGGTAAAACGCAAATACCATAAAAGCACATCACAAGAAATCACAATTTTACGAAAATGAACGATAGATAAAAATCCTTAAATATAATACATTTTCCCTTTAAAATCATACCATATAGAGATCATACCATAAAAAAAGAGATAGAGAGTATAATACATTTTCCATAATAAATATAAAGATACAAATATCGTACCTAGTTAAAAACGACAGGTAGGTTAAAATAAGGTACAAAACTTTTCCCATTATAAACTCCTACTAGTGTGATCATTTTAACATTTTTGTTCTGACACACCAAATTTCATCTAAATAGCTTGCTAAGGCAAATGTCACCATGTCCTCGGTATTAGACCTAAAAATTCTAAGGGCAGTAAAACGGTTCTGAAAGCCCATGATTCTACAGAGAGGTACAATCCATTTAGTTTGTTGTTTATCATAAGCAGGACAATGGAATAATACATGTGCACTACATTCGGGAAGGCAGCAGCCCATCGGACAAAGATTGGCATGAGGGTCATCTTTAGACCAAGTGCAGGTGAAAGAGCGTAGCGGTAGCGAGCCTGTCCTAAATCTGATGTAAAGGGCATGGGCTCATGGGAATGTAATCAAATCCATGTATGATTCAAACTCGTAGTGACATTTGACTGATATAAACTTGTCAGACAAACTACCTAGAGGGACCTCTGCTAGATTTCTCACTTTTAGCCACCGCCAATATCCATCCTTTACTACTTGTGCCGCATTTTTGGGTAAATCGTTAGGGGCCATCCAGAAATGGACCAGCCCCAGTTTAGTCAGAATGGCCCTAACATGCTTGAACCAGGGAATTTTTTCCATATAGTTTCCACTAATCAGAGCTTTCAACCATGTCCTATACGGACTAAGAATATCCAAGGACCATATTCTAATCCAATATAATATTGGTTTCAACGCTGCTTTATGAGCAATTGAATCAAGGTTCACGTCCATGCGTACAGGTAACGTAGGAGAGCTAGTGGGTATTCTTAGAATAGACTTTATAAAGGAATTTTCAGCAATCTCCAAATCCTTTAAGTTACCATGTCCCCATATCTCTGCTCCATAAAGAGCACTCTCTCTTGCTTGGAGCTTGTATATTTCCATTGCTGGAGTGATTGCGAACCTAGGGGACCTGCTTGCAAATCTCAGTACGCCACCCAGGTTCTGCTTCAGTAACATATGTGCCCTTGCTATCTGAGCCTGCCATCTATGCGTATCCTCAAGTCTGACCCCCAAATACACAAAATCTGCAACTCTCTCCAGCTCTACCCCTTCCATAGAGATAATCTTTCTTACTTTATGTTTGTTGTCAACAAAGATCATGTACTTTGTTTTCGTAGAATTCACTTCAAGACCGTGATCTCTACAGAAGGATGTGAATTTTTGTAGTAAGTTTCCTAGACCGGACGCAGTTTGGGATAGCAATAATGCAAAGAGCAGGCATGGTGTCTTCACCCCCCCTAATTTGGGTGCATCGTTGTCACAAGCAAATAGATAAGGAATACAAGCATTTCTAAATATTAGGAAGAGGGTTGGGGCCAAAACACACCCTTGTCTCACTCCCCTTTTAATTGGGATCTCTCTTGTTATTTCCCCATTTGCTCCCCATCTAACTTTGGCAAAGGTCTTATTGTACAAGCTTTTGATTATGTTTAATAGCGTACATGGGAGTCCTGCTCTATCCAGTATCTCCCATAACTTTTGCCGTGGGACCAAGTCAAAAGCAGATCTGAGATCCAGGAAGGCTACGAATAACTTCCCTCCTTCCAGGTCGACAGACTTCCATTTAATCGTGAGGAATCTAAATATCTGGTTGATTGTGCTAATGTTTTCACTACAGCCGGCTTGGAAGTCACTCAGGATTTGTGATTCTTGCATCCAAGCCTTGGTTCTTATCAGGATCTGATGGCAAAATATTTTTGGGAGATTATCCAAAAGACTAATTGGCCTGTGATTTGTTGGGTCAGTTCTATTTCCCTTTTTATAGATAGGTATAATGATAGCACCCCTCCAGGTGCGAGGATAATTCCCAGTGGCCAAAACTGCATTAGGTACTTTATTTATATATGGGACCCATAGCTCTGGGTCAGATTTATATAAATCGGCCGGAATACCATAGAGGCCAGGAGCCTTTCCCGTTTTTTGGGCCATAATGGCCTCTCGTGTTTCAGCTAGTGTAAATGGCATAGGGTTATTCTCCGAGAGGACACCCAATTTGTACGCCTCAGGATCACAGACTTCCTCTTCATAAAGTTTCATGAAATGGTCAGCCCAAGTATCGGCGGGGATATGGCAGTCAAGTCTATTGTCTTGGTTTCGCCCATTGGAAGCTACCAGGGACCAAAAGCATTTTGTGTGCTTTTCCCTGGCTGCTGTCAATATATTCTGCCAGGCCTCCATTTCCCAATTGTTTTTAGCATGCTTTATTGTTAACGCATAATCTCGTCTGGCATTCGTTATCAGGGTTTTATCTCTTGATTTGATTGCTTTGATCAAGCCATTTCTAGCAACCCTGCATGTTTTGTCAAACCACCTGTGACAGAAACGAACCGGGTATTTGGCTTCTCTGCTAGTTTTTAGGAAAAGATCCCGAAGAGTAACAAATAATGCCATATGGAGACTCAGAATCTCATTTGGAGAATGGAAAAAGGGTGTTTCAACAAGCTGATGTGTTGATACTATTTCGTACAATGTCTTCTGCAATATTGTGGACTTTTGGAAGCACTCCCATTTCAAGGTACGTTTGTTAGAGGAGAGTGTTAGGGGTAGAGAAACTCTCTTGTTATGTTTGGTATCCTCATTTTCTAGAATTAGGCCCTCGTAGGTGACTAAAAATGGGGCGTGGTCACTTGTGTACTGTCTTCCTACATACATATCATGTACACAAGACCAAATTCTTGTATCAATTACCGCATAGTCCAGTGTACTGCTATACTGGCCTCTAAAAAAGGTGTGCTTAGCAGGTGTGTCCGAGGGAAAACGGCCATTCGCTGGGCGAAGGCCATAGGTGATCATAAAATGAATAAATTGGAGCACTCTACTGTTTGACCTGGCCTGTTTCTTTAGAGAGGAAAAAGGCGGGATATTCCATGCTGCGTCTTCTAATTGAGTCACTTCTGAGAAAGCACAATTTGGTTCAAGTGTTACATTTAGGTCCCCTACAATAAAGATAAAATGCAAGTTTATATATTCTGAAACTAAGGCATTTAGTACATAGAATGTTTTGGACAATTTGTTTGGGGGACCAGGTCTATTATAAATGTTAATACATAGTAGAGAAGAACCAGACTTCTGCTGTATGGATAAGGCCAATATGTCCTCTGAGTCCACTTAAATTTCTTTGATTTTCCCCTTGACTGTAATCTTGAACCATATGATAAGACGTCCAGCTGGTCTCCCCATCGGGGAAGGACTTGCTGATTTGCAGTAGGATTTGAAGCCTTGTCTGAGTACATTATCTATCATCCATGTCTGTTGAAAAAAACAAATGTCAAAATTGTCGATGAAGCCCCCCCAGTCCGGATCAACTAATTTAGTACGAATTCCTGCCAAGTTCCATGACAAAAAGTTTGGAGTTAAATGCCCATCGCTTGCCGTCTTCTTCAATGAAGGTGCAGGACTACACATTTTTCCAATTGGGTTTTTAGAAGTAGAGTCAAAGAGTGCATCTTTCGTACCTGGCAATAGAGGTTTCTCCCTCCTTTCAGCAGGGGGCACTAATGGGGACCCCTTTTCCTCATAGAGTATAAAGTTGGGTGATTCCCTTTGGGCCTGTTCGGGAATAAGTCAATCAGATTCATCTGCCAGGGATAATTGGACAGGATTCTTTGGTATTGTTGAGACATTCACGGGGGGACTATCCTGTTTGTTGGATTGCACCAAAGGACTCATAGAAGCTCGTGTATTTATAATTGGCACGTGGTCTTCTTTGGGCCAACAACTTTTAAAATAGATCTTCGAGCCATTTTTCAAAGGGTTTCTCATTTCTAGAGATAGGAGACCCCTTACCAGATATGGGGTGGATAGTGTCAACTTTATCGTATCAAATTGGCCTTCCGAAGTGGGATATTGCTGAGCAGAAATTATGTCTGAGTGCATTACAGAGCTGCATTGGCGGGTGTGCCAAATCCAATGTATAACTTTATTTTTTAGAGACATTGGCCCTCATTCCGACCCTGGCGGTTTCAAACCGCCAGGGTGGAGGGCAGAGGAAGCACCGCCAACAGGCTGGCGGTGCTTCCCGTCCCATTCTGACCGCAGCGGTAAAGCCGTGGTCAGAAAAGGGGAACCAACGGTTTCCCTCCGGTTTTCCCCTGGCCCAGGGAATCCTCCATGGTGGCGCTGCTTGCAGCGCCGCCATGGGGATTCCGACCCCCTTCCCGCCAGCCTGTTCCTGGCTGGCGGGAACGGGTGTTGTGGGGCCCCTGGGGGCCCCACAATGATTTTCACTGTCTGCTTAGCAGACAGTGAAAATCGAGACGGGTGCCACTGCACACGTCGCACCCCTGCAAATCCGCCGGCTCCATTCGGAGCCGGCTTCCTCTTTGCAGGGGCCTTGCCGCTGGGCCGGCGGGCGATCTTTCGGAGATCGCCCGCTGGCCCAGCGGGAAAGTTTAAATGACCCCTGCGGTCATTTGACCGCGGTGCGGTCTTTAGGCGGTTTCCGCCCGGCGGGCGGTGCCCGCCGCCCGCCGGGGTCGGAATGACCCCAATTGTGTCTTCTTTCATATCTGGTACTACTGATGGAACCTGATTACCTGTAGTGTGCACAGACATCTGCCCGATGCATTGGCTCACACACATAGGAATAAAAGATCAATGCCCATCACATACCATGTGCCAGATGTGTGATAAGTGGTGCCACACCTACTGTTGTGCCACCTCACATGCAACACTCACTGACTCACAACACCATCATGTCTGTACCAGATAAAATAAATGACCCAACATTGGGCTGAGTCACTGTCAGACAGTGCAGATCATGGATGTCATAGTGGGATCCAGTAGAAGAAAACAGCACATCACTGACCTCACATGCACTGTGCCAAGGGACACGTTGGCTAAGTAGCTGAGATCCATCCCATAGCCTGCACTGTGCATGTGTTTACTGTATAAATGCTCATTAATGTTTCGGACGATAGGAGAGACACTGGTAGTTATGTTGATCATCCAGTGTCAATGGGATACACACCCTTGGACACCTCATGGCTGCCAGAAACATTAGCAGTCACTCTGGATCACCAAGGGACCTATATAATAGCTATAGTTCCATTGTCATGGCCTGCACTGATTGTACAACTTGGCAGATTACCATTTCATAATGACTTGAAGCCACATTGTAAATCAGCCACACTCCCATGCTGTCTGTAGTGTTGAAGGGGTGTGCAATGTGTATTGCTGTAGGTCTGTCACCACAAGATATATAACATGATGATGCTGACTCACATGTAGCTGTCACCTAAAACCTGAGGAAGTGCCAACAACAAACACCACCCCAGGGGTGCAGTATGCAGGTTGCAACAAGGAAGTAGACTGTGCTTTAAAATCAGATGATTTGCCACCAATGCATGCTGCATACTGCTGCACACACAGAACGAGCCAATTGGTTATTAAAACAGCATATGTATAGGGAGGTGTACCTTCCTGCACAGATAGATCTACCTCCACAAGGCAGCTAGCTAAGTACCCTGGTGCAGGGCAGGTAGTGCCAGTGCACAGAAGTATATGAGCAACTGGTACAGAGGACAACAAAGGGTTGCCAAGTAACATCACACATGGGGCCTTCTTGCATAGTCAGAATGTAGCAGGACAGTGCACCCAATTTTGTAGACGTGTTGTGCATTCTCACTTACCAATTTCAAGTGTCACACATCATCTGCAATGATACATGCCAAAAGGGTTGGGATGTCCAGGCTCTGTAGTGCTACCATGTTGCCACCACATCTGACCCCAATGTGTTATGAGGATGTGTCATGTCCCCACTAGTGATAGAACACTGAGACACAGGTGCACTACACAACGCATGGTACATACATAATGACCATCAGTTTAGAATCCAAATCATATGTCCCAGGTCCTTGAGCCAAACACAAGATTGTCATGTCCAACAATCTAGTGCTGAGGAGACATTACACAAGGATAGGAACTCACACCATACCACAAATACATATGAGTCACAACCTGCTCAAAATATCAACTGCCATTCAAAATGACATACCTCTTGCAAGCCCTAACAACAACTTACTCCTTCAATCTTTTTCAGCTGATTAGGGTTATGGCATACAGCCATGGATAATGACCCCATTTCCCAACCAAAGCACAGCAGCAGAGTGTGCATATAACGAAGGACATTGGAGGGCACAGACTATTGTGGAGAGGACATTTGGCATCCTGAAGACCATCACAAGAGGCAGCCTCCTATGTGCCCCATACATCGTCTGCAAGATAATCATGACATGTGCCATCCCGCACTACATATGTAAGCGAATGAACATCCGCTTGTATGAACAGGTTGATGACCTGCCTGAGGAGGAGGAGGATGGTAGAGAAGAAAATGAGGGGAACAGCACAAAACAGCTGGTGAGATACACCGCAGACTGCACATTGTTGAAAACGTCTTCACTTAATATTCTCGGAACTCACCTTGTACATTTTGTCAATAAACATCTCACTTATTCACAAAATCAGGCTTTGGTCTCTTCAATCTACACAACGTATACCACGGGTGTTGTAGTTTAGCAGCGATTAGATTAAGCATTAGCAGAAGACATCTTGTATTTAGCAACTATTGTGAACATTTTGTGGAATCCATTTTGTATACATGGCAGCCATTTTCTCTGCCACATGCTGCCATGTGCTCACCATGTGCTCTGCCCTACCTTTCTGTTAACTACTCTTAAAACTCTGCCTAGTGACAAGTTATATTTAGCATCTCCCACTTTCGCACATGCCCAGTAAGGTCTGCAGCTGTTAGTCCTTGAAAACTGTTAGCCCCTCCTACCTGTCGACTGTGCATTTCCACATGACCTTATATGTATAGAAGTCTTGCTTCTATAATTGTACCACCTCCTTTTAGCCCCTGCATGGGTATAAAAGGACCATGCTCTCTCAGTGCAGTGTGCTACTTCAAACATTACTGAGGGGTGCTGTTTGAACTGTAGTACCACCTCATGAGGTTTAATAAACTTTGTCTTTTATTTCAGTTTCTGTGCCAACTTCTTCCTATATGGTCTGTGGACTTTGTGCAGAGAAGGGTGAACCCCTTGCACTAGTAGGCCTTGCTGAGGCTTACTTCAACAAATTGGCGTCTGAACAGGGACTCATCGGCGACTCGGACGCCCAACGGATTGGTCGTGACGAAGTATTGGGATCTCGCTGCGGACGATCAATGCCTGAGGAGACACGAGTCTTGGCAACCACAACGTTTTTCCCTTCCTTCTGACTTGACCATCCAGGTGGCGCCGGTCCTCGACTGAGATCCTTTTTGTTCATTCGTCATGCAGTGACCATTTGGTCGATTTTAGAACTTGGCAGTTGGAACCTGGGCACCCTGTGATTGGTAAGAGCCGTTTTACGGCACTTGCTGTGGGTTTTGATGCCTTTGTTTGGTAATGAAGTTTAGCACTACTTACTGTGGCTCTCGTGTTTTGGGTGACTAGTCAATTTGTGTCCTGTGAATTGATATATAAATTGCAATTTATATAGGCAGGTAATGAGGAGAATTTTCTCCAATTTAATTTTGATTTAAACGGCACCTTAAGTGCTACTTTGATTATAATACTGCATATTCTGCACTATTTGTGGCATGCCTGTTTTTAGCGCACTACGTAGGATGTGTTGCTTTTGTAATGGTACCAATTTGAGACTGGAAGAATCGCAACAGGCACCCCCAGAGGGGACGCCCTATAGAGATTTTTATGTTAAATATGGTCTTTCTTCTATAATGTACAGCACATTATGGAATAAATACACTCGTGCGGATCCTGAATTAAGTTGGCCTATGCATGGGTCATTTGATTTGCGAAAGATTGAGCATGTGGAATAATGTATGTGTAAGCGAAAGTCTAGGCAAGATATGTTTGACTGTGTACGAATGTGGGAGAAAAAAGTGCGTGGACGAGTGAAGCGTGAGCAAGCCTTGCTTGAGAAAGAGCAGCGGAAGAATGTATATGTGAAAGCATTGGAAATGAGAAAGAAAGAAATAAATGACTTAAGGGAGCTAGAAGAGAAAGAACGTAAATTACAGGTAACTGGCCAATACACCGTTAGGCAACCTCTCTATCCTATCCTTAATAAACCACACAATGATTTGTTGTTACTAGATCGCCCTCCACCTCCGTATGTCGTTCCTTCTGCCCCTCATGAGTTAGCTAAGGCCTCCGGCTCGGAGCAACAGAAGATGCGAGACAGTCGCTCTATGTTGCCTGCTGACCGTGCGTTTGAGCTTAGATCTATTGCTCGTAAAACAATTTGTAGCATTGTCTCTGCTTCTGAACTTTTAGACAACATGAAAGAGTGGACGGAAAAGGAGCAGCTATATTTTACTGAGGCATTTGGCACAGAAGTTATTGAACTATATCGGAAATATTCTGATGAGTTATAGCCCGATGATGTAGCAGCTGATCATAAGCAAATGTTTGATGGTCTTTTTGTTTTCTCCCAGGTGGCTGATGCAATCAGGCGTTTGGTGAAATTATGTGTTGTGGCAGTCCATTTGCAAGAGGAGAAAAGGACTGTGGACGTAGTTGCACGGATATCTCAGACCGGCGAGGTGCAAGCTTCCATCTTTGGAACAGATAAGACTATGATAGTTCTTGCGAAACCAATGCGGGAGGCCGCGCCTTTATATGTTCCTCCTAAAGGATCGGGTACAAGTGATGATAAAACTTCTGTTGATGCTAAGGGTTATTTTATTTATAATTGGGTGTATACTCCTTGGAATAGAGCAGATGTAATGGCACTTATAATAGCATTACCTGACCCGCGGAAAAATACAGCTGCCTTTTATGAGAAAGTTGAGGGCGCAATTAGTTCTTGTACTATGACTTTGGACAACTTGATTCTTTTGTTTTGCCTGAAGGTGTGGCTCTCATACAATATGTCGATGATATTTTGTTGGCAGCTGATACCCCTGAGCAATGTGAAAAGTGCACTTTGTCTTTACTTTCTTTTCTTGATTCATACCATCATAAAGTGTCACGAATGAAATTGCAATATTGTAGACCAAAGGTAACCTATTTAGCTCACCTTTTGTCTAAGGAGGGCCGTGCACTTACATCAGATCATATTTAAGCAATTTTAGACACACCAGTACCCTCTATTCAGAAAGATGTTTGTGCATTCCTTGGTCTTACTTCTTTTTGTAGGCAATGGATATTGGGGTTTTCACACATTGTCAAACCTTTGCTAGCACTTTTGACTAAAGATACTCTAATGCCCCTCCCATGGGCATATGAATGTGAGAGTGCTTTCCGGCAGCTATGACAAGCCCTTTGTTCAGCACCAGTGTTAGGTACTCCAGATTACATGAAGCCTTTTGCACTTTACGTACATAAGAAAGATGGATGTGCATTGTCAGTTTTAGTACAGACACATGGCGATAAGCAGCATCCCTGTGCATATTTTTCAGCAGTACTTGACCCTGTCGCTCGATCGTTGCCTGGGTGTTTTCGTTCAGTTGCCGCAACAGCTGTGTCAATACGTCAGAGTGAAGGGATAGTTTTGTCACATAAGCTGTTGGTGTTAGTACCCTATGCGGTTGATGCTCTTTTAAATCAAACAAAGACATATAATTTAACTAGCGCTCGCCTGACAGGATATGAATTGACATTGCTGGCTCCTCACATTGCACTGAAGAGATGTGCAACACTAATTCCAGCCACTTTGTTGCCATATCCGGTGACTCAGCCTCAGTCACAAGAAACACATGATTGTATATTCCTTACCAAAGAACAGACAAAGGGTTGTATTGATTTACAAGATACGCCCCTTCCAGGTGTAGACGGGGAATTGTGGGTTGATGGGTCTTGTTTGAAGCTGCCAGACGGTACGACCTCAGCTGCATATGCAATCACCACAATACACACAGTAGTGAAGACAGCTCATATACCACAGAAGTCAGCTCAAGCAGCAGAACTAATAGCTTTGACACAAGCATGTGAGCTTAGTACTGACTTATGTGTGAACATTTATACAGACAGACGCTATGCTTTTGGAGTGGCTCATGATTTTGGTTTGCTTTGGAAGGATAGAGGCTTTCTCACATCCCACGGGATGCAGATAATGCACGGAGAATTAGTGCATAACCACTTGACTGCATTGACATATCCAAAGAAACTAGCTATTGTGAAATGTAGTGCACATAAGAAAGTGACCGATAAGATAGGGCAAGGTAATGCTCTTGCGGACCGCGTAGCAAGTGAGACTGCGATGCAGCGAAGTACTACTTCTATGTATATAGTGAAGTCACGAGCTGAACGTTGGCATAATGCTAGACAAGACGTATTAGATATACAGAAATCTGCTTCTGTGAAAGAACGTGAGCAATCCTCTGAAGAAGGAGAATTGGATGATGAGGGCTGTTGGTGGAATAAGCAGATGGATAAATGGAAATTGCCTATAGCTTTTGTACAACCTATGGTTAAGATGGCACATGGGCTGGCACATGTTGGAGCTTCAACAATAACGAAGTTGCTTACACAAGTTTGGGAGCATCAAGAAATTTCCAGTACAGCTAAGAGAGTAGTACAGTCTTGTTTGATCTGTTTACAATACCCTGGAAAAGGGATACGTACTCCTGCGGGAGGGTTTGCTACACCAACTGCACCTTTTGAAGTTCTACAAATGGATTATATTCAGCTTGAACGCTGCATCAATTTAAAGTATGTCTTGGTGGTGGTATGTGCCTTCAGTAAATGGATAGAGGCGTACCCCACAAAGGATAAAACTGCCATTACCACAGCGATGGTGCTTTTGGAATAATTTTTCCCTAGGTTCGGTGTTTGCAGACTTTTATGGAATGATAACGGACCCCATTTTGTTGGGGAAGCTATTAAGTATGTCCTGAAAGGATTAGGGATCAAACAGAAGTTCCATGCGGTTTTCCACCCACAATCAGCAGGGTTGGTGGAAAGGTATAATGCTACTTTGAAGCTGAAGTTAGCGAAGATACAGGCTTCCACATCCTTAACTTGGCAGGATGCATTACCGTTGGTATTATTGTCTATTAGGTCAGTGCCACACTCTCAAATTGGCCTTACTCCCTAGGAAGTGGTGTTTGGAAGGCCAATGAACATTTGGGGAGTTCCTAAGCCAAATTCTGTATATGATATACCTTGTGTCCTGATGAATGATTATTTGGCACAGTTAACCGACAATTTGGTTTCTATTCATCAACAGGTTTGAGAAGCACTTCTTGACAGATCTACTGGTGAAGGCCATGAACTCCGACCTGGTGACCAGGTGATGATTAAGTCCTTTGAAAGATCAAGCAGCTGTGTGGCGAGGCCCAGAACAGGTGCTCCTTGCGACAAGGACAGCAGTTCGAGTGACGAACCGAAAGAATTGGGTCCATAGTACTCACTGCAAGAGTGCTACCTACCTTGGTGGAACCTGCTGTGCTGACCGATCATCAAGAGATTTTGACTACGGAGAAAGGCCGTGCTATATCACCTGACGAATCTGCAGAGTTCTTCCCGGACCATACGACTTCTGGAGTGTCGCGATATAATATGAGACCGAGGAAAGTATCTGAACATTTTTTGAAAAAAACTGGTTGAGCTACCGCCCTGGGTTAGTGAAACGGAGAGCCAATGTGGCAAGGGGGGTGGATCAACCATGCATTAGAGTAGTGACACCCGTCTTGGCCCGTGGTGAAGAAATCAGCAGCTGCCCAGGGATAAGAGCTCCAACGATTGTTTTTAATTCATTTCTGAAAGGGTCGATTATCACTGTTGCTAAAATAAATAACAAACTGATCATTAGTACTATGTTTTTTTTTGTTGTTTTGGTGGTTATAGCAATAATCACCTGGTTTATTGAAAAGAAGGCTCCTGCTCATGAGTTTTTTGTTGCCACTACTCCAGTACCAGAGGATCACTATTACTTTACGCTTCCCTATCATGAGCAGAAGCACTGTCAATCGTACTTCAATAATACTTTCATTCAGATGTTGCATCACACTCATAATGCTACAAATACTACTAACTGTTGGGTATGTGGAATGATACCTGCGCATCAAAAGAGAAGAGGAACACCTTTCAGTCCTCTTCCTTTTTCACACAATGGTTCTTGTCAAGCTTGGTACACACTTTTGTTTGCATCTGGGAAACGTACAGAGGGCGGACTTTTTTTTTCACCTTAATAAAGTATGCTACCAAGACAAAGATGGGTATCCCCAAGCCAAAGGAACTAAATGGGAATGGTAAGAGTATCAACGGACAATGTTTCAATACCATATGTCTTCATAAATATAAGAGACTCGGACAATTTGTGATTTCTGTTACAAAAACTAAAGCACATTTATGTATACGCATCATTGGGCGAATTCCAGTTGGATAAGCGATTGTATCTTGATTTTAACTATTAAGGGTGTATATATTAGTAGTTTTACAGCTTCACTTGATTCATATTTTGTTTGTGGTAACTATGGATATTACCAACTACCTGTTGGGTGGTCAGGTGTGTGTAATAATTGCGATATTTTTCACATGCTATATCTGTATTCAGTGTGGTCCAATGTTCTGCTCCATGTGTATTACTGCTTGTATGCCTACTAAAAGAAATATTACAGAAATGAAAGCACAACACATGTTAGATAAGGAAATAGCTGAAATGATGAGCATAAATATACAAGATTAATATTTAGATTATCCCAGAAAGACAAATGTCTTCAGCTAATGCTGAAAGGGTCGTCTGTTGTAGTTTAGCAGCGATTAGATTAAGCATTAGCAGAAGACATCTTGTATTTAGCAACTATTGTGAACATTTCGCGGAATCCATTTTGTATTCATGGCAGCCATTTTCTCTGCCACATGCTGCCATGTGCTCACCATGTGCTCTGTCCTACCTTTCTGTTAACTACTCTTGAAAATCTGCCAAGTGACAAGTTATATTTAGCATCTCCCACTTTCGCACATGCCCAGTAAGGTCTGCAGCTGTTAGTCCTTGAAAACTGTTAGCCCCTCCTACTTGTTGACTGTGCATTTCCACATGACCTTATATGTATAGAAGTCTTGCTTCTATAATTGTACCACCTCCTTTTAGCCCCTGTGTGGGTATAAAAGGACCATGCTCTCTCAGGTCAGTGTGCTACTTCAAACATTACCAAAGGGTGCTGTTTGAACTGTAGTACCACCTCATGAGGTTTAATAAACTTTGTCTTTTATTTCAGTTTCTGTGCCAACTTCTTCCTATATGGTCTGAGGACTTTGTGCAGAGAAGGGTGAACCCCTTGTAATAGTGCACCTTGCTGAGGTTTACTTCAACATGGGATTGTGAGTCTAACCTCTTGGAGCATGTCACAACACTAATCTGATGAGTACAGTAGCAACATCACATGTGATGCGAAAGATTGAACTGCTACCATCCCACATTTCACAAATAGCCTCATCATTTGAATGTGATAACTGAGGGACACAATCTATGGACCACAGCATATTATTTACATCCATGTTAACAACTTGTACAACAATAGCTCATCACACGCAACTACAACATCTCCAAATAGGAGGTAAACAAGGGGCCAACACATAAATCATGGTGAGACTGTAATGTTTGAACAGACCATTGACACAACTCAGTGTGAGAGTTGCAATGGCTGCATGAAGCATGTGTGGCAAGGGGGGAACATCATTGGTGATAATGGTCATCATGAATAGCCCAGGTTTGACAAGCAATGGGAGAAATTGATCCTGTGCAGTACATCCATGGAAATCATAAAGGTAATGCTTCAATAAAAAAGGAGCATGTAGGTCATGCATCAGAAATGCTCATGCAAATATCAGATGCATCGTTAAAATACACGCATTACAGAAAATGTGATGCATGGGGGACAGGAAGTGATATAATAGGAAATCCTGTTTACAAGCATGGTACAGTGGGGGTACTTTCACTTTCTCTTTACAGTATGTGCCTCTTTTGACTGCGTAGTTGAGCTTTGGAGGTGGTGGTGTGTTATTGCACTGTATTGTAACTTGTTGTGTCCCTCCTGTTGTGTTTTCTGTGGTATCTGAGTGTATTTTGTCCCAGTGTTAGTGAATTTGTGTGTTTTTTGTATTTTTCATTGTACTCATACTGTGGGGTGTCTCTCCAGAATAGGTGATATGTTGATGTTGAGTTAGTTGGGATTCTTATTTTTGGGCGTTAAGTTTCCTTTACTTAATTTTTTTTTTTTATAATCATATTTTTTTGTCAACCTGTACACCAGAGATATGCCTGGTAGGGGGAGGCTGACTAGGATGATGGAGGAGGAGCTGGGAGGCTTTGTGCGGCTGGTAGCCCACTACCACCCATTAATGTTGGAGATGGGGGGCCATGTGATACAGGGCTACCGAATGGAGGCGAGGCGGCTGAGGTGGGCAAGGTGCTTCACCACCTGAAGAGGTTGTACCGCACCAGCCGCAATGAGCACCAGCTGAAGCATTGCTGGGCAGATCTGGTGGCCAGGGAGCAGGATCTGCTAGACCATCTTGGTGTGGTGATTGGTGGCCCTGTTGGTGAGTCTCCCATTGGCAAACCATTTACAGTTCATTGCACTTGATTGACAGTAGCAGATGTGTTGGCGTGCTGCATGCAATGCTTGTGGACAGGTTGTATGCAACTAGAATGAAGTGTAACAGCACCAGTATAGACATGGAGTTCACATATCCTACCACTATACCAATGCAAGTCAGATGTTTGGAGAGTCATGCACAACCATCACGAAATCACACATTTCAGGGGCCATACCAACATCTGTGTCCCCGCATTGTGTCATGTATAATAAGCCAAGACACCACCAGCATACCATATGTAAAAAGAACAGTTGATGAATGGAATGTAGAACAAATCAAACATCCACCCCCATTCACAGATCTGGGTTTTTGCTCACCATGCTATTCCAGTTTGGACCCAGCCATATGCAAATCAGTCTTGACCCTGTTCCCCATGGGAACAGTCCAGCCAGAACTGCCAGACCAGGTCCTCCCTGGACCAGAAACAAACATCCTGGGACTGGTTGCAGGGTATCACCCCTCTTTAGCTAGGCTAGCTTGAATCTGGTGGCATAGTGAGCAAGGGACCCACGTCTGGACATAACCTTCCCACTTGGGGCAACAAATTAAAAAAAAACAGTTGATGGACATAATGCAGAACAAATCAAACATTCACCCCTAGTCACAGTTCTGGGTTTAATCCATCAGTTTATTTGCTCACCATGCCATTCCAGTTTGGACCCAGCCATATGCAAATCAGTCTTGACCGTGTTCCCCATGGGAACAGTCCAGCCCAAACTGCCAGACCAGGTCCTCCCTGGACCAGAAACAAGCATCCTAGGACCGGTTTCAGGATATCACCCCACTTCAGCCAGGCTAACTTGAATCTGGTGGCATAGTGAGCAAGGGACCCACGTCTGGGCATACCCTTCCCACTTGGGGCAACAAATGGAAAAAGAACAGTTGATGGATGGAATGCAGAACAAATCAAACATTCACCCCCAGTCACAGATCTGGGTTTAATACATCAGTTTTTTTGCTCACCATGCCATTCCAGTTTGGACCTAGCCATATGCAAATCAGTCTTTACCCTATTCCCCATCGGAACAGTCCAGCCCGAACTGCCAGACCAGGTCCTCCCTGCACCAGAAACAGGCATCCTGAGACCGGTTTCGGGGTATCACCCCTGTTCAGCCAGGCTAGCTTGAATCTGGTGGCATAGTAAGCACGGGACCCAAGTCTGGGCATACCCTTCCCACTTGGGGCAACAAATGCAAAAAGAACAGTTTATTTTGTGATATTGCCTTGTGCACCCTAAATGGCTAGGGTATGCCCAGATGTGGGTCCCTTGCTTGCTGCGCCACTGGATTCAAGGCAGCCTGGCAGATAAAGGGTGATACCCTGAAACTGGTCCCAGGATGCTTGAATCCTGTCCAGGGAGGACTGGTTTCACAGTTTTGGGCTGGACTGCTCCCATTGGGAGCAGGGTCAAGACTGATTTACATATAGCTGGGTCCGAACTGGGGTGACATGGCAAGCAAAATAACAATGGATTAAACCCAGATCTGTGACTGGGGTGCATGTTTGAAAAGTTTCAACACTCCGTCCATCATTTTATTTTGTGATATAGCATACCATATGTAATCTGATTGTGATAGCAAAGTAGGGCAATCCATGTATGGCACTAAATTGTCATACTTTCACATACATCATCCGTGCCATTATGTTAGCAAAGGGGGCATACCCACCTTAGGGGGCACTGGCAATGGGGCATTTGATACCATCAGACAACTTTGACACATTAGTCATGGATTACTCAATGCAGGAACATTGCAGACTAAAAATTTAGCTGCTTCTCCATCACAAAGTGCCTCTGTGTGCCTTGCAGGTCAAGCCAGAATACCTGGGTCAGTTGTCTTGCAGAGCACCAGAGTAGTGTCATGTATCTGTCACCCAACCCCCCCCATACCATGGAGTTCCATCTTCTGTAGATTGCCCACATATAGTTGCTGCAGGGTGTAGCACTAAATGTGTCTCAGGCCCTGTGTAAGTGTGCAGATGTGTGGCTCTCACTCACCTGAGTGTCAGTGTCATCGTGAGTTTGCAGTGGTGTGTCTGTTACACTGTCCTCATCCTGGAGAACTAGCTCACTGCTCTAAAATAGTACACATTGTAATATGTTGTCCACTAGTAGTGACAGTGATATGATAGTAACCATGGTTTTCCATCAATATCTCACAGGTGGACCTGCCCCCTACATCATAGGCGAAGTGGCAAGATTTGAGGATCCAAATGTATCCAGTAAGTGTGATTATGTCTGTCCTGTGTAGTGATTAAGGCTTTTGTGTGAATGAGTAATTTGTGTTCCACACAATGCTAGAAGTGATGAGCTGTCAAATGATCAGATATCAAAGTAGGCTGGATGGTGACACTGTGTTCCATTTAAGGGTTCCCCATGTACAAGCAGAGAGTCATATCTTGTGCGGCTTGTGGCGCTCAATGGGCAGCATCGTGTAAACAAGGTAATGACAAGACACATGTAGACTTATATTTGACTGAGATGTGCACCGTTGTGAAAATATTGGCACTGGGGCACACCATCATTCTCACAACACAGTGATGCACCATTTTGTACACAAATTTGTGCATCCCTGTATTGTAATGTAGGACTGGGTGGGCAATTGTCCCCCAGCATGGTGCCACATTTATTGTACTCCACTTACGTGACAATTATTTGGAATGTAATAGACGTCCATGCATGTCAAGTCCAAACGTGTGCTGGAATGGATATGGGTGTGTAAGGAATGGTATTGTCTGATCAGGCATTGATGGTTGTGCATACCTGGACACATGAATGTAGATGGGAAATACCTATGGATACCAGCTTCCTAGTTGTCAGCCCTCCTAACATATGGTCCACTTCCTGACTCCATGTATGTGTGAGCATGCCTTGGTGGATGACCTGGACAGTTGAGATGATGAATTGCATGCCATCCCCCCTGAGGCACAGGGGTGAGGAACAACAAATTTGTAGGTAGATGTGATGCTCACAGTGTAGGTGACAGTCACTTTGATCACGCTTGCATGTGTACCTATAAACATTGACCCCTTATGGTTACCAACTGCATCACATATTCTCAATAACAGATTCAAGTTACTGGTGATGTATGTTGAAAATTGACACACATGATGAGGAATAGTGGCCTTGATCAATGTGAAGTTACACATGGCACAAAATCAATGCACATCTAATTTAGTTTGTTTCCTAATCTTGTTGCAAGTGGCTATGGTGTCAATTAAATGATGCTAAGGCAGCATTGTTGTTTCATTCCTCATGGCCATTATATTATGCAGAATGTGAGTTGGAGTGCATGTGCAATTCGATGTAGAGTGTAAGCTAACAATCTGTACATTATCCACACAATGCTGACACTGATGGTTGCCTGCCTCATTTTAAAAGCTACTAACATGAACAACGAGGATCTGCGTGCTTTTCAGAAGAGGGTAGTCTGCTAGTGGAACATACTAGCAGTGGAATCTGGGTTTATGGAGGATGACATGCCGCTATTGCATGGAACGATCCACCGGTGAGTGGCGGGCATTCACCCAAGGGGGACCCACACAGGGAGGACCAAGCACCAAAGCTGTGCAGGGGGCCTTAGCTACCACCATCACAAAAGCCCCAGCATCTGCACTCTCAAAACCCATGCCACAGCCGACCACACCTGCTGGCATTGACATGAGTGCTATTAGGGAACTCCAGAGGGATGTCACAATGGTCCTTCAAAAGTCGGACACTCTTGAGAAGGAAGTGGAGAAAAACACAAAAAGACTCAAATTCATCAACAAGAAACTGAAGAGGGCCAATATGTGAATGGCATAATGATTCTCACCCCCAGTTTAGTCCCCTCCCTCCCAGTTTTTCTTTAATGTTTTTTGTGGGCTTTAGAGGGTTAGTGTCAGGTTAGATTAGGTTAGTAGTTTAGTTAGGATAAGTAGGTTTGGGGGGGTGGGTTTCCTACTTTTTCTATTTTACTATGTTGTGATGTTGGGGTCTTTTATGTGTTATATAAACAAAATATATTAACAAATTTTAAAAATAAAGTATACCAAAAAAGATATATTTGTTTAGTAATAGGTAGTATATATGTAGTTTAATATATGTTGTCCTGAGTGTGTCTAGTGATATAAGGGGGATAGGGGGCCAATGTTTAGAGTGTGTCATTAAATGTGTTAGCTAAGTATAGCATATAGTAGTTAGGGTCTGTTGTTGGTTATATATAGTTAGGATAGGTTAGGTTAGGTTAGGATAGGTGTTCTTCATTCTTTTTAGTTTATTTAAATTCTAATTAAAATTGTTAGGTACTCCCTTACTTCATGTGTGTTATGCTTGGGTCTCAGGGTCTACCCATAGGTGTACAGTGACAAGTGTGTAGTCCTAGGGATTCTGCCCTGCCTCCGGATCCCTCTCTTGACATGTTCATCACCTTCTTACAACTGAGCTGTCTCATTGGCAGCTACAACACATCTACTTGTCTGTGCATCTGCCATCCAGTGTACCCACTACGCAAGGTGACTATGTTGACCATGTATAGGGGAGGTAGGTGTGGTAATTCCGCTGTCATTGTATGGGTCCTGTGATGGAATGTTGGGCACTGTGGGACATCTGACAACAGCCTACATTTCATTTATATCCTGCTGAACTGACCTGTGGCAATTACAGATGAGGTTGAGTCCCTCTGTTACACACCAGTATGTTCTACTGGTACTCCCAGCTGATGATATTGCCCGAGAACTGTTTCACAGACATTCCTGCTTTATATAGTGGGTGTAGCATACATGTGTTCAACATTTTTTACATACTCAGTGAATTTGTTGTAGGGGATGAGACCAGAATCGACATTCATCATGTAGGTACCATGTGTGTAGATATGTGCCCGCATATTCATGCACTCTTGTACTGACACTCTGTGACTAAAGACATGTTACACACATCACAGTTCCTAAGCGTAGTAGATGTGTCACAACACACAAAGACATGTTGGTTGTGTAGGTGGTGTTTAATAAGAAGTGTCATAGTGCAATATTTACAATGTCCATGTCTGTGACCCCATTAGTGAATCCATCCAATTGTGACACAACACAAGTCCAGGGTTGAGGGACATGTCATGAGACATGCTAGGGTAAAGTGTTTTTCAGTGCAGGGAAACATACATTGCCAATTAAAGAGGCAATTGCATTCCATAGCAGAAAAAGGGCAATAGTGTGTTGGTGGAGAGTGCATATCTGCAACAGTGCAAACACTGGCATGATATCAAGCACAGGACACAGAAAAACATTGCCCATGTGGCATGGGCTGGTGCTACTGGGAACTCCTACGTGTAAAGATGATCTGTTCCACATCTTCATCCTCCTATGTGTGTGGTGTCTCCTCTACCTTTGATGGTGGTAGTGGGGAGGTAGACTGGCCACACACACTTCAGTGGTTGGAGATGTGGACTCTCAATTCCCGGCAGCTGCCATCTTCTGTAGAACATATGGCATCACTGCAGCAAGAAGGAGCTGCTGATATTTTATAACAGCAGCAACATCCCTGTGGTAGGCAGCCATGTCTGCACTGAGGGAGACCATTTCCCGGTGCATGGAATCCATCTTTTCCTCAAGCATGCTGATGCCAGTTTGAGAGGGCAGTTGTTGTGGCCTCTCCCTCATGTTAGCAGCTATGTCCTTCAGACACTCCTGGACTCCACACAATGGGGAGTGTGTGTGTGTCTGTTGGCTACAGTCTGTTCAGTAGCCATAACCATGCACTTCTGCATCCCCTCCAGGCTGGCTTGCAGGTCAAGCTATTGGGGTGCTAAGTGTGGACTGTCGGATGTCTGCTACATCAATAAGCCTCCTTGCGACTAGAGGTGGTGTCTGGAGGTTTATAAGGACTTCTTGGAGGGTCTCTTGGCTCATAGTTGCCAGCTGGTCATCCAGGTCATCAGGGTACTCTAGGAAAGGCAGATCCGCAGGAGAGCCATCATCCTCTGCAATGAGATGGTCTAAAATCCATCTGTCTGTGTTGTGGCAGTTGATATGTCACGTCACTGACTTGATATTTGAGGCTCATTGTCATCTTAGAGCCAGATTTATGGAAAAGTGGTGCAGAGCAGTGCTGCGCTAAAATTGGCAGCAGCGTGCTGCGTCACTTTGGTAACACAAGGTTGCACCGGATGTTAGTGAATACGGCGCACCCCTGTGTTGTCCCCCACGCTGGTGCAAAATTCAGCTGCCAACGCAGGCATCCTTGCACCATAGTTAAAGGATGCATGCGTTGAGGGTTGTGATTGTTTTTGTGCATGAGGGTGTCCCTTCCTGCACAATAACAATCATTAATGGCGCTTTGGCACTTCTGTGTGAGCTGTAGAATGCAGCATACACAGAAGTGCCAAAGCGTCATTTTCAAATGACTGTTTATGTGCAAAAAGGGACAATCATTTCTGGCATCTTGCTCTTCCTATGCATGCTGCAGAATGTAGCACACATTAGAAAAGCAAAAAATGAGGAGGTATAAACTTATTCCTCCTCATTGCACCCTGCCAACGCCACACCTGGGGGTGGCGTAAGATTTTGGCTCTGCCTTAGGTTTACAAAATTACATTAATCTGAGGCAGCATCAAAATGCAATGGGTGTTGCTGTGGCATACCCATTGCACGCCCCTTCCACGCACAGTGATGTGTGGGAAGGGGCCATATTTACAACGTCATGTTAAGTCACAAAAAGTGCCTTAACGCCACATTGTCAATACGGCGCAGTACTTAGCGCCACAGGAGCATCACTAAAAGTGTCCCACCTATGGCGCTAGGGGCTTATGATGCGCCCCTTGGTTCTAAAAAATTGTTCCTGTACATCATGGCTGCATACTACAGCCCTATGCTCCACCTGCATTTCACATGAAGGGAAGCCCAGTAGGCACAATTGGATGCGTTATATCTTCTAAGTGGGATGTCTATCGTTTTTGTGGCTTTACACCATCTTTTCATTATCTACCCTCCCTATGCATCCATGGTGAGGCCTTGTAATGGGTGATGCTGTGCTCATGCCACAGCACCACACATGGCAATTTTCACCTGTCACAGTCTTACATGTTTCACATACACCCATGCTGTGCTGAGACCTTACACCACCCCAGGGATGGCATTGCCAGGACACTATGCTCTTGTTACCAATGATGGCTCCTCATGTTGTTGTTTGTGTTTGTGTGCTACATTGCATGGAACTCATGGACCTTGCAGAGTTCAGTTTCATCTTCTGTCTGTGTAGGTGTGTTTGCCTTCCTAAACACATTTTTCCTCCCCCTCAATGCAGCCCTCCTTGCACTATGATACATGAGTGCAGCATGGTGACAGTACATCTCATTTGATACAAGCACAGGGTTAGACCCAGGAATGGGTAGCTTGGGTATGACATTTCTGCTGTGTATATCAATCTGTATGTGACAGTGCCTGATAGTAAATTAGTCTATAGACATAGCTAGTTAACAGGAGTTGTACTTAGGTCACGGACTGAAACAAGTCAGAGGTGATTATGCAGGTAGTCATATTGGTCCCTCATTTCAAGTGAGTCAGTCCTATGGGCATCTGACTGCCATTGTGTATTTGACCTCTCCCAACAGCCTAGGTGGGAGGGCCAACTGTTGTCAATGTGGAATGCCCCATGGGCCAATGGCCTGGACATGGCAGGTTTCCAGCTGCTTATGAACTGGCCATGCCATCTGTCCTGTGACACCAGACCAGTATTACGTTCAACACTACCCTCCAGGTCTGTTTCCACACTTCCACTATCCTTTGCATGGCAGTTAAATCCCCATGCCATGGTTGTTGGTCATGTGGTGTAGTGTGGCCCTGGGTGCCCCTGCACAGGCCTTGCACCTGGCATGGGCACTGCAGGGGGTCCCATTCCCGGGCACATTGCCCTTTCCACTGTATGATTTGCAGGGGCTGAGTGCAGCAAGTCCTGTTACACCGAATGCAACCCAAAAGTGGCACTGAGTCTATTTGATCTATCAAGAATGTTGTGCTAAGTGCCCCACAGAGCTACGATGAGCAGAGATATTTACAACCGCCATCCCAACGTGTAACTCATACTCCCAAGCGCAAAGGGTACACTGCACTGGCAGTCTTGCCAACACTGGACTTGTCCATGCACCATCCACGTCTGTCGATGTGGAATTACATGCCATTATGTTCACAGTCATACCCCATGTGTTGTATGTGTGTGTTTATTTCCCCATTCCCATGTGTTTGACATGGTTGCGTCAGAGTAGTTGTGGGCTCAGCCTGTGATTGTTGTGACCTACTGTTTGCTATCTGTGGTACATATTTTCTGTAGTGGCACATTTCAGTTCAGCATCAAGATGTGTGGTTCAACACTATTTCAGTTTGGTTGCTCTGGGTAGTGGCATGTTACCAATGATACAGGTCCAGCCTGCTATTCCCCTAGTGCCTGTTCAGTTCATTGTTCCATGCACCATTCCAGTTGCAAAGTGTTACTGCAAGGGACACCACTATGATGTAACCCCAGGAATGGTACTGACTGACTACCTGGTCTCTGAGGTTTTGGTCGTGTTGGTAGTGTTGATATGACTACATGCAAGGGATATTGTGATGACACAACCAGTGGCACAGTGATTATACATGCCATCCATCCCATGTGCTCCATATGTTAATGTAGGTATTTAGGCCTGGTGTTCAATGTATGTCCAGGTTGTATATGTTTCATGGTGCATGGCACTGCCAAGGCGTAGGTACATGTGTAGCTTACGTCAGCATGGTGCGACTTGCTTAATGTGCATTGTGTTTCTCTGTGCTTCTTTGATATGCATTGTGTGAGTCCTAAGTGCCTCCTCCTTCTTGCACTTGACATTTTAGCAGAAATTTCCCCTATGCAACTTACCCTGCATTTGTGGTGATTCCTGGTAGTCTGTGCTGTCCTGGGATTCCTGTGACGATTTTCTCCGGGATTACCACTGTAACCATCTCCTCCATCTCATCCAAGTCCTCCTGTGGTGCTGGACTCCCACCATCATTTAGCAATGCTGCCTTCCTGTGCCTTGACGTTTTTTCCTTGCCCTTCTCTTGCAGTCATGCCAGCATTTCTTGCACTCAGTTACAGTTCTCCTGACCTCTGCCACACTCTTAGGGGGTCATTCTGACCTCAGCGGTAAAAGGTGCTTTCCGCCGGTCAGAAGACCGCCATAACACCGCCGCGAGCACGGTAAACCGCCACGGTCATTCTGACCCGCAACTGGCAAACTACCAAAAACCCGACATCCACAAAAGTCCACCACACCAACGGCCAGCGAAAAACTGGCGATGACCAAACCTCCACCGTCACGCCAACAGAAATACGCCCATGCCATTACGACCCACAAATCCCCGCAGCGGTCTTTCAACCGCGGTATTCCATTGGCGGTACACACCGCCGCGCTCAAAATACACACACCTTTACAAAACACAGCCACATTGGACAATTTAAAATACACACACCTGAGACACATACACACAACACTCCCACACACCCAATACAATATAAAACACATACCCACATCACCCACAAACCCTTACGACCCAAAAATCCGACAGAAGGCCAGAGAGAGACAGCACAGAATAGAGAACACCATCACACAGAGGCAAATCACACCATCACCCATACAATATCCACGCACAAAACACCACACACCACCACACTCACCACACTCATCAACACATACACCACCCCACGCCTCATCCACACCACCCCATGGCACCCCGAAGACACCCCCGGTTTTCAGAAGCGGAACTCCGGGTCATGGTGGAGGAAATAGTTCGGGTAGAGCCCCAGCTCTTTGGGACACAGGTGCAGCACACCACTATTGACAGGAAGATGGAACTATGGCAAAGAATAGTGGACAGGGTGAACGCTGTGGGACAGCATCCACGAAATCGGGACGACATCAGGAAGCGGTGGAACGACCTACGGGGGAATGTGCGTTCCATGGTATCAAGGCACAACATCGCGGTGCAGAAGACTGGCGGCGGACCCACACCTACTCCCCCAGAATTTACAGCATGGGAGGAGCAAGTCTTGAACATCCTGCATCCTGAGGGCCTTGCAGGAGTAGCTGGAGGAAAGGACTCTGGTAAGTCAAATCTACACTACGTCATTCCCCCCACCCCACCTGCATGCCAAATCATACCCCCATCCTCACACCCACCCCCATCACACCAACTGCTTGCAAATGGCTCACCATCACAACCCACCCATCCCAACACCTAGGCCTGCATGCGTCCACAAAGCATGGACACCCATCACCAAAGCATGCCCACTGCACATACCCATCTCCCCCACAAGCCACCGTCACAACAGCCCCCACAAGGGAATGCCAGCACTGGGGTACACGGGCACCCACCCATTGCACACTATGGCACACACAGAAGCAATAACCATACTCGTATACCCCTGCAGGACCCGAACGCCACCACACAGCCCAGGAGGGTCCAGAAATGTCCATTCCACCCCCAGAAGAGGCCCACAGTGATGACAGCAGCTCTGTCTCCCTGGACCTAGATGACCAGCCCGGCCCATCGGGGACCTCGGGACAGTCGGTTCCCCTCACACAGCCACAGGCCACAGCAGACCTAACCCCCTCTGGGAACACCAGCACAGCTCCCACCCAGCGGGCCCATGCCTCTGTCTCCAGGACACGTCAATCAGCGGTGTGTCCACCACTACAGGTTGACCCACCACCCCAACAACAGCAGGGACCTGGGGGCAGTGGTAGTGGGCACACGGTCCAGGGGACAGAGGCCCAGGGAAACAGGGGAACTGGGAGGGCTGCTGTGCGACAGGGGGGGGACAGGCCCAGGGAACCCACTCTCCACGAGGCCCTCTCCTCCATTACGGGAGCATACCACCACTCCCAGGAGATGATGGCTACGGTACTGGCCAGGTTCCAGGAGATCCAGGTACTGCAGGAGGAACAGTACATGGGGTTCAGGGAAGAACTCCGAACCATTAGTTCCGCAATGGGGACCATCGTCGTGGCTCTTAACCAGATTGTCACCACATTGCGGGACCATGTGGCACCACAAAGGGCGCCTGTCACTAGCATGGACCAAGAACAGGCTACCACCTCCGCCGGCGCTAGTGGGCAGGAGGCCCCCACACAACAACAGGCCACCAGAACCCCACCTCCTGCAGAAGAAGAACCACCCCGCAAGCGGGGCCTGAGATCTCGGAAGAAGACAGAGTAGGATGCCAAGACCCCCGCCAGCAAAGGATACCCCCTGATGTCATCCCACTGTCCCACATTGTCACCCTGTCCAACCTTAAACTGCCCCTGCTCCATCCTTCCACAGGCATATGGACAATGCACCTGTGAGACTGAAAATCTGGACTCTGCCATGGACAATACTTCACCATAACCCATCACCGATTTTCAACCATGTCTCTAAATTTAGCACTTAAATAAAATCACTTATTGCACAAAAATAATCTGGAATCTGCTTGTATTTTGAACATACAGGGAGTGCAGAATTATTAGGCAAATTAGTATTTTGACCACATCATCCTCTTTATGCATGTTGTCTTACTCCAAGCTGTATAGGCTCGAAAGCCTACTACCAATTAAGCATATTAGGTGATGTGCATCTCTGTAATGAGAAGGGGTGTGGTCTAATGACATCAACACCCTATATCAGGTGTGCATAATTATTAGGCAACTTCCTTTCCTTTGGCAAAATGGGTCAAAAGAAGGACTTGACAGGCTCAGAAAAGTCAAAAATAGTGAGATATCTTGCAGAGGGATGCAGCACTCTTAAAATTGCAAAGCTTCTGAAGCGTGATCATCGAACAATCAAGTGTTTCATTCAAAATAGTCAACAGGGTCGCAAGAAGCGTGTGGAAAAACCAAGGCGCAAAATAACTGCCCATGAACTGAGAAAAGTCAAGCGTGCAGCTGCCACGATGCCACTTGCCACCAGTTTGGCCATATTTCAGAGCTGCAACATCACTGGAGTGCCCAAAAGCACAAGGTGTGCAATACTCAGAGACATGGCCAAGGTAAGAAAGGCTGAAAGACGACCACCACTGAACAAGACACACAAGCTGAAACGTCAAGACTGGGCCAAGAAATATCTCAAGACTGATTTTTATAAGGTTTTATGGACTGATGAAATGAGAGTGAGTCTTGATGGGCCAGATGGATGGGCCCGTGGCTGGATTGGTAAAGGGCAGAGAGCTCCTGTCCGACTCAGACGCCAGCAAGGTGGAGGTGGAGTACTGGTTTGGGCTGGTATCATCAAAGATGAGCTTGTGGGGCCTTTTCGGGTTGAGGATGGAGTCAAGCTCAACTCCCAGTCCTACTGCCAGTTCCTGGAAGACACCTTCTTCAAGCAGTGGTACAGGAAGAAGTCTGCATCCTTCAAGAAAAACATGATTTTCATGCAGGACAATGCTCCATCACACGCGTCCAAGTACTCCACAGCGTGGCTGGCAAGAAATGGTATAAAAGAAGGAAATCTAATGACATGGCCTCCTTGTTCACCTGATCTGAACCCCATTGAGAACCTGTGGTCCATCATCAAATGTGAGATTTACAAGGAGGGAAAACAGTACACCTCTCTGAACAGTGTCTGGGAGGCTGTGGTTGCTGCTGCACGCAATGTTGATGGTGAACAGATCAAAACACTGACAGAATCCATGGATGGCTGGCTTTTGAGTGTCCTTGCAAAGAAAGGTGGCTATATTGGTCACTGATTTGTTTTTGTTTTGTTTTTGAATGTCAGAAATGTATATTTGTGAATGTTGAGATGTTATATTGGTTTCACTGGTAATAATAAATAATTGAAATGGGTATATATATTTTTTTGTTAAGTTGCCTAATAATTATGCACAGTAATAGTCACCTGCACACACAGATATCCCCCTAACATAGCTAAAACTAAAAACAAACTAAAAACTACTTCCAAAAATATTCAGCTTTGATATTAATGAGTTTTTTGGGTTCATTGAGAACATGGTTGTTGTTCAATAATAAAATTAATCCTCAAAAATACAACTTGCCTAATAATTCTGCACTCCCTGTATGTATTAGACATAACAGTGCCAAAATGTTCATTTACATTGTGATGACAACATACCACTGTCACACAGCTGTAGTCCATGGGCAAACAAAGCAGAGGTCACGCAGTGGGGCCCACATCTCTGAAAACGGAAGGGAAAGTCACAACTCAGTTAACATACACTGGGGGGAAACTCAGACAGTAGAGAGGCAGGAGACTGAAAGTAATTGTAAAATGGCGGTGTTGATTCTTACCTGTGTGTTATTGAAAATACTGTTGTATCACTGTGTCCCTGTTGTCTGTGTCGTCCCCGTCGTCTTCCTCCTCTTCACTCTCCACAGGCTCCACAGCTGCCACAACACCACCATCTGGACCATCCTCCTGCAGGAAAGGCACCTGGTGTCACAAAGCCAGGTTGTGAAGCATACAGCAGGCCACGATGATATGGCACACCTTCTTTGGTGAGTACATTAGGGACCCACCTGTCATATGCAGGCACCTAAACCTAGCCTTCAGGAGGCCGAAGGTGCGTTCGATCACCCTCCTAGTCCGCCCATGGGCCTCATTGTACCGTTCCTCTGCCCTGGTCCGGGGATTCCTCACTGGGGTCAGTAGCCATGACAGGTTGGGGTAGCCAGAGTCACCAATTAGCCACACACGGTGCCTCTGGAGTTGTTCCATCACATAAGGGATGCTGCTATTTCGCATGATGTACGCGTCATGCACTGACCCAGGGAACTTGGCATTTACATGGGAGATGTACTGGTCAGCCAAACAGACCACCTGGACATTCATCGAATGATAACTTTTTCTGTTCCTGTACACCTGTTCACTTTCTCTGGGGGGAACCAAAGCCACATGGGTCCCATCAATGGCACCAATGATGTTGAGAATATGTCCAAGGGCATAGAAATCACCCTTCACTGTAGCCAAATCGCCTACCTCAGTGAAAACAATGTAGCTCCGCATGTATTTCATCAGGGCAGACAACACTCTTGACAACACCTTTGAAAACATAGGCTGAGACATCCCTGATGAAATGGCCACTGTTGTTTGAAATGACCCACTTCCCAAAAAATGGAGTACTGAGGGGGAATCCCTGTGGGTTGGCGGATGGGTGACATCAGGTCTGGCTCCAGCTGTGCACACAGTTCCTGTATAGTGGCTCTGTCAAGTCTGTATGTCAGTATGACATGTCTTTCTTCCATTGTCGACAGGTCCACCAGTGGTCTGTACACGGGAAGATTCCTCCATCTGTGAAGTGTGACAGTGGGATGTGAGGTCAATGCGCTGGCGTGGCACACCGTGGCGGTAGGCGGTCGAAGACCGCGGTGTAAAGCTGAATTGGTTAACATTTAACCTTATGGGTTTCAGGAGCCAATGACGATGTGCGCTGGCGGTCGCGGTACGCACCGCCACGGTATGCACCGCCGCGGGCGTGACCGCCATTTTCTATCTGCTTAATCACTCGAGACCTGATCATCCACAGGAGAGGACCTATACTGCAAGTGCTGCTGTGACCTTGGTCTGGAAGAGACAATGGCTGCTGCGACTGGGGAAAGGGCCCCTGCCTTCACTTCCGACGAATTGGAGACACTTGTGGATGGGGTCCTCCCCCAGTATGCGCTACTCTACGGTCCTCCAGACCAACAGGTAAGTACACTGGGACCATGCTTTACGGCCAATGCGTGGGTTGAGTGGGGTGAATGAACGATGGTGGGGAGGGGAGCGAACGAGGCATGCATCAAACGACAGATGAGAGCATGTGCCATATGGCAAGGGTGGGGAGGGGGGGCCACTCACATCGAGCATGCAGAAAATGATGATATTTTATATCTTCTCCCTGTACATGTCACATAGGTCAGCGCCCATCAGAAAATCGACATTTGGCGTGCCATCGCCAAGGACGTCCGGACCCTGGGGGTCCACAACAGATGGGGAACCCACTGCCGCAAGAGGTGGGAGGACATCCGCCGCGGGAGCAGAAAGACCGCGGAGGCTCTGCTGGGGATGGCCTCCCAACGTAGGAGGGGTGCCACTCGTCAATTGACCCCCTGATGTCTCGGATCCTGGCGGTGGCCTACCCAGGTTTGGATGGGCGCGTGAGGACATCACAGCAGACACAAGGGGGTGAGTACCAGCACATTCTGCTATCTTAGCGCGCAGTGGAGGTGTCTGGGTGGGGGAGTAGGGCTGTGGGTATCCCTAGGCCAGGGCGATTTCTGTAGGCTAGTCCCACCCGTAAGGCATGGCCCTGTGCCCCCGCCCCCCACCTCTGTAGGGTGCCAAGTACAGCTATTCATGGCCCTGTGTCACCTATGTGTGCAATTGTCGTCCATTGGCTTGTAGGGCAAGTCTCACTGATTGAGTAGTGTACCCCAAGTGCGCGGCGTAGTGCAGGGGGCTTCTGTGTCTGTCCTCTCCGCCAACTGTGTTGCCAATGCATGCACTCAACATGTCTTTATGTTCCCCCCCCTTTTTTTGCTGCTCTTCCTGTTCATGTGTGCATTAGCATCATCAGGCGGAGGAGAAGTGGCATCGGAGCACGAGGGAGCTGCATCTCACATGGCCCCGGAGGGCCATGCAACGGACTCTGATTTCACCAGTGAGACGGAGGGCGAGGGGGGCTCCACAATGGGGACCCGTGGAGACATCAGCGACACAGACACGTCCTCGGAAGGGAGCTCCCTTGTGGTGGCAGCAACATCCGTGCCCACTGCAACAACAGGTACAGCCGCCACCCAGCGCACCAGCTCCGCCCTCCAAGCAGCCCCTCAGCGTTCGCCCCTTGCCCGCTCGCACACCAAGGCGGGCATCTCCTTCGCCCCAGGCACCCCAGGCCCTGCCCCAGTTACCCCTGCTGCCCTCAGTGAGGAGGTCATTGACCTCCTCCAGACACTCATTGTTGGGCAGTCTACCCTTTTGAATGCCATCCAGGGGGTAGAAAGGGAGGTGCACCGGAGCAATGCATACCTGGAGGGCATTCATTCGACTCAGGCTGCCCATCAGCGATCGTTCAACGCTCTGGCCTCAGCACTGACGACAGCCATTGTCCCTGTCTCCTGCCTCCCTCCTCCAACTCCCTCCACCCAGTCCGACTCCCCTGTTCCTCTGCCTATCCTAGACACACCTACAGACCAGCCTGCACACCTCAACACCCAAGGGCAGCTCATCCAGACATAAGCACCACACTTCACACAAGCATTCACACAAGCAACAGCCACATGCAGACATACCAACAGCCACTGCCTCCTCTGTGTCCCCCTCCTCCTCGTCTCCCTCCTCCCTCCCTGTGACATCTCCACTCACACTTGCATGCACATCATCAGCCACTACGTCCATCACCAGCACACCCACCAGAACACTCCGCACACGTGCAGTCACCACCCCCACTGCCATTTACACGTCCCCTGTGTCCTCTCCCACTGTGTCTGTCACCCCCTTTTCCAAACCACACAAACACAGGCAGCCACCCACCAACAGCCATCCACCTCATGACAGCCTCCAGCACAAGCACCTGCACCCAAAGACAGCACACTTGACTCTCCTACAACCACATCCTCTTCCTCCACTCCCATACCCACTGCCCCTACCCTTCCCATTGCTCCTAAAATGTTTTTCCTCTCCAAAATTAACCTCTTTCCATCACCTGACCCACCCCCTCCATCTCGTAAGAGTCCAATCAGCACCTCAGCCACCACAACCCCTGGACCTACAAGGACCATCTTTCAGGGATATTGGAGTCCACCACCTTCAAGGGCAGGTACATCGGCCAGCAGTAAAGGGACAGCCAGCCCACCCCCTGGGAAGAAATCCAAAAAAGGTAAGGCCTGGTTCGAGAGGACAGAGACGGCAGCCTCCACAGGCACTACCCTGGCACAGTCAGGAAGTGGGGTGCCACCTAGCACACCTACAAAGGGAGGCAAGGTCCACAGAGACTCACGGAAGGATGGCAAGGGCAGCATGGCCGACAAGTCCGGCAGCAGGCGAGCTGCCCAGGAGGGGCCAACCAGCCCCATTCCGGGGTTGAAGGAGGACACCCACGGGCACGGGACACCAGCACAGGAGGGCCCCGCAAGCGAGAAGTCGGATGGCGAGTGAACACCATATATTGGCCAGATCTGGTGCCCTGGAGACACAGGTCAAGCACCGCTGAACAGGGCCCTTCAAGACAAGAACGGCTGAACAGGGCCCTTCAAGACAAGAACCGCTGAACAGGGCACTGCCGTCTCGGGAACCGCTGAACAGGGCCTTTCAAGACAAGCACCGCTGAACAGGGCCCTTCAAGACAAGCACCGCTGAACAGGGCCCTTCAAGTCAAGCACCGCTGAACAGGGCCCTTCAAGACAAGCACCACTGAACAGGGCCCTTCAAGACAAGAAGCGCTGAACAGGGCCCTTCAAGACAAGAACCGCTGAACAGGGCCCTTCAAGACAAGAACTGCTGAACAGGGCCCTTCAAGACAAGCACCGCTGAACAGGGCCCTTCAAGACAAGCACCGCTGAACAGGGCCCTTCAAGACAAGCACCGCTGAACTGGGCCCTTCAAGACAAGCACCGCTGGACAGGGCCCTTCAAGACAAGAAACGCTAAACAGGGCCCTTCAAGACAAGAACCGCTGAACAGGGCCCTTCAAGACAAGAACCGCTGAACAGGGCACCGCCGTCTCGGGCACCGCTGAACAGGGCCCTTCAAGACAAGAACCACTGAACTGGGCCCTTCAAGAAAAGAAACGCTGAACAGGGCCCTTCATCTCAAGCACCGCTCTGCTGGGCCCTTCATCTCAAGCACCGCTCCGCTGGGCACTTCCTCTCAAGCACCGCTCCGCTGGGCACGGCCGTCTCTGCACCGCTCCGCTGGGCCCTTCATCTCAAGCACCGCTCCTCTGGGCCCTTCCTCTCAAGCACCGCTCTGCTGGGCACCGCCGTCTCTGTACCGCTCCGCTGGGCCCTTCATCTCAAGCACCGCTCCGCTGGGCCCTTCCTCTCAAGCACCGCTCCGCTGGGCACCGCCATCTCTGCACTGCTCCGCTGGGCCCTTCCTCTCAAGCACCGCTCCGCTGGGCCCTTCATCTCAAGCACCGCTCCGTTGGGCACCGCCGTCTCTGCACCGCTCCGCTGGGTCCTTCCTCTCAAGCACCGCTCCGCTGGGCCCTTCATCTCAAGGACCGCTCCGCTGGGCCCTTCCTCTCAAGCACCGCTCCGCTGGTCACCGCCATCTCTGCACCGCTCCGCTGGGCCCTTCCTCTCAAGCACCGCTCCGCTGGGCACCGCAGTCTCTGCACCGCTCCGCTGGGCCCTTCATCTCAAGCACCGCTTCGCTGGGCCCTTCCTCTCAAGCACCGCTCCGCTGGGCACCGCCGTCTCTGCACCGCTCCGCTGGGCCCTACCTCTCAAGCACCGCTCCGCTGGGCACCGCCGTCTCTGCACCGCTCCGCTGGGCCCTTCCTCTCAAGCACCGCTCCGCTGGGCCCTCCATCTCAAGCACCGCTCCGCTGGTCACCGCCGTCTCTGCACCGCTCCACTGGGCCCTTCCTCTCAAGCACCGCTCCGCTGGGCCCTTCATCTCAAGCACTTCTCTGCTGGGCCCTTCCTCTCAAGCACCGCTGGCCCATTGGCAGAAGGGGCAGGCCCGGATCTGTGTCGGGCAGGGCTGCACGATACACTCTGGGCACCAAGACTCCTCCAGTGCCAGTGGAGTCTGTAATCCACTTGAGTGACCGTGGCTTTGCACTCCCCAGGATATGACAGTGGGCAGCCCACCCACTGTAGGGACTTGAGAGACTGTGGCTTTGCACTCCCCAGGATATGACAGTGGGCAGCCCACCCACTGTAGAGACTTGAGAGACTGTGGCTTTGCACTCCCCAGGATATGACAGTGGGCAGCCCACCCAGTGTAGGGACTTGAGAGACTGTGGCTTTGCACTCCCCAGGATGGCACAGTGGCCATGGAGGCCCCTCGTGGATCTGGAGTCGTGGACTCATGTGGCTGAGGTGCCCCCCCTTCCCTTCCCCCTGAGGTGCCTGTAGTTTTGCTATCTGATGCCCCTGCAATGTTCTCTCCAATGGAATCAGGTCTCCTGTGTGGGCTTTGCCCATGTGTTAAGGACCATTGGCCCATGTACAATGACTGAAATACTCTTTTGCCAGGACAATTTACATATGTGTATATAGTTATAAGATGTTCAAATTATTTTTTTCTTAGCCTTACAATATATTTGAATTTCATGATCATATTATTTTGTCTTTGCATTCTTCCGGGGGGTTTGGGGGGTGTCACTCTGAGTTGTTGCTCTGCATTGATTGGGTGTGTCGCGTATGTGTGTGCCCGTAATCCTTTCTCCTCCCCCCTCCCCTGTGTCGTAGGTGCAGTACTCACCGTTGTCTTCTGCGCCGGCGTTTGTGCTCCTGGTAGAGGAGCAGGTAGACAATAGCTGGTAGGATGTGTAGTTCGGGTTCCATGCTGTCCAGATTCCTCGTGGAGTGTGTAGAGGTGAGCGCTTTCCCGTTCATAGTCTGTTTCCACCGTGTTTTTATCGGCGGGGCTCCCGCCCCGGAAAAGGTGGCGGATTGGTGAGTTGTGATAGGGTGGGCGGTACATTGTCTGCCGCCTGTCTGTTGTCGGTGACCGCCGCCCTGTTTGTTTGTCCCGCCGTGGCGGTCGGAGTGTTAAAGTGGCGGGCTGTGTTGGCGGTTTCCGCCAGGATCAGAATTCCATTTTTTTTACTGCCTGTCTGTTGGCGGGTTGGCCGCCGCTTTAGCACCGACCGCCAGGGTTGGAATGACCCCCTTAATCTTATCCACTGTCTGCTTCCAGATTGCCTCTCTCCTTCCAATTGGGAATTCTGAGGTGACGAAGAGTTGATTCGGATTCTCTGTCATCTCTCTCACCAATATTTTGTGCTCCTCTGTGCTGAAATGACACTTTCTCTTTTTCTTCTCTCTACCCTGGGTCTTGTCTGTGTCCTCCTGGCTAGTTTTTGGTTGAATTGGGTCTCCCTGTGGTCTCGTCTGGCTTCCCGGCTCCATTTTGCATCTGCTTTGTACTGTTTTCTCCATTTGCGTCTGTTTTTGACACTATTGTAGGCAAAAATTGTGTCTTTCCGTTTGGCAACGTGTTTAAATGTCATAAACCGGATGAGAGTCATTTTTCCTCCGTTAACCTCATTTTGCCTTACGACAAGGCGCAATGGTTAAAGTTGGAAAAAATGACTCTAACATATTTTTAGCGCACAAAATTGGTGCTAGTCAGCCATAACCTTTTTGACGCAAAACTGCATGAGCGCAGTTTTGCATCAACAAGAATACGTTTGGCCCAGTATTCGTACATAAATATTTAAACACACCATTAACCCCTTCGCTGCTAGGCCTTTTCCCCTCCTGTGCCGAGCCTTTTTTTGGCTATTTGGGGCCGTTCGCGCATAGGCCCTCATTTTTCTCCACATAAGCTACTCATGCCAAATTTGCGTCCTTTTTTTCCAATATCCTAGGGATTCTAGAGGTACCCAGACTTTGTGGGTTCCCCTGAAGGAGACCAAGAAATTAGCCAAAATACAGTGAAAATTTTGTTTTTTTCAAAAAAATGGGGAAAAGGGCTGCAGAAGAAGGCTTGTGGTTTTTTCCCTGAGAATGGCATCAGCAAAGGGTTTGCGGTGCTAAAATCACCAACTTCCCAGCTTTCAGGAACAGGCAGACTTGAATCACAAAACCCCATTTTTAAACACAATTTTGTCATTTTACTGGGACATACCCCATTTTTAATATTTGTTGCGCTTTCAGCGCCTTTCCAGTTAGTAACAGAAATGGGTGTGAAACCAATGCTGGATCCCAGAAAGCTAAACAGTTCTGAAAAGTAGTGAAAATTCTGAATTCAGCAAGGGGTCATTTGTGTAGATCCTACAAGGGTTTCCTACAGAAAATAACAGCTAAAATAAAAATATATTGAAATTGAGGTGAAAAAAACAGCCATTTTTCTCTACGTTTTACTGCAATATACTGTTACGTCTGCTGGACTCTTCTGGTTGTGGGGATATATAGGGCTTGTAGGTTCATCAAGAACTCTAGGTACCCAGAGCCAATACAGGAGCTGCACCTTGCAACGGGTTTTCATTGTGTACCGGGCACACAGCAATTCATTTGGTGAACTATAAAAAGTGAGACATAGGTATCAAGAAAACCTTTGTATTTCCAAAATGGGCATAAGATAAGGTGTTGAGAAGCAGTGGTTATTTGCACATCTCTGAATTCCAGGGTGCCCATACTAGCATGTGAATTACAGCAGGGCATTTCTCAAATAGATGTCTTTTTTACACACTGCCTTACATTTGGAATGAAAACATTTAGAGAAAGACCAAACCTGTGTATTTTTGAAAACTAGAAGCCTAGGGGAATCCAAGATGTGGTGACTTGTGGGGCTCTCACCAGGTTTTGTTACCCAGAGTCCTTTGCAAACCTCAAAATTTGGCCCAAAAAAACCTTTTTCCACACATTTCGGTGACTGAAAGTTCTGGAATATGAGAGGACCCACAAATTTCCTTCCACCCAGCGTTCACCAAGTCTTCTGATAAAAATTGTACCTCACTTGTGTGGATAGGTCTAGCACCCGCAACAGGATATACCCCAAAATACAACATTGACACATCACATTTTCCCAAAGAAAACAGACCTGTTTTTTGCAGAATGCCTAGCTGTGGATTTTGGCCTCTAGCTCAGCCAGCATCTAGGGAAACCTACCAAACCTGCGCATTTTTGAAAACTAGACACCTAGCGGAGTCCAAGATGGGGTGACTTGTGGGGCTCTCACCATGTTCTGTTACCCAGAATCTTTTGCAAACCTCAAAAGTTGGCCAAAAAAGCACTTTTTCCTCACATTTCGGTGACAGAAAGTTCTGGAATCTGAGAAGAGCCACAAATTTCCTTCCACCCAGCATTCCCCCAAGTCTCCCAATAAAAATGGTACTTCACTTGTGTGGGTAGGCCTAGCGCCCGCGACAGGATATGCCCCAAAACACAACGTGGACACATCACATTTTCCCAAAGAAAACATACCTGTTTTTTGCAAAGTGCCAATCTGTTGATTTTGGCCTCTAGCTCAACCAATACCTAGGGACACCTACCAAACACGCACATTTTTTAAAAGTAGACACCTAGGGGAATTCAAGATGGGGTGACTTGTGGGGCTCTCATCAGGTTCTGTTCCCCAGAATCCTTTACAAACCTCAAAATATGGCCAAAAAAGCACTTTTTCCTCACATTTCGGCAACAGAAAGTTCTGGAATCTGAGAGGATCCACAAATTTCCTTCCACCCAGCGTTTCCCCTAGTCTCCCGATAAAAATGGTACCTCACTTGTGTAGGTGGGGCAAATGCTTGTGACAGGGAAGAGCCAAAAACATGTTGAAATTGAGGGGGAACCAAAGCGGGTCCAAAGGGCAGTTTGAAAAAAAAAACTTTTTAGGCTGACAAGTGCAGCGGAATTGTTATCAGTATAGATGAGACAATGCTGGGTGGTAGGGATTTTGTGGATTCCTACAGATTCCGGAAGGTTCCATCACAAAAATGTGGGGAAAATGTGTGATTTCCAGCAAAGTTGGAGGCTTGCAGGGCATTGTGGGTAAGAAAATGGTGCAGGTGCCTGTGAAGCACACCAACCTTGAATCACCTAGATGTTTAGTTTTCAGATGTGTCTAAGTCTTGTGGATTTTTCTACATGGCAGCATCCCAAAGTCCATAAAGTGCACCCCTCACCATTCTAAGTGGGATGATCAAATGTCCTCTTGTTTGCCGTGGGATAAGATATTTTATTGTGCGGGGGAGAGCTGAAAGACTGTTACCCCCTTCATTTGGGGTAGGGGCATAACCAGGCCCATACTGGTTGGTAGCCACCACCCTACTATTTTTCGTTTTTTTTTTATTCCCTGGCATCTAGTAGACTTTGTGCCCCCCCCCCCGGGTGTGGATTGGGGGTAATTGACCCATCTGTCCACTGGTGGGCAGAACAACTTTGTCCCCATTTATTTGGGGTGGGGGTATGGCCATAGCAACCACAATGCACTACATATAATTATGAAAGGCTTTATGATGTCTAATAGTGAAGTATACCATCATGGATTTTGGGGGAATTGTGTCTTTAAAATAATAAGCAAGCCCTAAAATGGTCTTCTGTCTCAGGCCAGCCTAGTCTCTTGGTGAAAATCCATAATAGAGTAGCATGAGCTCTTGAGTTGATGGCCAATGTACAGTTTGCAGGAGAAGGGGCAAACCTCCTTATTAAATATCATGATGATATATTTGCTAATTTAGGGAAACTTTTTTCCAGGGAATATAAAAGTTCACTTACAAATACCATTGAAACACCCATTGTATAACAGAGTGTAGACCAGCTAAGGTGGCTTTCATCCAGCCTATTAAAAGTAACACTTGTGAGGAAACTAATCTGGCAAGGAAGAATTATAAGGCTGAGCTGAAACAAGCACAATCTAAGTGGGAGGAAGAAGTGTGGAGCGAACTGCTAGCTGCAGTAAAAGCAGGTGATAAATCCTTTTAGAATATACCTGGACGTAGAAGTAGATCTGCTACAACCCAGTAGATTTCCACCTGCAGCTTCAGACATGGGATAAGCATTTTGAAGGGTTAATTCTGATACTGGAATATTTTGAGGCGACTTAATGGAGCTAGGTTTATAACGTTCCAGTTAACCTTTACCCCCACTGGAAATGGCATTTAAATAATCTATTAACACTCTGACTGCCATTGTTTCTGAGAAGGCCCCAGGACTGGAGAACATCACTGCTGAACCGATAATATCGGGTCCTTACCTGAACTGGCTCACAGTTTCATTTCTAGGGGTAACCCTTTCCCTAGCTCAAAGAACTATACAGAGATCATTCCATCTATAAGAAGGGTAGTCGGGATGATCACAGCAATTATAGGCCCATTAGTCAGGTTCAAAGGCTGCTAAAGCTCTTCTGTCCTCAACTTCTGGGGAGACTAACAGATTGGGTTACATAAAATAATATTCTATCTAACCTCTAAGCAGGATCTTGTAGAAGGTTAGCACAATGGAGCAGATGTTTTGCTTTTGTACCATTTACTGGAAAACAGTGATTTTAGAGAAGAACCATTTATTTGTGGTATTTGTGATTTCAAATCCTCTTTTGATTCCATTCCTCGCCAGAAGCTATAGGACTTTTTGGGAATTATGGTGTCCCAAATAACATATTATTAATTTTGATAAGATTTACATGCTTTTGTCAGGTGTGGAATTAGTGATTAGCTGTCTAATTGTTTTAGAATTGAGAGGGGTGTTCATCAGGGTTGAGTCTTGGCTCCAACTCTTTTTTCATAATATATACATAAGCTGGTGCAATATTTGGATTTACCTCAGAATGATACCCTAAAGGTAGAGGTTTTTTAACATCCCAACACTGTTGTTTGCTGATGATATACTTCTTCTCACTTAAACCCCCACTGGGCTACAAGCCTTAGCAGATCGTTTCCTCAATTTCTACATTGAGAGGGGGTTGGAAATCAGTACTAAAAGATCAGATTTATGCTTCTTATCCTTAAAGATCCATGAAGAGTTGTGTTAGTACTCATAATGAAATGCTTGAGTTTTGAGTATTTAGGGGTCAGACTGACCAATAAGTTATCATGGTCCATGCAGATTAATAAGACTGCTCTAAATCTTGAACAGAAATCCAGGGCCACCTTAGAGTTGGTAAAGAATACTAAGACAAGGTGTCTTTCCCCACTGTGGAAATGTACACTGTTAAACTATGGGGCTATGTAAAGGACATGGACCTGATAGTAGCAGAAAACAAATTTGTTAGGTCTTTAATGATTCTCCCACAGAGTGGTCCTTATTTACTGCAACTAATCTACCCGATTTCATCAGTCTATAAACTGGTACCACTATTGTAATGGCACAGATGTGGTCCAATGAGGAACTAGGTCCTCATAGGATGCCCCTTATACAAATGATGCACTGATATGGTCCCTGGTTAGCACACATTAAAGAATTATGGTTTAGGCTTGTCCTGGAAGTTCTCTGGGATTCTCCTGCTGATGCTGCCCCAGTGTCTAGGTCAGTGATTAAAGAGGGATTAAAAACTGTCATATGGGACGAGGAGTTACGTAATTGTAAATTGGGCAGCTTCATGACTACATTTTTAGATCATAAATCTGTTCCATCATTTAAACCTTTTCTTGATATGCTATTATGTCCCTTAGCTAAAAGCTGTACATACAGTTTAGAAATAGAATTTTGCTGATTTAATAGTTTCTGCACCAACTGGGGAGATAATTGTTGCACTATCACCATATGTCCGTTATGTTAGCAGGAGTATGAATCCCTGCAACATTTTCTCTTTCTTGCAATGCATATACAAAACCTTCTAAGAAGTGGATTAAACCAGTTTGCTTTGCTCTAGGAATCAGACAGTACAAAATTGCACTGAGGATGATGATGACAGACACCACTGAAATGATTTGTAGTAGTGTTGCTAAATTTTTATCAGCTGCTTGGATTATACATAAGACGTTTTTAAAGTTCAGTTTTAGGTATAGAACCAATGCATTGACTTCTTATTGTGGTTCTTAAATACTGTTTGAACTTTATTTTACTAGTTTTTAGCACTTTACTATTAATGTGCAATAGCACTGTTGTTCTATGATGCTTTCCTAAGGATTTTTTTTTTCCTTTTTACTAGAGGATAATATTGGTACTTGTAATGAACTAACAATTTTATTGGCTGCTCTGTTGCTGCCATTTAGTGCAATTTTCTGTTCTAAAAAGTGCTTTTACTAATTGAACGTTGTCACTGGTTTTAGTATTTTATTCAATGCTTACATTACTTTACATTGATGGACTGTGATAGTTTTTTAAATGCTTATCTGTGTTTTATGGATGTATGACTCCAAAGTAAACTATTATGATGATTATGATGATGATCATGAATAGCTGATATGAAATTAAATAGTGCATTAGAAACCACCAGGAGATGAGATGATCCATGTATTCCATTGTACATTAATGATAAACCAATCAATTTACTGGTCAGCTCAGAAGCAATGATTACCATTATATCTGGAGAAAACTATGAATGGTTTTGGGAGCAGAAGAAGCTTCTCCCACCATATGTTACTGCAATGATTGTTGAGGAGAGTAGGGTAGATTTACAGGGCTATTTCTGGACCGATATTGCATTAAAAAATTGTTCTATACATGGCAAAGTTTACAAAGCAATTAAATGGATGAATACACTAGGGTGGTGGCACCAAGCTAATCTTAAGATTGTATTGAAACCTAGCAAAAAGGTTCAAGTCTCATTAGTTGGAGATAAAGCACAATCATGCCCACAATCAATGGGCATAATCATGTCTTAAAAATTAAGTGCGATCTCTGCCCAATTAATTCCTATGCTGTGCAATGTGCCCTTTCATGTTTGTGAAGATCTGAATGAAAAGATTGAATAAGTAAATGAGCGCATGGATGCCACAATGTAGTTGCTTCCACCTGTGGTTTTGGCTAGAAAATATAAAGTTTGGATTATGAGTTTGCATTGATCTCAGAAATGTAAATGAAACTGTTTGGTTGAAAAATGTTTCCCTTCCCTTGACTGAAGATCAAGTCAACTGCTGTTGGTCAAGTCAAATGGTATACAGAATTGGTTCTTTAGGTAGCCTGTTACCAAATTGCATTAGAACCCAAAACTCAGCACTACACCACGTTTATCACTCCCCAATGAACCTACACATTTTATTATATGCCATTTCTTACGGTGTATGCTGCTTCTTTCTTTCAGATAGCAAATCAGATGGCAAATTCTGAGTATCTTAAATATATTCTTTATATAGTAGCCTTTTAGGATGACATCAAAATCTTTGTGGGAACATTGTAATAACATGATCAAACAGTCAAAAAAGCTCTTAACCTTTTAATTAACAATGGTGTTAAATTTAAAAAAGAAAAGTACCTTCAGAACAAATGAGATACAAAACTGCAGCAGTGTATTCACAAGCCCTGGAGCTAAACTTGAACCAGATTTGGTTTATAACATTGTGAATGCACCTCCACCAGGAGACCTGGATCAATTGTAGTCCTTTTTATGTATGTGTATATTTTACTAAAAAATTATTAGAAGGTTTGTAGATTAAAGTGAACTTTATACACATGTGCTTAAAAAATACTGTTTTTGACTGGAGTGATAGTGGTGATGTGCCTTTCATGCAGATAAAAAATGAATCTCAAAGGCTTCCATCTCACAACCCTTTCTTGAAGTATGCATGATTCATGTAATAGCAGATTCAATTGTTTATGGATCGGGTATCGTTTTATCCTAGGTAGAATGTCAGAGAGAGTTCACCATGGTCTTTGCCTCAAGGACCCTTAAGTAAGTGGACCTATGTTTTCAGTGATATAAAAAGAGATGCTGTCCTGCACTTGGAACGTTGAAATGTTCAAAGCAAATGTGTGAAAGCTGTTTGGTATCAAGACTAATCATAGATCTCTTGTTGCCATTTTGTTGGGTATTAAAATAAAGAAGAACCACTGCAAATGTTGCTGAACTTAATGAAAATGTGTTGGAACACAAGTTCAGGATTGAATATGCTCCCAGTGACAACAATGTTTGGAAGCAATATTATTTGAGTTTGCATGTTATACAAGATTGTGTTAAGCCAATGGAATAGTGCATCATTGTGGTTTGTGAGGTCATTGGAGTGACATGTGAAAGTAAAGATAAGTCGAATGTAGAAATATTTCAGAATAGTTTAATGCAGTTGGCCCTAAGTTTTATGATTAACGACAGATGGTTAGCTAGAATGTGCAGCCATTTTGGAAGGTGGCAGGTGACTTATCAGAAGTAAATAGGCTATTAGATCAAAGAGAGAAGCAGGTACCTCAAGCAAAGTTGCAGGAACAATTACAGAGGATTGGCTGCGACGGTCATTTGGTGGCCACAGTAAACAAAAGCAGGATAAAAAAAGAATATTGGTCACCTTGGCTAATCAGTGATGTTGAAATGTGTATCAGAGAATGTGCAGTGCTCATCAAGCAATAAGTACTTAGTGGCCTACTAACAAACTGTATTTGTAGAATGTTTAGTGTTACTACAGTAATACTACTAAATTACCACAAAATGCTATTTACAAACTTATGTGTAGATGTTTTGCTGCTTCTAACTTTTTCTATTCTGAGATCTCCACCTCAACTGCAAAGCCTCTGTACACTTAAGTAAAACTTTTATTAGTAATAATGGGAGGAACTGAGGGGAGTAGCTTGAAACAGAGAGGGGATAGCGCAGAGTTTAGAGCAACCACCTTGGGAGCTGGACAACTAGGTTCTATCCTAGATGTTGGTGCAACATCCTGTGATTCTAAGAAAATCATTTAATCTCCCCCTGCCTACAGACAATGCCTTGAGACCCTCACAGGTGATACGCCGCTCTATATAAAATCTACATTTCATTTCAAAGTGCAGAATAATTATTGTAAAATGGTAGGAGGAATGGTTTTGAGAGGGACATGCACTCACCCACATAAGAGATTCACAAACTGCACTTCTAAAGATACTGCTGCCAAAAAGTGTCCAAAACAGCTATAAATGTCCTCGGAGCCCAGCACCACAGATGGCCAACCACTGGCACTACAGCACTCTTTCATAGTAAATAACAGAGGAACAACTAAAAATAAAACCCCCATAGGAAACATATTAAATTAAATTGCATCTTTTAAGTTAGTTACAAATATAAATAAATGAATGTTAATGCTAAAAAATAACCAACAATAAAAAAACAATTTATTATTGATTTAAATGTAAAAATAAGGTAACTTTTGTATTCAACGGTGATGAAACCACTTTTAAATTATTCTGTGCATCACTTTTAACAATTTTTATAAATATTAGTAAAAATATTTATTTTTTTACTTTCAGTGAGTGTTTATAATATAACCTTCAAAAGATTCATTTTAATGTAATTTACTTAAATATATTTGTGTATTAAATTTTAATTAATGCTGTAACATTTTATATCACTTAACATTAATAGTTTTCATTTTTTTTTGTTTAAAGTTCAATGAGATTTTACACAATTCCTTTCACTGTAGCATAAGGGGATTTCTTCACTGGGAGCAGAGACCATTGCCTACATGTGAAAAGTTACTAGTAGTAACATAAAACTATTACATTATTTTTTACATAATAAAAATATATTAAAAATAGTTTTGTACAATTTCTTTTCAAAAAAGCCTACATAAAGTAGATTGGTTATGTTTATTGTGTATTAAAACTTACAAAATGTATTGTATGGAATTAGTTAAAATTCATTTAAGTGTTTCTTAAAATGAGCTATATGTACTTTTAAAGTAAAAATGACAAATAAACAGCATTTTTTCTTAAAATATGCATACTTGTAACATTCAATTACATATCTATATATATATATTTTAAAAGTCCACATAAATCAATTTATTTTCATATGGGGGTTCTATTTTAAGTCTCTTGGCATCATTACTAGACTGGCGGTCCTAGGACTACCAGCCTTGTATTGGTGGTTCGGACCGCCATGGCTGTGGCGGTCTGACTGCCACATCACGCCTTAGCAGAAGGACCCCCCTGAAGACCTCCGTCTCCACTAGGATCCATTATCCGAATGAGGTGATGACGGTCTTGGTGGTAATCAGCTAGGGCGGCGCTGAGCTCAGCACTGCCCTGCTGACTACAACCTTGTTCTCTGCTAGCCTTTTCATGGCAGCTTCCCCACTATGAAAAGGCTGATGGAGAACAAGTGCAGGTTGCCACAGGGAGGCCCCTGCACTGCCCATGCAATGGGCAATTCAGGGGCATCCCTGCCCAAAACACCATTGGAATATGCATGTATCCCGAGGGTGCTGGTGGCTCCCTTCTGTGCTACGATATAGCACTCAGCTCCGCTCAGACTGACTAGCGGGAATGCTCTATTTCAAGGTTTCCACCAATCAGCTAGGTCAGGCCAGCGGAAACCTTGTAACAGGGTGGGGGGATGCCTAAAAAGTTAAAGAGGTGTCAGTGGCAGGCCCAAATGGTGTTGGGGTCTGCTAAGGAGACACCATTTCCAACTCAAGGTGTGGTGGGCTAGGTGGAGACCACATTTATTTTCCCTCTGGTTGGTTTTGTCTCTCTCCACGTGCCCCCACTTCAGTCTCCTCAGTCCGCACCCACCTGAGTTGTTGATGTAGCTAGTAATGGCTTGTTCAGGGGGGGCGCACTACCCCTGTCTGTCCATTGGTCTCCTTCCTCATCCTCTTTGGTTGTGGTGTCCAGAAAAGTGTCTGTTGACAAGTTGAGGATGTCCTGCTCTGCTGCTGGTCCTGTCCAGATGTTCCTTGGCCAGCTCGATGCACTGAAAATGAAGACAAACAATTATGTAGTTTGTGTACAATTTATAATAAAGGTTGAGGCAACATAAAGCAGGTGCTGACGTTGTACTTTCTTGATATCACTAATAATATGCAGTTTGAAATCAAAAGTAGGGTTGCTGTCACCATAATGTCCAGAAATTAATTGAACAATAACAGATTTAGAAAGTTAGATCAGTATAATCTTCAGTATTTAACAACCCACGCCACTGTGCATTTGTGCATTGCAAGGTTCCTGACATTTAAACAAAGTTGCCTTCCAATGCAATTTTACAAGTGAAGATAGCACACAGTCTGGATGGATATCACCACCCCTAAAGGCGTATCCAGGTTCATCTTGTTTATGTGCACAAATTCACAGTTTCAACAGGCTTACACTTACTATCAAATGTCATCTGGTGTGTAAGATAATAAAACACAACATACATACTAAATTTGTTGTACCTATGGAAACAAGGCCTTGAATATAACCGTTGCAAATATGTACATTTCTGGACATCACACACTCTCCATGGCAAGGGCCGCATTTTGCATGACAAGACTGCTTTGTTTGTGATACAATATCAGCCTTGTACCTATCTCACATGGAAAGTAGTAAAAGAGGAAGAAATCCCTAGCAACCCTTTGTGTTCCTGCCAGTGTATGTGGTATACATATGTAGAGATGCACTCTCCTATTTATGCACCTTAGAACCTGCCACAGGGTCACTTGTCTAGAAAATGGCCACGATGTCCCTGAACACCCTATGGAATGAGCAGTAGCAAATAAATGGAGATCTGCTAGGATCTTGAGCTGGGCTGGGATGGCGTGGGATAAGCATGTCTCAGAGTCAAGGTCCCACTCTCACATCATCTCCATGATGACATCGGGGGGAAGGAATCTGGGGCTAACATCTTGGCTGGACATTTGTCTGAATATCATCTCTGCTCATCTCCTCTTCCTTTTCCTCAAATCATTCTGTGGCATCTCAATGGGCAAACCAACAAACACATTCAGTTACATGTTATAACATCTGTAACCATTTGTGTGTGGCAGCTCTTATTTTATGTATGCAGCCAAGCTGTGATTGGCTGGTGGGCTAATGACTTTCAGCTGGTTGGGGGGGAACAAGCACTGACAGAACTGTGTGTGGATGTTTCAGAGGAACTTGGAAATGGGAGGTTTTGACTTCTATATAACATTTGGATTTGAACTGTTTGTGGAAGACATTAAACATCACATAATTAATTGTTAAATGTGCAACTGTAGTAGAAGTGATTTATCAAATATACTTGTGATGTTCTTGCTGCCACTTGAAGGATAATAGGTATAGGCTTATGGTATTCTTTCTTACATGACATATGGACATTGTTGTAGTGGTGTGCAATTTTGCCATCACATTTATCACTCTAGTACACTCCTCACACATACACATATGTAACAGCACAGTGCCACCAAATAGTTGTTTTCTATTGTAAGTGATGTATTTTGTACTAGGTTGGTTGTATAACGAAATGTAATAGATCTCATGCTGATAATTCACATTTACAAGCAAGAGAGTTATGTATTCATTTGTACTAAATGGTAATACTGTATTGAAAAGAAATAGAACTCTTACAGTTATCACTAACCTCTCACTTGGGGATTTGAGGCCTAATTTAGAGCTTGGTGAATGGGAGCCATGCCATAAATTTGCAGGATTCTAATGTGCCAAATGTATGGTTTGACCACCTCATTTACATGTCTTTTTTATTTTTTGTGTTTCAGAAACATCCCCCCTCTTCAGGGAGTTGTTTCTGAAAAATAGAAAATGTTAACAAGCAGGACCAAAACAAAATAGAACCCCCAATTGTAAATACACCAATGGCGTTAAGATCCCTCTAGAGCAGGTAAAACTTACACAATATAGCGGGGGATCTTTCATTAGAAGGCTCAAGGTCATAGCCTTCTCTGAACTGGCCGGTTGCTGTGTAACTCAGAGAGGCCTAAATGACTTACACAGTATTGTGTGTTTTGTGTTTGCACATTGTAATAAATATAGAGATAGTGCTGTAATATGGTGCATATTTTGGTTGCAAATACATTATGATCAGTGGAAGAATACACATAGGAGCAGTCTCATAGAATTTATTTTACAATGTGAATACATGGTCATCCTAACAGGGCAAACACAATAAATATTAATAAGGTATGACAATGGGAAATCTGGAATTGATTGATAGAGGCCTAGTACAATAATGGGGTATTGACAGGTTTAGAGTTTATGGTGGAAAATCAATGTTGAGTGTAAGAGGTTGAGTCTTGCCATTGTCCAAGATGACTGCTTCTCCTTGATCTCCAGCCAGCCTGCGGGGAGAAAGCGAGGCTGATACTCTGCACACCACCAATGTGGCTGCAGGGAAATGCTGGGGAGTGGTGGTCCTCATGCTGCAACACACATTGAGCCTGTCTCCTGAGCTTTCCTCTGCATCAATACCACCCCGGCGGCCACCAACAGAGACCACCCATTGAGTAGCTGGCTCCTCACTACAGTCTTTTTGTATGCAGTATACAGTGGCAGACAATGCAGTGCCCCTATGACCTTGCTTCTGATGGGGACCCTGGCTGAGGTCACCAGCCTACCACTTGGAGGTGGAGGACGGAATCCATCAGAATGTGACCAGCCAAGATGTGCTGAATGGAGCCCAAATCCCACCAAATTCTATTGAAGCCTAACTGAACCAACAGAGGACTGAGAACATGGGATTTCTACACCTCTGGAAATATATGGAAAGCCGGTGTGAGTGTGCATGCTGTCACAGTTTCCCACCACCCTTCCTGACCTCTGCAGGAGCCTTGCATGAACAGGGTCCCCCTAGCCTAACCCCTCCTCTTCTGGGCTACAGCTGCCAACCCTCCTTCAAACACTTCTGGCTTATTACTACACAAGCCAGGGATCAGCATGCCTGGATAATTCCTTGTAATTTGCCTTCAGCCTGCAGACAACCCAATGCCTGTGTTAGACCTCTGCTGAGGTCCCCCAGTAGTAGACTTCAGACTAGCCTGCCTCTTCCAGCCTCTCACAGATGGGATTTCTCAGTGCCTTTTCAGGGCCATAGGGATACTCCTGAATCCACTCCCTCCTTTCTCTGCTCCTGTTGGGTTACATGGCCGATCGTCCATTCTACAATGCCTGACTGCCAGACATACCAACCACTCCTCCTGTTTTGGTCCCTGGACCTCAGTGGAGCCTTCACTCCTCCTTTGGCAGCACCTCTTCGAGTGGCCTGTCTGTGGTGATTCCAAAGGCTTCATTAGTACATACAGCCATCCCCGTACTTCATTCCATAACTGACTTCCCACAGTCTACCGAACTCTCACCCATGATGGCAACTAGTAAGTCCTCCAGGCAGCTCCTTTTCACAAAGATAGCTAGTGGTTGAAAAACCACCCCCTTTTCACTCAAATGGTTCTGCACACTCTATTGGCCATGCCCCTCAAGATCAATTGCCTCCAGTAGAATATGCCTTACCACCATGGACACTGAAATCAATGAACTCACACCAACAAGCAAAAACCATCAAAACTGATGTGGAAATGATCTATGTGCAAAATAAACTGATAGACCTGGAGACCATCTGCTGAGACGTTTGGAACATCAAGCAGAAAATGGTTGACATGGAGGATCCATGGCATTCGCATGACATTCGCTTCTATTGAATCCCAGCGCAGATAAAGAGCTCTGTTGTGGAAGCGTTCTAGCTTGAACTCATCTAAAAAATGACTTGTCTCTACTTCACTCTCTACTAGTCCAGCCAGAGCACAGAAACTGGGCAAGGTATCCACTGATGAAAGTAGAGAAAAGGATCCATCCTATCAGTTCATGCTTCCTGCACCATATCCACACTCAGCGGATTTTACTAGAGACACACAAACATGGGCTGTAATTCTTCGAGGGTAACCTAATCCAGATAGTGGCAGATTTCTCTCTGGACACTAATGCCAAATTATGGGCCTTCCTTGCTCTTGGCCCAAATTGAAAAAATGGGTCATTAAATATGGCCTACTGGACTTGGCGATCATGTAGATCACCATGGATGGCAGTTTCAGGGACATTCATGATCCTACAGACCTGGACACATTTCTGGATTCCTTAGGAAATGAAAGCATAGATGTTACACTCCCTCAAGCCAAGGAGCTAGACACTACTCTTACAACCAGACCCAATCACTCATGACTCACACGCGAACAAGACGGATCACTTCAGAAAAACTTGGGGTGGGAGTAGGTGCTAAAGATGATGGAAGAATTACCCATGCTCACTACAGAGACAAATCCAGATCAGCTCTGAAACCTGCACCTCTCAAAACCAAGAGCACTACCCTTGTCCATTGAACTGACCCTTGGGCAATGGCTACCTCCAGACCCTCGCTAAGATGAGTAGTACCACATTAGAAGGGATATGCTTTGCTTGTAATGCTTTATTCTATTTCTGTTTATCTTGGCTTCCTTCCTATGACAGTCCCCTTGTTCCTGCCTCTCCGCACCCTCACCTTCCCACTCTCCTTGTCATCACTGGTGTCCCTTTCAGCCCCCCACCTCACCCTTTCCATCCCCTCTCTTCTCCTGCATACCTAGTCCCACCCAGCCTCTCTCCACTACTTTCTCCAATCTAGGGAGGAATTAGTCAGGGGCAGGTCTCATCCTAGACTATAGATCAGTTCTCTGCCTCTTTGTGAAAATGATACTCCTGACGTTAAGGCTACTGTGGTGACTTTTATTGTTCTCACCATTCAAAAGGTTTACTCCTATGTAATATCACCTATGTACTTCTATTGCCCATCCTGATCTTCTCATTTTGTCCCTTGTAGTCCTGTCCTTTCTCCCACATACAGCTGATTCACCCCATAGGGCTTTGACAATGTACACTTTCTCAAAGCTGCTGTTCTTAATGAGACTCTGCACACACAAGCCCCATCTCACCCACCTTGCCTGCCTCAGCGGTTGGTGCTTCAGATACTACACCCTTCCCCAAGTCCTCAGATCATGCACCCTGCTTCTTTACTCCTTACTTCTTCTCCCAGCTTGAACTATTGGCTGGCCTTGGTGATTGTCATGGAAGCACTTCTGCTTCCATACTATCCATGGCCCATTTATCTGTTTGTACTCCTTTGTGGTCGTCACTCACTAGTTGTCCTCAGCCTCTTCCTGCAGGTGCACTCTCTCCTGACTCCTCTTTTTTATTCCGAGCCTCAGCATCCATGAATCTTTTCTTCTTGGCCCTCGCTAGTACCCCATGATGGCTTTAAACCTCTTGGGAAGTTTTGACCCACCATAGACAGTTAAAACTACAGCACCCTTCTCCTTTGCTTCAGATGCATAGTAGGCTCTGGTTTGACACTGCAAAACTCGCTTGTCTACTCCCATCTTGTCATCTTCCAGAGACCCTATTTTCCTCCCCTCTGCCTGCACCCTCTTGGTCCCTTTATTTACTTGTTCCATTCCCAAATCTGTGCCTGATAGCACCCAATGTCCTTGCTTGGACCTCGCAAACTAACTGCAGCCACTTGACTCTTAGCCACTTCCACATAGGCCTACATAGATATGACCCTTTCATTTCCATATCCATCAATAGTGCGCCTGGCCACTTCAACATTATTACCCTGAATGTGAATAGGGTGAATAACTATGTAAAAGGCAAAAAGATACTATAAAATGTCGCTTCACAATAGGCAGAAATTGCGCTTATTCAAGAGACCCATCTCACCCCCAGAGAGGCAGATAATCCTAAGAGACATTAGGTGCGGAAGGGTATATATTGGAACAAATCCCCTAGTGCAACAATTCAGCCTCTGAACCAAGCACCTGTACCGGTATCCAGGAAAAGTGGGTGAGCTGTCCTTATAATCAAGACCTCTCCCTGCCCAGTTTTGCAAATGTGGACAGACAAAATGGCAGATATACCTTTGTAAAACTTAGGATTTGCACCAAGACACTTGGAGCGGGATCGATTTACCTCCCTACTGGCCACATTTCTTCCCTGCCTTCATAGGCTGCTTACTAAACTCATCATCTCTAACATTGTGATGAAAGGGGACTGGAACCTGGGGCTGGATATTATAGTCGACCAAACGGACCCGTTAGACAAGTCTAACAAAGAGGTCAGGTCACTCCTGCGCAATCCCTGCAATGACGATGGCTTCTTTGGTGCCTGGAGCCTCTCACACCTGATGGGTAAGGAATACTTATTTTCAGCTGTTGATGGCACATAATCTCACCTAGGATAATTCCTTGTCTCGCACCCGGTCTCTCTGACCATTCAAAACTGTACCATCCTTGAGGGCTCCTGATTGGATTATCCATCAATCTGTCTGGGCACTGACTGGAAAAAAACATGGCCTCTCAGCATGGCTCATTGTAAGACCCTCTAGAAGAAAAAGCAATTACAATTCCACTTGACCACTTCCTGATGGACAATTGAGGATTGATCATATTCTTCTAGACCCTATGGGCCACTGGTAAACTTACTGATGAAGGACTGGCCAATAAGTATCCTGCAAGTCAGCTCACCCTAGAAAAATATATCAAACTGCACACCCAGGCATATACAGCGTGGCCCTCTACGGTGACCAGGTGCACACTGGAGAAAGACAAAATTTAAATTAACTTACTCTATACGTCTAAGGCCTTCTATAAACTCTGGCAATATCACACTGGCTCAACAAATCGTTGCTAATAATTTTGAAACCTTCTACACTAGCATGCATAGCTACAAACTCCACAATAATGAAACCGAGCGGACGCCTCCTTCGGTAGTTTTACACTCCCTAGCCTCAATGATGACAGTAGGGTTCTGCAAGAGAGGGACATCATCAAGAAAAAAATGGCTTTGACCATCTCCAACATCCGGTACAATAAATCCCCGGGAGAGGGCAGGTTCCGAGGGGAATTCTATAGATAGGTTAAGGAGGAGGCGGTAGGCCTACTTCCTGATGCTTTTCAAGGAATGGAATAAACTGGGTTTCTCTTCCTCATGGCCAACACAGGGGAGGCCACAGATTTTACCATGTGCTCTATGGGAGTTACAACCCAATCAGACTACTAAACCCTGACACTAATATTCTAGCAAGCGTTCTGGCTACTTGCCACAAAATGGTTATACCACGTCTATTACATGACACCCACTCGAGATTCGTAGTGGGACGATACTCAGAAAACCACCCACGCACCTTAGCCCAACTCTTATGACTTTCCAATAATTCCCCAGAGGACATGTGTGCCCTCCTTCTGAACACAAAGAAGGAATCAACTCAAAGAATGGAGACAGTTGTTCAGACTCCCAAAAGGACTGGACTTGGGGAAAGTTTTATTTCAAAAGCCCACTGGCTTTACACCAACACAACCATCTAGGTCAATTGTGGCAGATTCCTGTTGGATTATTTGCTGGTCTGCAGAGGACCCTTGCAGGGCTGTCCACCCTTACCCCTACTGTTCCTTCTGGCCATGGATCCTTTGGAGGTGGCGACCCACCACTCACCCCAGATAACTGCCATCTCCACCACCACAGGTATGGCTAACATACTTTTGTATTTTGGCAACATTGTCCTTATATTTACAGATCTGGACAGATCCCTTTCAGCCCTAATGTTGCCCATCTCATCCTTCTCCATGACAACAGACTGCCGAATAAACTAGAACAAAAGTCAGGCATTGCCTGTGTTGGGTTCTACAACAAAGGCAGCCACAGAGGGGTTCCTGTTTCAATAGAAACAACAACAGCTCAAATACTTAGGCCCTCATTACAACCTTGGTGGTAAATCCCGCTTATCGCCGTGCAGAAGACCGCCAGCATACCGCTGTGGCCGTGGAATTCCGCTACAGGTATTACGACCCACAGCACGGAATCCGCCACAATACAGAAACCCAAACAAGTCCGCCACACCAAAGGTCAGTGATAACCTGGCGATACCAAAACAGACACCGTCACGCCAACAAGAAAACACCCACACTATCACGACCCACGAATCAACGCAGGAGTCTTTCAACTGCGGTAAACCATTGGCGGTACACACCGACGATCTCAAAATACACACACACTTACAAAACACAACCAAATTGGACAATTCAAAATACTCACACCTGATACACATACACATACCACTCCAACACACCCAATCCAATATAAAACACACACTCACATTACCCACAAACCCTTACTACCAGAAATTTGAAAGCAGGCCAGAGAAAGACACTACCAAAAACAACGCCAGCATCCACAGACACACAACACCATCACCTACACAACATCCATACACCTCAAACAACACACACCAACACATCCCCTCACACATCACAACAGACACCACCTCACACATCACCCACACCACATGATTGGCACCACAAAGACACCCCAGGTTCTCTGAGGAGAAGCTCAGGGTCATGGTGGAGGAAATCATCCGGGTAGAGCCACAGATATTCAGATCACAGGTGCAGCAGACATCCATTGCAAGGAAGATGGAGCTATGGCGAAGAATGGTTGACAGGGTAAACGCAGTGGAAGAGCATCCAAGAACACGGGATAACATCAGGAAGAGATGGAACGACCTACGGGGAAGGTGCGCTCTGTGTTATGCTGTACAGAGGACTGGCGGTGGACCCCCACCTCCTCCCCCACAACTAACAACATGGGAGGAGCAAGTCTTGGCAATTATGCATCCTGTGGGCCTAGCAGGAGTAGCAGGAGAACAGGACTCTGGTAAGGCAAATCTTTACTACCTTATCCCCCCCACCCCACCTGCATGCCACCACATACTTCCACCCTTACCCTCACATCCATCACCCCAACAACCCACAGATACCCCACCATCACAACCCACACATCCTAAAACCAAGCCCTGCATGTAACACCAATGCATGGACACCCATCACCCAAGCATGTCCAGTACAGAGACTCACTCATGCTCCAAAATCACCAATCACACAAAGACCAAGCCAATAGTGCAAGCACTGGAGTAGAGGGTCACTCACCCATTTCACAAGATAGCACACACAGATCCAATAACTATGCATTTACACCCCAACAGGACCCCTACCCAACGTCACTGGACAGGAGGTGCCAGACATATCCAGTCCCCCCACAGAAGAGGCCCACAGTGATGACAGCATCTCTGCACGCCTGGATCAAAATGATCAGCCCAGCCCATCTGGGACCTCGGATCAGTCGGTTCCCCTGCCACTGTCACAAGCCACCACAGAGCCTCCCCCTCAGGAAACACCAGCACTGCACCCACCCAGCGGGCCCATCCCTCTGTCCCCAGGACACGTCAATCAGCAGTGTGTCCACCACTACAGGGAACCCAGGCAACGCCACTAACACAGGATGATCAGGGACCTGGGGGCAGTGGCAGTGGGCACACGGTTCATGGGATAGAGGCACAGGATAACAGGGAAACTGGGAGGACTGCTGTGCGACGGGGGGGACAGGCCCAGGGAACCGACACTCCACAAGGCACTCTCCAACATCATGGGATCTTACCATCATTCCCAGGAGACCATGGCAACGGTACTGGCCAAGTTTCAGGAGACCCAGCGACTGCAGGAGGAACACTACCTGGGGATCAGGGAGGACTTGAAGTCCATTAGCACCACCCTGGTCACCATTGCAAGGGTGCTTGCAGGTGAGTACACTGTGAGCATGCTGCATGGGCAATGCCTATTTTGAGTGGTGTGGATGGAAGATACATGGGGGGGCTGAGGCCTGCATGTGCGAATGGTAAGTGTATGTGCGTCAGGGCATGGGTAGGAACTGGTGGGCAATGAGTATGACAGTCCAGAGGGGTAAATCATTTCCTTCCCTCCTGTACCATTCCTTTAGGTCAGCACCCACCAGAAGAAGGGTATTTGTGTGCCATCGCCAAGGATGTCCGTACCCTAGGGGTCTACCACAGACGGAGAACCCACTGCCGTAAAAGATGGGAGGACCTGCGCCGCTGGAGCAAGAAGACGGCGGAGGCCCAGCTGGGGATGGCCTCCCAACGTGGGAGGGGTGTCCGTCGCACCATGACCCCCCTGATGTGCCGGATCCTCACAGCAGCCACAAGGGGATGAATGCACTCTCATTCAGCTGCCTCTGTGCGCATTACGAGGTGTCTGGTTGGGGGAGAAGGGAAGTGGGTCCCCCTAGACCAGTGGGAACTTGGTAGGCAAGGTCCCTTGTGAGGCAGGCTATGTGGCACCCCAACCCCACCAATGGTAAGAGCCATCTACACCTAGTCAGGCTTCTGTGACTTCCAGGTGTGCAGCAATTGGTCTCGTACCCCATGGTCAGCTGAAATTTCTAGGAACTGTCAGTGCATGGCGTAGTGCAGAGGGCTGCTCCATGTGTGTTGTGTCCACCAACGGTAGTGGTGTTGCATGCACTGAATATGTCTTTCTTCTGCCCCCCCTCTTTTTGTGGTCTCCCTGTTCTTGTGTGCAATAGAATCATCAGGTGGAGGAGCATTGGCGCCGGAGCAGGAGGGAGCTGCAACCCACTTGGCCCAGGAGGGTGAAGCAACAGAGTCAGAAGCCACCAGTGGGACAGAGGGTGAGGGGAGCTCCACGGCGGGGACAGGAGCAGACAGCAGTGACAGTGACTCCTCCTCTGATGGGAGCTCCCTTGCGGTGGCGGGCACCTCTGTGCCCCCCGCATCAACATGTACAGCCACCACCCACCTACCAGCACAGCCCTCCCAGTAGCCCCTCAGCATGTGTCCCGTGCCTGCTCACCCAGGAGGGTGGGCATCTCCTTCACCCCAGGCACCTCAGGCTCTGCCCCAGTCAGCCCTGCTGCCCTCAGTGAGGAGGCTATTGACCTCCTGAGATCCCTCACTGTTGGGCAATCTACAATTGTGAATGCCATCTAGGGTGTACAGAGGCATTTGCAACAAACAAATGCATACCTGGAGGGCTTCATTCTGGCCAGGCAGCCCAACAGAGAGCATTTCAGGCTCTGGCCTCAGCACTGATGACAGCCATTGTCCCTGTGTCCAGCCTCCCCCTACAACTTCCTCCACCCAGACCCAATCCCCTGTACCTCAGCCTGTCTCAAGCACACCATCAGACCACCATGCACCTACATCAACACACAAGAGTGGACATGGGAAACATAATCACCACACATCCCACAGGCACTCACACAAGCACCATCCCCATGCAGACACAGCAACATCCACTGCCTCCACTGTGTCCCCTTCCTCCACGTCCTCCTCCTCCCTCCCTGTCTCGTCTCCACTCACACCTGCATACACTACATCCTCAGCCACTACCTCCATCACCAGCACGCTCATCTCCACACACCGCTCACGTGCACTCACCACCCCCACTACCATTCACACATCCCCAGTGCCTCTCCCAGTGTGTCTGTGAGCCCTCCTCCCAAAGTACACAAACGCAGGTACACACTCACCCAACAGCCATCCTCCTCACAACAGCCTCCAGCCCATGCCCCTTCACCCAAATCCAGCAGACGTACACCTCCTACAACCACTACCTCTACCTCCACTTCCAAACCCCCTCCATCTCCCCATCCCAGTGTGTCTAAAAAACCTTTCCTGGCAATCTTTGACCTCTTCCCTTCACCTCCCCCCCTACAGTCCTTCCCCTAGGGCCAGGCTTTCCAAGTCCCAGCCCATCACCTCAGCCACCAAATCCCCAGGCACAGTGGTGCCAGCAACTGCAGCGTCATCGAGTGCGCCACCCATCAGGGCTGCCAGTGTACCATGTAGCAAGGGCAAGGACATTCCGCCACCTGCCAAGGTGAAAAAGGTGCCCACATCCCGGAGGGAGAAGCGGAAACTACCAGCCTCCAAGGGCTCAGCAAAAACAAAAGGGGATAGTGGCAAGACAACTGCAGCACCATCAAAGGTGGGGAAGGGCAAAAGCAGAAGAGCAGGTAAGGAGAGGGCATGGTGGCACTGACTGAGGGACCAGTGTCACACCTTCTGTCCATGACCACGCCAACCTGTACAGTGGCGAACACTGCTAGCTGCCCCGCCACCACAACCGGCACCTGCACCACCCCCAGCACGTCTACAGCCTCAGCGACAGTCCCCAGCCTCTTCCCCAGTGGGCAGCCATCCGAGGCTACAGGAGACGTCCTGCTTTGTCCCTCAGCAGGTGCTGACCCATGCACCGCCGGCAGCACCGCTGCAAGCACCGCCCCCACAGACACCGCTGCAAGCACTGCCACCGGCCTGCGGCGTACTTGGACACTGGCACCATCGCTGACATGGCTATCATCCCCAGTGGTCAGTCGTCTGAGGCTGGACGTGAGTTTGTGTATCCTGGGAAGCTTCCATGAGGCATGGCTTCCATCACTGTTTGCACCTGCAGGTGGAATGCGAAGCCGCAGCAGTGTGGGGTATGTCGCTGCCTCCATGGCGTATCATGCAATCTCGTGGCACACACACCCAGGTGAGGGAATTGTACCGGCCACACTGCATGTGTAGCACTCTGGGCACCAGGCCCCCTCCAGAACCAGTGGAGTATCACATCCACTACCTCAGTCCTTGGCAGGATGAAGCACTCTGGGCACCATGCCCCCTCCAGAACCAGTGGAGTATCACATTCACAGCTCAGTCCTTGGCAGGATGAAGCACTCTGGGCACCAGGCCTCCTCCAGAACCAGTGGAGACTGTTATCCACTTGAGAGACTGTGGCTTTGAACTCCCCAGGATAAAGCAGTGGGCAAACCACCCACTGGAGAGACTTGAGAGACTGTGGCTTTGCACTCCCCAGGATACAGCAATGGGCATGAAGCCCCCTCGTACAGCAGTAGCGTTGTGCATTCATCTTGCTGAGGTGTTCACCCTCCCCCTGAGGTGTGTATTTTTGATCTGATGCCCCAGCAGTGTTCTCTCTGTTTCGAGTCAGGTATCATGTGTGGGCTTCGACCATGCATTTTGGTCCCCGGGGTCCACGGACAATGATTGGTACACTATCCGGACTTGTGTAGTTGGTGTACATGTTTGTATATACTGAATTTTGACTTTTGACGAATGCATTTTTAATGATTACAATCGTTACAATCATTTCCTTTCATCTTTGCGTTCTTCCAGGGGATTGGGGGGAGTATATGTAATGTTGATACATGTATTTGTGTGTATGTTGTTGTGTGTGTGGGTGAGGGTGGGGGTGTTGTGTGTTGCGTGTGTGTGTCACTCTCTTTCCTCTCCCCCTCCCCTGTGTTGTAGGTGCAGTACTCACTGTAGTCGCCGCCGTTCGTACTCCTGGTAGAAGAGGAGACAAACCAGCATGGGTAACACCTGAAGTTCGGGCTCAATGGCGTCCTGGTTCCTCGTTTCGTGTTGAGAGGTGTTTTCCCGTCTGTGTACTGTTTCCGCTGTGCTTTTGATAGCGTTGATTCCGCCCCGGAAAAGGTGGCGGATAGGCGTCTTTAAATACGGTGGGCAGTACTTTGTCTTCCACCTGTCTGTTGGTGGTTATCGCTGCGGTGTTTGTTTCTACCGCCATGGCGGTCAGAGTGTTAAAGTGGCTGTCTATGTTGGCGATTTCTGCCACGGTCGTAATCCCATTTTTTTTTCCTCCGGCCTGTTTGCGGTATTATCGCCGCTTTAATACCCACCGCCAGGGTTGTAATGAGGGCCTTAGTATCTTGATTAACAGGCGCCTAGGGGATGTGGTCTACAATACTTTAGACCCCCTCTTTGCCCAAATCAGTGCTAAATACTCAAAAATTAGTCACCTTTAGCTGTCCTTCTGGGGGGAACGCAAGCAGTCAAAATGGTTGTAGCTCCTTGTTTCACATACATTCTAGGAATGCTGCCCCTCCTTGTCAGGACCCCTAAAGGTCGGGCAATAGACATAGGTATTAAGCCCTTCATTTGGAGCAATATAAAACCCCGGATGTCTTTTTTCTAATTGATTGTGCACTGAAATTGCAGCAGCCTTGGGGCACCCAGCATAGAACTCCATTATCATGCCCTACACCTGTCACACTGCCGTCCATGGAGTCAAAGGTCCAGGATCCTCCATTCTGAATCTGCCTAGAATGCATCATGACACACCCGAACTTGGATATCCTTCACGTCCCAAATGCCCTCCACACTGACACTCTATCCCATTGTACAAACAATGGTGAGGGTCTGTAACCACTCACAGAACATCCTGCACAGTTCAGCCCGACTATACCTCAAGTTCCCACAGTGTACCACACAGACTTTCAGGTAGGGTGTTTTACACTGGTTTGGAGATAATGGCAAACGAAGAGGATGATCTTGTCCAAGATCGAGAGTTGAAATCCTTTGACTCTCTAAGAGAAGAATTTCGATTACCTCACTCACAAATATGGCACTACTCTCAAACCCAACACTACCTTTGTGGGGCCCTGGATCCCAGGCTGTGGAAAGCCCCAGCTTCCCCCGTACAACAGTATTTGTCACTATGGGGAACGCATACAATATTAATGTCTGGTTTCTATAACCTACTAGTCCGACAGCTCCATTCTCACCCCTTATTGTCCCTCCTTCGCACACACTGACGAAATACTCTACAAATAAAATACACGAAAGACGACTAGACAGAGGTGATAGATGGGCATGCAAGGCTAAAATACATTGTTCCTCTTCAAAATAATACAAAACCGGTGTTTACCCCTAAGAAACTCTAGCCTCCGGCCTTCCTCCAATCACAATGGTGGAGGTGTGCACAGTCAGACTGCAATACATTTCCTGCCTCTGGGTCCACAAAGGCACTCCGGTGAATTATTTTTTTGAAGAAAAAAAACCCTTTCCACTCCCCAGACGTCTGATTATGCTACATGACGTGTGATCTGCCTGATCTCTCAACCCCTGATCGGTGGCTACTGATGCCAGCGTTGCCCAGTCAAACTCTGCATTCAGCTTCACTGGCGTTCTTCTCACTCTCCCATTCATGATGAAATACACAAAGTGGCCTCCTAAAGCAGACATTTTTGAAACAACTAAGCCTCCCTTCCTCCCTTCTGGTTAAAACCTCATGGTTCGTACATGCCCTTTTCCTCATTCCAGGGCGACATCGAACCTCTCCCTGCTTCCCTCTCCTTTATCCCACTTCCCCCCAGAGCTACGGGACAAACATATTTTCCTTATTAGCTTATTTTCCTTTTCCTTTTAGCCTCAACATTGACCTCACACAGGGACTACAACACTCTCTCCTAGTCCATCACTTACACTACTGTCACGGCTGGAATTCACAATGGGCTTTAAAGTTTGGATGCGGATTCCCCATATGACCAACGCTTACCTTTCTTTTCTTCGGTCTTCTATAGATCAGTAAACTGTGAAGTTTGTTAACTTTTCCTTCTACTTGAAAGGCCTGTTTGGGACTGACAAAGGGTCCTCTGTTCTGTGTCCAATCCATAGGAGCCATGCTGAACTGGCGAGATGGCAGATGTGTTAAATTTCATGCGCTGCTGTATCTCTGGTATTTTTATACAATAAAACTGTTTCAAACGCAAAACAAAATGCTGAATGGAAGTTAGTAATAAATAGTCAGATGATCAAAATGACAAAGATGAAAAGTGAAATATATGCAGGGAGGATGTAATGTTGAAGAAAATCAAATGGGATGCAATGCTATAAAAAAAGTTGCACAAAGGGATAGAAGCAGCTGGAAGAAAAATGTGGTATAGCTTTTTATACAACATAAAGAAGAATTTAACTATACTATTGAGAGATAGCTGTTCCAAAAGTGTGGCACAGAAGCATAGAGGAGTCAGTGGATTAATACCGATTAAAAATAAATCAATGGTAGAATTAATTGGGTTGGGTGAATTGCCCAGTTAGGTTTACCAAGCATTTTACATTCATAACTTTCTCGGTTCCCACTTTTTTCTTTTTTTAGCTAAATAGGCTCTTGCTACTGATTGCACTAACAATGTATTGCATTAAGTATGTCGTTTTTAAACATGGCATTTATTCTATGCAGATCTTTGTAGAACTGAGGATGGTCAGATCTCTAGACCCTCTTGTAACTTGTCAAAACAACTACTAATTTGTTAGCACTGCAGCAACTGGTGATTAGTCAGATCAATGCTTCATCTTGTACAACATTTTGAACATATCTTCTCCTTGCAGAATTCATAAGGGGCTAAACTAATATTTGGGCTTTGAACATTACTGACCATACTGCATTTTACTGATTATATTCCCCATCAGCTGCACCTCTTAGAGCCACGTTGATTGCCAAAAGTCCCTTGATATACTGACACGCCCTCTTTGGGCTGCCGTGCGTGATAGTCATAAACTCCTTTACATTCAGAGACGATTTCATATGTATACATACAGATGACACACAGCGCATGTCGCATCTACACCTGTTTCTGACGTGGTCGCTATGTTGTCGACCCGCTAGACAGTTTTTTACTTGTTTTCCCGTTTCCTGTTCTCAGTACCAGTGAGCTTCACTCTTTACCTCTCTTCTAGATCTCGTTTATAGGATAGAGAGCACTCTGAGCCCCACGCCAGGGTTTCCGAATTGAAGCACCACACCCAACGGCTGCAGGCAAGCCTTTTAGGTTTTGTTGCATACACACCTGTATTTGACAGAATATGTATGATTGTAGCAGGTATTTGAATATTACCTTAATTTAGGTGAAGTGTGTAATAGCAAAATTTGCTTTTATGCATCTTGACATCCAATTGCGTTTTTGGTGGCACTAAGTCGTAGCTGCCTTCACTTTGTAACCTATCTATCTATATTCCTTTTCAGGTTAACTAACAATGGTCTCCACTCTGAACATGCTACTCTGTGGTTTTGTGTCACTTTACCTTGGGCACTTTTTTGAGCAGAAGCATCCTTTTAAATTTCTTTGTGGTCCTGACAAATGGCAAAACATCTCTTCTGAGAGTAGTATGGCAGAAACATGTTGACCTGCATTGATTACATATTCAAACAGGATTAACTTATTCCTGTAGCGTCTTTTATTTTAATTCTGACCCAGGGGCAAATTAATAAAGGTATATGCATACCCCATAGCCAGTTGTAAATCTCTATGAGCCACATGTACTATCACTGGATTTTGCAATTTATTAATTGCAACTTTTTCCGACTCACAATTAGGAAGTCACAAACTGCGATGTAGACATTGTTTGCAATTCCCAATGGGTCGCAAATGAACCTGCCTCATCAATATTCATGAGGCAGGATGCCATTAGCGTTCCATATGGAATGGCCTGCAATCCCAGGGATGGTGGCCTGCTGGGGTCAGCAGACACCATGTCATTAATTGCTTTTTAATGAAGCATTTGTTTTTTTAAATGCAGCCCATTTTCTTTAAAGGAAAACATGATGTATTTCAAAATCAAAAATGAAAAGTTTCCTTTTCATTTTTTAAGGGTTGGCAGTGTTCCATGGACCACTGCCTGCTCTTAAAAAATGTTGGCGCCCAGTAAATGGGTTACCACCTCCTTCACAGAGTCCGTTTTACGACCGCTTTCTAGCAGCAAAACATTCATACATGCCCCTGTGGCTCGCTATTAGGAAGGGATGCCCTTAACACGCCCCTTTATAATATCAACTTGTAAACCCTATTTTGCGATTCGGTAACAGATGACCGAATCACAAAATAGGGTTAGTACATGTGAAAAGGATATTTAGTGGTTACAAATGGCCTGATTCACGGTTTATGACCACTAAAACCTTTTGTACATGTGGTTCTATGTCACTTGTCACAAGCTCAGCTTACTTCTCTACCCCCCAGCTCACCCTATCTACTATATCTCTACCTCATAGCGAAGGGGGTGTAGCCCGCAATGTAAACAGCTGTCACAGTGTGAGGAGATTCCAGATGATGAAGCATGCTACCTTTGTTGGGTGAGGAAAATCATCCTTAAAAAGGGATATCCAATTACAGTTAGGTTACTCTCGTTTCCTTTTTCTTTTCTTGTCCCTTTCTTTTGCTAAAGACACATGTGTTCTGTTGTGTGTTATAGCAATAATCCAGTGTCCAGAGAAAAAGGAGAGTCCACATTTCTAAATATCTGGTCCTGAACTTTGTTGTGGGACATGACAACAACAAGCAAATCAATGCATGTAAGATTTCCCTAGATATGCAAAGGGTTCCTGAGGAAGATTGGGGATCCAGTCTCTGGAGGCACATTTCCAATGGAGGGGTGGACTCACTATTGGCCCATGGGAAGGGGGACAGGATGATGTATTCCCTCATGAAAAAAGGACTTGTCAGGAAGTATTGTCTCACCACTGAGAAGTATAGGCTTCTAATCTGCCCTAGTCCTACCAGTCCTGGGAAAATTATGTAGATTAATTCTAAGGGTGGGCGGAGCTCACAGAGTTTTGCTCTGTAGAATTCCACGGAGTTGTAGAAAAATCAGCAGAATTCCACAGAGTTCCGCGCATCTATAACTGGAGCCATAAATGGCCATAAACAAAGCATGGGTATGGTAAGAATGCATTTGTTTATTTACACTTAGCCTCTTCACTTAATCGCCATGGCTGTCACCTGTCAAAACATGACAAAATACAGCATCAATGTCATGGGCCTTACACGCAGGAAGAAAGAGCGGTTTATACACAAGTGAAGGAGAAGGCTGTCATTTCAAGGCCACGCAAGGCTTGTACCTTGGCGGCTCTGACGCAGGATGAAAGCGCATACAGAAATATCAGGCAGCTGATGAGAACCATAATACTTCACTTTTGCAGTGGCCCAGTGGTTCACCCCATGTGGGCACATTGTTTGAGCAGGAAATCAGATCCAGCAATGAATCTGATGTCCGAGCGTTTGTTCTTTTAACCTTAACTCCCGGAAGCAGTCGCTGGCCACACAAAAGAAGTGGCATCACATTCTTATTATTTTCCAATTCAAGTCTGCATCTGAATGCTATGTTAAGAACAACCATCTGTGCAGTTAGCGCATTATGAATGCTGAATCTGTGGCTTGGTAATGATAAGAATAGAACAAAAGCAGGAGCAAGACATTGGGTGAGAATGCTGACGAATGAGCAAGAGAGGTTCCTCTTCCCAAACGTTCTCTTCCCAGCTGGTATAATGACTAAGCTATTCTCAGTATGATATAGTTCACCAGTGTAAGTCTTCCAGATAGCAATAAAAATAAGGGAGGGCGGAGTTCACAGAATTCTACTCTGTGAAATTCTGCGGCGTTGGGAAAAAACTCAGTAGAATTCTCCGAAGTTCAGCATGGGGGCAGAGTGCCACCTGGCGATGAATGCGCCTGATCTCAGAAGCGCTAAGCAGAGTCAGGCCTGCTTAGAGCTTCCAAGATCGAGCACATTAAGGCTAGGGTATATGCCAGTCCTTAGGCAGCAAAGCTGCCATTTCAGGCCTCCTGTGCAGACACAGCCCACCGGCCTGTAGCCTGCTGCTCTCAAGCACACCTGCAAACTTCCCTTCTCCAGCTGCCTCCTTCAAAAAACTTGCTACAGGGGGCAAAGCACACCCTCTGTTGTGCACTAGCCTTGCAATTTCTTCCTCTGCACTTATGCACAGCCTCAGACCACCCTTTCTTTAGGCCCCAGCACTAGTAGCATCAAACTAGCTCACCACCAACAGCCTGATGCTCCCCCAATCTCTAGCTCTCCCTACTGGCCTCAGCACATTTCCCCCATGAAACCACTTCCTTTCCCAGGGACTCTGGGTAGACAGGTTCTTTTTAAATGGAGCTCTGATGGCAAGTTTCCTTTTTTCCCAGCACAGGCCCCCTCATATGCAAATCCTTTCTATCCATGCCCAGTGCTGGCCCCTGTGTGCACACAGAAGAGAAAGAGCAACAACGAGGACTTACCTGGGTCCAGGCGGGTCCCAGGTGCAAGCGCCCTGGCTCTCTGCCTCTCTCTGCCCCCCCTTCTAGGTGGAGGACAGTGAAAGGAGGGAGCTTGTGCTGTGTGGCCCATAACTGGGCTGCAGTGCTCATGTGGTGAGCTCCACTCCACTGCCATGGCTAGCGGAGTTTTAGGCTTAACTCTGTGCTCTAAGAATGCCAAAAAATCTGATAACTCCCTCAGCAGAGTGGAGCTCACCGCCCACCCTTAATTAAAAATAAAATATAGTCTCCTTGCCTGTCTCTGGCACGCTCCTCATACTCTACCTCGCAGTGCTGGCTGATCCTGGGGACTGGATTCTGAGGCCAGCTGGTACTTAATAAGACATTACTAGTCAAAAAAGCACTGACTTCATGATTCAGTAGTTCTCCACAAAAGCCTTTCAGGGATGCTCCTTCACAATAAATGTCCCTCCTCCTCTCAGAGCTCTTCAGCCCACAGGCATTGCAGTACAGAAGATGGCCCGAAATAAAAGTTAAATTAACAGAGCGACACTGCTATGCAAAATTATACAGAATCACCAGGAATCAGATGAACTATAGAACTATTTTGGTTGTCTCTCAGGCATTCCAAGCTCAGTTGTCCTCATAGCCTTTCATCAGTTGACACAGAGTGCATCCTCCCTAATTTTAAAAGTGCACGTTTCAAGAGCCTGCTGAGGATAAATAACAGTATCTACTGAGCCAGCAAAGTGACTATAACCTCATTTTGCTACTCGCCATGTATATCTTCATAATCTGTGGCTTCAGCTGCATGAGGGTGGCAGTTTGCTCATCCAGTTCCTCTATGGTTGTGGTGCCCGATCAGGCACATGGATCACTGCTGGCGAGCACTGGGGTTAGCCTACTCCTAAATTCAGCAACGAGATTGAGGTTGCTTAACAACAAATCACCAACCCATAAATGCAGGAAGTCACTTCTAGCATGGTTTGATGGAGGATGTTCTCAGTAGTGACATTGAGGTACCCTCAGATTCAGGAGGAGGTAAGACTGATGATTCCTAGGTCAGAGGGGAAGGGGCTGGAAAAAAAAACTCTGCTCTGTGGAAGTGGAAGGAGGTTTTGCCAAACTCTGCACTCCAAGTGGAGTGGCAAAACTCTGTGAACTCTGCCGGTGGAGAGGAGTTCACTGCCCACCCCTAATTAATTCTGGAAGCTATTGGATGGTTGGGTGAAGGGCTGTGATATGGGTGATTCCAATGGGATGTACAATTTGGTTGCCATTTAGCACGTTTAGGGCCCCACATTCGTGGTGACGGTGCGACTGCCACATTACAAACCCTGGCAGGCAGGCAGACCCTACAGGAGACCGCCGTCCCCACAGGAACATCATTCCTGATGGGCTGATGGCGGTCTGAGTTTTACTCATCCAGGCCTGAACTCCACACTGCCTGGCTGATTACAACTCAGCTTTCCACCAAACTTTTCATGGTGGGTACCATGCCAAGGGGGTAGTTCAGAGATTACCTAAGTATCCCTGGGTGACAAAGAGATGGTGCCTATGGCTCACATACCTAACAGCACTTCAAAGTATAGGCTGCGGATCGCCATCATGTCTTCTGATTTTTGTCAGCAGGTGTCCTAAGAGCAGGCAATCCCTAAAGTATTCCAAAAGATTGTAGTAGTAGACAACCATGATAACCACTATCCTGTGATGCAGCCATGCCTGGGGATTGTGTGCTTAGTAACAACATGGAGCACACCATCTATAAAAAGGTGGTTCCACCTGGAGATGATAGGATTGCCTGAGGGGGTGTGGCTGACCACACAGTTCATGGCAGCAGGGAAGGTAAGTCAAGGAGTCGGCAGCCTGGAAGAATGGTCCAGGTATCTTCAAAGAAGAGAAAGGAATGGCAGGGGGTTTGGGAATCATTCTCCTAACACTCCTATGGTCTGAGCCTGCAAGCTTCACCCTGAAGACTACAGGGGAGGATATAGCTTTGCAGGGGGACCTGCTTGGGGTGGCTGGCAGACAAGGTGAAAGGGGACGTCCATTGAGGAACTCTGCATAACTGAGAAAGAATGCCCTACTGTTGAGGGCTTATGGTCGCAGGCCGAGATCCAAACAAATGGTGAAATCTCTGGTGATCATCTGATTTACTTACTAACTGATCTCCTGAGCCTGGTGCAACTCTTGTTTTGGTGCCCCGCCTCCCCAGTGCTACAGTGCCTTCTTACTGGGTCTGGCTTATGATGTATCCCTGGCAGGACATCTGGGACAAGACCTCTGCCAGACTTATCACCCACTTTTACTGGTCCCAGATGAGAGTGAACTCAGATGCATCATGCACATATTGTACTACCTAGCAGACCAGAAGGAAGTTGGGGGGAAACTGGACTTTCCCTTGGTTCCCCTTCATGTAGTTGGTACCCCCTTTGAAAGGGTAGGCATCTGCATTATTGTACATCTAGACCTCAAGACTGCCGTAAACAACTGGTTCATCTAAGTGGACCACACCACCAGATACCCTGAAGCCATACAACTGAGGACAGTGACTGCACAATCAGTGGTTAGTGTGCTGATGGGGATATTTCCCCAAGTGGGTTTCCCCAAAGAGGCAGTACCTGACCGAGGACCAATTTCATGTCAGCATACCTGAAGGCCATGTGAACCTATGTGTTCTCCACACCCTATCATATCCAAACCAATGGGCTTGTTGGGAGATTCTACAAGACCCTTAAAGGCATGATTATAGGTCTTTGAGGGCCCGTGAGGCAGAAGTGAGACATCCCCCTGCCATGCCTGTTGCTGGCCCACATGAAGGTGCTCCAGAATGCAGTTGGATTTGGTCCGTTTGAACTCCTGTATAACCACCCTGTCACACAGCCTCTTAGACTTACGATGGAGGAGTTAGGATCAAGCACCCAGACAGCCTTTCCCCCAGGATGTAGTCAGCTACATATTGGCTCTCCAGAGTCAGATGAATTGCTTCTGGTAGACAGCTACTGAGCACCTGAAAGCCAGATGTAGCATGACCTTAATCCCGTAGGATGACCTTAATGACACTCTGGTTGAGTATCAGCCTGGACAAATAGGGTGGGTAAAGAGCCAGTGGAGTCACAAGTCTTGTAATACTGGTGCTCCAGTCGCTATGAGGTGAATGAACAAGAAGGCCACCTACTTAGTGGAAACTCAAGACTCAAGGAAACCCCTTGAAGTCCTTTCATGTCAACCACTTCAAGCCCTACTGTAAAAGATCCAAAGTCACCATGCACCTGGTGACGGTTGATGGAATAGAGAAAGCGAGTGAACCTCTGCCCGACTTCCTACCTTCCAAGGAGCAAGATGGGTCAGTGGAAGGAATCAACCTCTACCCTACCCTGACCCCAGAACAACAGAGTGACTGTTGGCACTTGCTGGGGTAGTTTGCCTTCAATTAAGACCACATTGGCTGGGGACCCCCCAATATTCAGACTGAGCGGAGAGCCTTTCTGGGTTTCACATGATAGTACAGGAGATTTGTCAAGAAATATGGTACCATTGTTGCCTCCTTGACAGAGATGGTGTCTAAGAAACAACCCAGAAAGTTGATATTAGTTTAGTTTAGTTTGTTTAGTTTAATAGATTTATAAAGCGTGTAGCTACCCAAAGGCCTCCCAGCACTAAAAGGGAAAGTAAATTCTTCTGATGCAAAGAATTAAGTGACATGGGGAAGAGAGTTAGACTGAATAAAGGACAGTTTTTATTTTTTTCCGGAACGGAAGTTCCAAAGGTTCTTGCCGGAGTTCTAGGGGTAGGGTATTCCAAAGGTGCACTGCCTTAACTGAAAAGGAGTTGCCTCCCCATGAAGACCTCTTAAATCATGCTATGTGCACTAGCTGGGTGGTGGAGGATCTCAGAGATCTAGTGGGGGCATGAAGAAAAATTATTTGTCTAAGATAGTGGGGTCCCTTGCAGTGCAGGGTCTTGTGTATCATGCATAAGGCTTTGAAATGGATACGCTATTTTATTGGCAGCCAATGAGGCGCGGCTAAAGCTGGCTTGGCTGAGTAAAGTCTCGGTAAATTCATAAGTAAACTTGCAGCCGCATTCTGTACGACCTGGAGTTTCTTCACTACATAGTCAGGAGAGCTGAGGAAAAGAGAGTTGCCATAGTCAAGTTTCGAGAGTATCATGGCCTGAATGAGAATGCTTTTAGGCCAGGGGAGGTAGCAACTTGAAAATTTTCCTTAGGGTTCTTTGGAGACCAAAACAGGAGGAAGAAATCTTTTTGGCTTGTTGTTTCATTGTTAGGCGACAGTCCAGCCAAAAACCAAGGCTCTTTATATGGTCTTTACGGGGGAAAATAACTGAAAGCCTCTGGATACAGTTCCAAAAAGTTGGAAGGAGCGCCGTTGCCTACGATCATCACCTCTGATTTCCCATCATTAAGTTTCAGTTTGGACAGATTCATCCGTTTACCAATGTCCGCTAAACATAGGGAATGCTTACTTAAAGAAGGATCCTAAGTCTTGGAAAGAGATACTATTTATTGAGTATCATCAGCATAGGTGACCACTGAAAGGTCATATGGCTTAACTATTTTAGCTAAAAAGGAAAGATAAATATTAAAAAGAGTAGGGCTTAGAAAAGAGCCCTGAGGGACTCCACAGGTCAAGGGAAAGATATTGGACAAGAAAGAGCGAGCTAAAACTTGAAAGGTTCTTCCTGTAAGGAAGGAGGAGAGCCAGGCTAATGCTGTACCTTCTATCCCTATACTGGAAAGCCTAGGGCAAAGGGTGTTGTGATCCACTGTGTCAAAAGCGGCACTGAGATCCAATAGAATAATGGCTGCGTTACTTCCCTGATCTAAAAGTTCAGGAGGGCAGACTCAGTACTATATTGGGGTCTAAATACCATTTGAATGGGGTCTAGGAGTTCATAATCCTCAAGAAAGCATGTCAATTGCTTATTGACGTGTTTTTCCATGATTTTTGCTAAAATTGGGAGAAGGGCGATGGGCCTGTAGTTACTGAGCAAAGTGGGGTTAAGTTTAGGCTTTTTCACAAGTGGTTTGATGGTTGCATGTTTAAGGGATTGTGGCAGAGTTCCTGAGGTTATAGAGTGATAGAGTGATTAAGAGTCCTGTCAATAGTGGAACAATAATGTCAGAAACCAACGTCATAATGGTGGGAGGGGCGGGATCAAGAGGGGATCCTGACTTAATATTGTGGAGTAGGTCTGTAACCACGGATTCTGTTAGGGGCCGGAAAGCTGCAAGTGAAATCCCTGAAGACTGGAGGTTAGCACACTGCTCACTCATGAGTTCCTGGTTGATAGTATTTGGAAAGGAAGAGTATATATCAGTGATTTTCTCCTGAAAGTAGACTGCCAACTCGTTGCTGTGTATTGACAGGCTAGAGTGCTTTTGAAACCTTCAGAGAGGCATGTGCAGAATACTAATGCTCAAGGCCCCTGACTTCTCCAAAGAAATCATTGTCTAGACAGATGCCTCAAAGCATGGCATATGGGCTGTGCTCCCACACCTGAATGAAGAAGGACTAGACCAACCTGTAACCTTAATCAGTAGGAGGCTACTTACCAGGGAACAGAGGTGGAGTTCAATTGAAGGGGAAGCCTTTACAGTGTTCTTGCTACTGAAGACTCTGAGACCATAATTGTTTGAACTCACTTCCGGTTTCACACACTCCTCAGACGGTTAATGCAGAATCCAAAATTGTTGAGGTGGTATATTTTCCTTGGAGGAATGGACTTTGTGGTAGACTATTGCCCTAGAACTTGCCAATGCCAATGGTCTTTCCAGGTTTCCAACAATGAGCACTCCCATGAGGATGGGTAGTTCTCCCTGCTTTCAGCTTCAGGGAGCACATGTTAGACCTGACATTCTTGGCGTTACATTACCACAAACTGTTTGCCTTCAATCCACCTGTTTTAATAAATTGTGTCACCCACCCTGTGTGTGTGCAGCTTTGAACTGGCATCTCAACCTTGCAAAATAAACCTTTTGACAGGCCTGCACCTTCTTTTGTAATTCTTATGAGTCATCCCTAAAGTGGGCCCTGAAAGCTTATTGGGTAGGGTGCAATGTATTTAAAAAGGAGGATGTATATTTGTAAGTTTTCCATGTCTTAGTAGTGAAAAATTGCTAAAGCCATGTTTCACTGCTGTAAGGCCAACTTCTCCCATTGACTAACACTGGGTTACCTTATTGCAGTCAATAAGTGATGACTTTGGATTGAGAGCAGGTAGAGGTATACTGTTTACACTTGAATGAATTGTACTTTAAAATCCTCTATATTTGGGAATTTGATTTTTAAATAACACATTTGAAAAAGCGACTTTTAAAAAGTTGGCATTTTCTTGTCATAACTATTTGTGGCTGCTGTTAGTGTCCTGGGTCACATGACTATAAACTTCTCTGCTGTTGGTAAATTCCTCCCAGAAAGTGACATAAAGAAGGACTAGAAATGGGCAGGATTCCCCATCCCGCCAGGATTATTGGGGGTGGAGCTGTTCCCTCCTCTACTTAAATTTGAAAGGGCTTGCCTCCAGCAGACACAAATGAACCTGACAGTAGCCTTGTGTCACCACATACTTCTTAGTGCCTTGACAGGGGAAGAGAAGGACTTTACAAAACCAGATGTGGTGGTAGGGTAGGGTGTTCCCCTGCACACAAAGGATGGCACCATGTATAAATATTGTCCCATCAAAACAACGCTTCAGTATAATCCTGGACCTGTGAAAGACTTCATAATGACTTCCCTGCCACCAGAGGACTGCCTTGCTGCACAAAGGACTGCCTTGTCATTTGAAGGACACCTGGCCTGTCTCCTTAAACCCAGAACCACCAGAATTGATTCCAAGGACTAGTCAGCTAGCCTTCAATGTGAGTTAAAAGCAGAAGACAAGCTTCTGAGGCCTCGAATCCTGATGCTGGCCTCTGCTGGAGTGAGTCTTATTGCCAAGTGCCACCCAGAGGTCCTGTACCCTTGGTAGTGCTGTTAGTGGTACATCTTGCAAAACCTGGGATTTAAGAAATGGTTCTTTAAAAGTTTCCTGGAGAACTGATGGAAGACCAGAACCTACCTGCTGGCTGATCTGCCCAGGTGCATCACCGGTCGGCCTGACTTTGAAGTAGGCCCCACTAAATTTTTCTCCACAGCAGCAAATCCTGTTTAGTGGGATCTCGCAGCAAAGGTATCCATCTCATGGAGCCCTCTTTCACTACAGCCTGCAGCTTTGTCCCACTGGAGATTTTTGACTTCCACCAAGTTGTCAAAGTTGGAATGTAGAATTCTTCACTGGGATAAAACATGACTGGCTCCCCATGATGACGAACTTCCCAGCCTGGAAGGAGGTGGGGGAGGCATAGGGAAAACTGGAGATTGTGCGTAAAAGTATGTTGGTAGTCAGGTTAGAGTCAAAATAATGACTCTAACCTGATTAGCGCCATTGTTAGATGCCCAACCCCCATGGACATGACTCCTGTCTAAGTAAAGACAGGAGTCCTGCCCCCCACAGCCCATTGAGCATGCCCAGGGGACTTAAGTCCCCTGGGCATGGTCATTGAGCACAGTGCCATGTAGGGGGGGCCCAAGTTAGGCCCTCCTATGGCACTTTAAAAAAAAGGTAAATACTTACCTCTACTTTCCTGGGATAGGGTCCCCCATCCTCCGCTGTCCCTTTGGTGTGGGTGGGGGTGTCCCTGGGGCCCGGGAGGGCACCTGTGGCCTTATTCCATGGTATTCCACCATGGAAATGGGCCCACAGGTCCCGTAACGCCTGCCCTGACCACGGTGTTAAATAATGACGCTAAGCCAGCTTAGCACCATTATTTAGGCCTGTCTCCCTTCCGTGCACCATTTTTGCACAGGAGGATAAATGAGACACTAGGGCCTTTGAGTCATTTTTAGCCCAGGAATGCCTATCTTGCATCTCAAAGACGCAAGGTAGTTTTCTGCACGCAAAAAACGACTTTAACTTAAGATTGCGCTGAATTAGCGTAAAAAAATGACGCTAATTCATAACAAACAGGGGATAAATATGTCCCCATCTTTTTGCACTCAGACTTTTTTCCTGCCATCGTTGACTGCTTCACTAAGACTTTGTCCTGTGGCTCCCCAGTGTCAATGACTTTTCCTCGGATACATCCTGCCCAAAGGTATAATGCAATAAAGCCCAATCCAGTATCCGACTCGTGGCTTTAACTTTTGATTTTGACATGATCTTGCAGGACCAGATGCCAGAGGCTGGCACTATGATTTTGTAGGTGGTATTTTACACTAAAAGCTAAAACCTGTACCTAACTAATTATGAAGGTGCAGCAGTATCTGATGTGGAGATCCTTATTGTTAGAAATGGGGTCTCTGGTTGGCAGTCACCTTGCACTCCGACCAAGCAGGGACCCTCACTCTAGTCAGGATAAGGGAGATACACATGTGGGATAACCCCTCCTCACCCCCTTGGTAGCTTTGCACAAGAAGTCAGACTTATCTCAGAGGCAATGCGTAAAGTATTTGTGCAAACACACACAGTAACACAGTGAACACTCCACAAAAGCACTGAACACCGGTTTAGAAAAATAGCCAATATTTATCTGAGTAAAACAAGACCAAAAGAACAAAAATCCAACATACACAAGCAAAGATTAAAATTTTCAAAGATTAAACTTCAATATAGCATTTAGAAACATGTTAGCTCCAACTCGGGCTATCACAACATTATTGATGGAGTCGTTCCCAACAATCCGATGCCACATGCAAGGAGGGCGACGCCGGTCATGGAGTCGCACAGACCCTCAGGTACAGTACCTTTGGTGAACAAGAATACAAGCCAGGGAGCTGAGTCAGGGAAGGGAAGTGTCACTGGATCGGGTGCGGCGTTGGTTACTTACTGCAAAGCAGGGAAGGTGATATGGCATCAGTGTGAGGTGACAGTTCCTGACGATCCAGCGGGGTCGATGAATCCGCTGGGTGAAGAAGCATTGGGTGACCTCAGGGGGTCACGGTCATACCACAGGGCTACAAGCACCGTAGTGAAGTTGGGTTTCTTGGACGTCGGTGACACGGCACTCGGGACTCACAGAGTTGCAGGACATCAGCGGGGCTGTGCCTGGTGTCGGGCCTGTAGTGTCAGTTGCGGTCATCAAACTCCAGTGGGGACTGCGGCTTTGGTTTCAGGAGGAGCCACAGAGTCTGGCAGCGGCGTCGGTCCTGGAGTCATCCGGAGTCGGTGCACCTGGTTCTTCTTGTTTTTGGGACAGCTTTCACTCCCAAGGGCCCAGAAACTAGAATAGGCATCACCTGACAAATTAGGGTCCACAGTAAGTGAACCCAGTGGCTGGTAGGTGAATGCTTTGATGTCCCTAAAACTTCTTAACAGGAGGCACGCTCAGTACAAGCCCTTGGAGAAACTTCACAAGTAGGACACACAGCAAAGTCCAGTCTTTGTCCTCTTTAAGGCAGAAGCAACAAATGCAGGCCATTCCACCAAGGAACGCACAGAAAAGGGGCAGTACTCCTCCTCCAGCTCTTCATCTCTTCTCCTTGGCAGAGGTTCATCTTGATCCAGAAGTGTTCTAAAATTGTGGGGTTTGGGGTCTGCTACTGATACTCATTACTACTTTCGAAGTAGGCAAACTTAAAAGGAAAGTCTCTGTTGTTCACAAGATCCTGCTTTTCCCAGGCCTGATTCCAGACACATACTAGGGAGTTGGAGACTGCCTTGTGACTGCCTTGTATGAGGACAGGCACAGCCCTTTCAGGTGCAGGTGTCAGCTCCTCCCTCCACACTCTTGCCCAGGAAGACTCATCAGGAAATGCACAACACACCTCAGCTCCCTTTGTGTCACTGTCTAGATGGAATTCACAAACAGGCTAACTGTCAGTCTGACCCAGACGTGGATTCCACAGGCAGGCAGAGGTACAGAATGGTTAAGCAAGAAAATGCCCACTTTCTATAAGTGGCATTTTCAAACAGACAATCTAAAAGTCAAGTCTACAAAAATTTTTTTTTTAAATTGTGAGTTTAGAGACCCCAAACTCCCCATCTCTATCTGCTCCCAATGGGAAACTTCAATTAAAAGATATTTACAGGCATTTCCCATGGTAACCTATGAGAGAGATAGGCCTTGCAATATTGAAAACTGAATTTGTCAGTATTTCACTATCAGGAAATGTAAAACACACCAGTACATGTCCTAACTTTTAAATACACTGCACCCTGCCCTTGGGGATACCTAGGGCCTAAATTATGGGTGACTTATATGTAGTAAAAGGGAACGTTTGGGCCTGGCAAGTGGGTACACTTACCAGGTCGAATGGGCAGTGCAGAACTGCACACACAGACACTGCAGTGGCAGGACTGAGACATATGTACAGGGCTTCTCATGTGGGCAGCACAATCAGTGCTGCAGGCTCACTAGTAGTATTTGATTCACAGTCCCTGGGCACTTGTAGTGCACTGTACTAGGGACTTACTGGTAAGTCAAATATGCCAATAAGGGATAACCAATCATAATCACAATTTGGGAGCACGAGCACTTTAGCACTGGTCAGCTGTGGTAAAGTGCCCAGAGTTTCGAAACCAGCAAAAACGAAGTCCAGAACACTGCCAAAAATACAGGAAGGAGAGGCAAAAAGACAGGGGAAGCCACGCCAAGGATGCCAGGACTAACACTTATCATGTACAAAAGTGGATAATGTATTCCTTATAATATATGGTCACAAGATCACCTTTCCCACAAATTACTCAAGCCCTTTGTGCATAGCTCTTTCATATGAAAGAAAGAGCATGTTTGTAAATGTGAAGAATGAAAATAAAGTCTCTAATGCAAAATGAAACACACCAGCAAAGCTGTAAGATATTAGTTGCAAAAGAATATCACTTTAATACAAGTAAGTTTATGTAAAAAATGTGCAGTGAAAACATGCAGCAAGACTCTAACTTTTCTATAAATACCCAGGAAGTGTACAAATTAAACATGGTGCCATAAATATATATTTTCCCTTTGTCATTATACAGCTAGAAAAAATGAGCAGAAAAAAGAAAAGCAACATTTCGCCTTTTTGTTCATTATACAGCTGCTTTAATTATGCTAATTTGCCTTTCTCCTCAACTGTATGTTTAGGCAGCAGGCATTGTGACACTGAAACCCAACTGACATAATTTATTACAGTTGAGTACTGATGTCATTTTTTTATAATCAACATCTGAATACATCACAAGTTGCAGATTGTAAAAGAAATTGTGACAGGTTTTTGTACAAGTATTGCACATTCCTATGCATCATATAAATATCTTGTTCAATATATGAAAAATCATATTAATCTTTTAGAATAATAAATGCTGGTTATTGGTTAATATAAACCCAAATAAATTAAACATTGTTATGTCTTATGTGCTGTAACCATGGATGCTTCCTTTATTGGTAGACTCCTAGAGGACAACTGCTAAACATGAGTTTGGTGTCTAGGCTTGGGTGAAATTTAAATTACGCATACATATGTTGTACAATTTGAGGAATTCCATGTTATGCTTGTAATGGAAAATTCACAAAATTACCTCCATTATGCCACTTTGTATAAATACATGTCATTAATGATACATTTTGCCACAAATTCAAATGAACACCAGAATGAAAGCAGCTTTCGCTCCCAGTGATTTTTGTGTACAAGCCTTATTGCGCCAAAAAAGTGATGCAGTAAAACAATTCATTATACATTATAGTTCGAAATGACAAATTTGTATTTTGTGTATTTATAAGTAATGTTGGCTTAATTTGCTCAAATGTTGCATAATTACACAAAAGCACTCTACTTGAGTTTTGTACAGCCCTATATTTGCTCTGGAAGAGAATGATGATCTTATTTCAATAGATTTAGCAGCTGGTAGAAAAGAAAATATAAAAGTTAACAAATGTGACAGTAGAACTGAGGACATCATTGATAGGAGATGCTTATGATATGAAAGCTGTGAAACTTAAATAGATATATGACATATTATATTTAGCCAATAACATTAGTTAGTAGACATATATTTGTGAGAAATTCCAAAAGTTGAAAATAGGTTAGAAATGGATGTCGATAGTGTTAAATGTAATAATACCATCCACTAAATTGCACGATCTCCCCTGATGCGGCGTGCTGAGTGTGATGTTTTTTAGACACCAGACAGAGGTGTTTTTATAACTCAAACTGTCAAGAAAAACATACAAAGAACAAGAAATATCCAAATAAAAATAGAATGAGGATTTGTTATCATAGATATTGTGGTTATTGTTAGACATTATGTAATACAACAAGAGTTATATTGGTTAAAGCAACTGCAATGAAGTTGTTACTATGAGTCTGATATTTACATGATGTGACAGATGATATGTTACTCAATGATTGACTGCACTGGATACATCAGTGGGTAGAGAGGGACGTAGGAGACATATACATATACTCAACAATGAATTGGTACAATGGATTTGTGACACAATGGTAATTTGATGATATTTTGATATTTTGTGACAGAAAGACCCACACTTTAGTCCTATAAGTTTAACAACTACACTTATTTTTGAGTCATGCTTAACATGGGGTCTGAATATTGTCATGGAATAATACTGGGTGTATTCTGACACTTATGAAGAGAGAGCAAGAGAGACGATTATACAAATCACAAGTAATGAGACTTCACACTTACTGGGCTCCACCATTTGTCTGTTGGCTGTGGTCAGTTCACATGTTGGTGCATTGCTTGGAGCAGAATATGAAGCAGTATTAAGATACAACAAACAAAGGTATACAATTCCCTAGACTGTAGCAATGGAATTGATAGATATTCAGCATGCCTGTATGGGTGGTAGGCATGTATTGAGACAAAGACCCGGGTTTTCATCCTGACACAATGGATGCCACTTCTGTCCCAGCTGATACTACCAAATCTCTTGATCTGGGGACTGTTTAAGTGAGAGGTAGACTGTGTGGAGATTAATATAAACAGTTTACTGTCAGTTAGGGAATGAGTAAATGGATACGTATTGGGTGTCACAGAGGCAGCTAACCACTACAATTTACTAATACAAAGCCATTTTGACTAACAAAATGAAGACATACTAAACCCCCTAATGGATTTTTTCAAAGTCACTTGAGTTGGCAGATTGCATCGCGCCAGAGACAGACACCAGCGCAAAATCCAAATACCATGGTGGAATATCTATGACAACACTGTGTCACAGGAAGCCAAAATAAACAATGCAGAGGAAGGATGGCACAATGCCTTTCAATTAACCCTAGACAGAGCCCAACCTATATTTTAAAAATGTATAGAAACATTACAAAAAGAGAAAGCTCAGAGCAGGTATTAAAAGGGAGGCATACCATTATTTATAATGGACCCCTATGTATGGTGACGGTAAGGGGGCGCATAGGGGTGCAAAGAAAGTGGTGCTGCACTGGGTACAGCACCACTTTCCTTAAATCTGCACCAAAGTGTTTCAATATCAAAAGATCACTCCAGGTCCCAGTGTGTATGTCAACTTGTAAATGTATGGTCGAACCTAACTGCAGTGTGGCAACAGGTATGTCAGACTAAACATTTGTTAAGTGTTGGGAAGTAGAGAGAGTGACACGACTATAACTACCATGAAGCTCTCTTTCTATAACTCAGAACAAGAGGCCATTTTGCACTTGCCCAAAGACACTTGTTAGCCATGTGACAACTGACTTTCACTCATCATGGAGCTCACCATATGACAACTGATGTTCACTCATCATGGAGCTCACCATTTGTCCAATGTTAGGAGTTAGCAAGTGACATGACTACAACTACCATGAGGCCCTCTCTTTGTAACTCAAAACAGGAGGCCATTATGCACTTGCCCAAAGACACTTGTTAGCCATGTTACAAAAGATGTTCACTCATCATGGAGTTCACCATTTGTCTAGTGTTGGGTGTTAGAAAGTAACATGACTACAACTACCATGTGGCCCACTTTCTGTAACTCAAAACAAGAGGCCATTGTGCACTTGCCCATAGACACTTGTTAGCAATGTCACAACTGATGTTCACTCATCATGGTCTGAACAATCTACATGTAATGCTTAACTCTGAGACATGTACGCCTGCCTAGCTTGATGTTGTCCTTGTAACCCCAAATTACACCATGGATGCCATGAACAACACCTTACCAACTGTGTACATCAAGTAGTTGTAGGGCATTATGTAGATTCATTCAATTGGAAGTGGCAAGTAACCCACAGATTCTGCCCTGCTCATATCATGTCTACTGCTACTTATGCAACCAAGTTGTGTGTTTGCCTGTATCTTATACAACTAGGCATTGGAAAGGTCAATACATGTTACTTCACCACTGTATTGTCTTAACTGTTTGCTAGATGTCATGTTCATTCTTTACTTACAACATGCTAATTATCAGCACATCTAATGAGCTGCTCAATCCTAATAGGTTTTGCAACCTCCACAAATGTCTTGTCAACAAGATCAATGCCATGGAGATATATCACAACAGGAAACCCTACCTATTAACATTTTCCTTGATCTCTACTTACTGTGACACTTAACATTTGCATGTAGATTCCACACTTCTACCAATAACAATGTACTCTATTTCTCAACTGATCTAACTGGAACCGCACCTGGGCAATGAAAGACATGACAAGTAGATCTACAGCACTTATTCGCAATATACATTTCCATGCCATTGTTGTGGAATTTTTAAGCTTAGTGATTTGCACATGTTTATTGGTGAAGGATTATTAAGTAACTGTTGACATGCACCAGGAGTGACATGCAGAAATGTGTGAATCATATGTGAATGTGTACACTCTGTAATACATTAGAATTTGTGTTTGCATGAAAAAAGGTACAGTGTTTACCTTCCCATTGAGAAAGAGATTAAACCACCTCTTCAGGTACTGGAGTTTCCCTGAGCCTCAACAACAGTCAATGGTCTATTGCTTTTTAGTTATGCAATGTTAGAGTGGAGTTCTCATCAGTACAAATCACAACTTGTGATTTGCCTAGGAGTAGGTGATTCATTGTGCTGTGAATATTTGTTGGCAAATCTCCCAGATATTTTGAGCAGATTGTCTCCAGTGTACTTTTTTGTGTAAAGTGTTATGTTGTAAAGCTACATTAGTACTTCTTTCATGGCATTATTTTGACAGTGGACTTATTAGGAAGTCCCCGTTGGGAAGTTTCTACAGTATGACACACATTTTTTCATGTCACCTTAGTCCTGCTACTGTAAATCTTCTCTGCAATATAGCTTTATTAGTTAACCACCATTTCATCATGATGTGGTATGAGGTATATGAACATTTGCCGATTGCAGGGCCTTGTGTGGCATCAGTAGGAATACAATTTGCATTGTCATACTACTTAATGACAAAAGATTACCGAGGTATGCTACAAAAGCCAAATTATTCCAGGTGACAAGGTGTCCTACTGGATTCATGGGTATTGCGATTACACAACTTCACTAATGCAATTGGAGTTGTCGGTGATTCTGATTTTACAGTAGACAATTGTTTACAATTCATGTAGCATGCATGTGGCCTTGCAAATGTTGAAGCCACTTTGGTGGACCTTGTAGGTGGGGTCTACTTTGCATGATAGTAATGTTCTGTGATCCTTACTGTTGGTCAAGCCTGTTCTGAAATATGCAGTAAACCTATTTGGATTTGTCATCTCAGCATCATCCCAGGCAAGCGGAGGAGACAGGACCAACATCTGTGGGGAAGCCTCCCGTCATGACTCTACAGACCCAGTAGCCCAGAGGGTGAGGAGAGTGCCACATAGTACACCGACTCTTCATTGTTGACATCTAAATCTAGCTCCAGTGGACACTCCCTAGTGGTGGCAGGACATCCAGTATCATTTCATACACCATCCTTGTCTGCCACCCCCACTACCATCTCCACACTCCCTGTCGCTGCGCACCCAGTTGGCCGGGCATACTCACCCAAGAGGGGAGCTGGCTTCTTCACTCCAGACACCACACCCCTTGCCTCTGTTTCCCCTGTTGCCATGAGTGAGGAGGCTATTGACTTCCTGAGAAACATCTCTGTGAGTCATATGTCACTACTGAATGCCATCCAGGTGCAGGGCAACGATCTGCAACAGATGGTGGCTTACCTGGAAGGCATCCACAGTTCCATGTCTGCCCTATAGAGATCTTTTCAGTTTCTGACCTCCTCCTTCACAGCAGCCTACCACCCATCCCATACTTCTGCCCCACCACCTGATTCTTTCCCATCCAATTTCCCTATTCCCATACCTGTCCCAAGTACACTCACACATGAGCACGCACACACCTCAACAGCCCCAAGCAGCTCAAGTAAACAGAAACACCATAAAACATACAGGCATGCAACCACCCACTAGACCCTCACCCCACTCAAAACCACCACTACCCACCCCATACCCACAGATACCACAGCCACATTCACAGACCTACCCACCATCCCCACCATTCACCCAAACACCACACCCACACCAACAGACACATCCACCACTCCCACCATACCCCAGACACAATATCCATACCAACCAACACATCCATCACTCCAACTATACTCCCATATACCACACCCACATTAACAGACACATCCACCACTCCCACCATACCCCCTGACACCACACCCCTACCAATAGACAAATACCTAAATCCCAGCATACCCAGCACATCCACATCACACACCACACAGAAAAACAAACTCCCATACTCGCACACACAACTGACATCTACAAAACACAAACATCACACAGCAGACACACATACAGCAGCACCAACAACACACACATTGATACATGGTACTTTCACTTTCTCAACCTCCCAACCCATAATCCCTTGAGGACACTCCACCCATTTCCCTAAAGAAAGTTTGATGTTTTCTGCTGCTGGTAACCCTCTATAAAACACCCCCTTCCAAAGCAAAAGGGACCACAATCATTCCCCCACCCATCCCTTCTGCATCCAAGCCCTCCCCCGTGACACCTGATCCCCCCATTGAACATAGCCATACCCCTAAGAAATCCAAAAGAAAGGATATCCCTCCTAAAGTCAGGCCCACCCCTCCCAAAACCAAACCCACCCATCCTAAAACCAACCCACCCCATTGAAAGGACATCATTGAGGTACCTAGACTGACCACTAGATGCTCCTTCCTAGTGAGATTCTCATGGCAGTGTTCAGACAGGCACACTTAGTGGCACAGCAGTGTGTTGGACAACCTATTGAACTATTGGACTGGCCGTTGGCCTTACCTATATGTGTTTATTTAAAAAAAAAAAAAAAGAAGTTGCTAGTTTCCTTACACATTAGTCCTGCCATTACTTTTCTACCTTTGAATAGTCATGGATACTTTGGGATGTATGACTACAGTTGTGTTTATTTCTCCCTGGTTGATGATCTATGTGATGTGGTTGGTATTATCTGACCTTGAAACCAGTGCTGGAGTCACCCAGGACAAGTGGGGATTTCCAGTGGATGCATATGTGGGATTTAATTTTATTTGGCTAACATTGCATTGGGTAGGTATTTTATCTTGGCTTGGCCAATGCCAACATCAATTGGGTTCCCTTTCTCCCCATGATGTAAGTTAGATATTTGTCTAATGTGTGCAAGCTAGAGATTTGTTTGTCCATGTTTGATTTGTTTTGTATGTAGGGTGTTCAATTGTCATACCTTTTTATACAATTTAATGGACATGTCCATCTCCATGTGTGTACCTTACACCTATATTATCTAAATGTGTGACCCATGCATTTACTGCTGTATTTGCTTTTATGACTTGCACTTACACTTTTCTCACAAATGCATAGCACTTGGTTAAACTGATGGTTGTAAATGGACATTCCTCACTTACCACAGAAAAGTATTGCTCTGTAACTGCACCCAAAAAAAAAATACATACTCTGTCATATTCCTGCCTGTCACATTGCCAAGTTGATGTGTTCGGTTTGGCCATCTCCCTCTGAAGATTGGGGATGGGCGATGTGTAACACACAAGTTGAGTAACTGTTTGTGTAGGTGTGAAAGTTGGTGTATGCTGATTTACCTTGCCTATTCATCCAGGGACCTAGGACACAACCGAGCACAGTCCACAAACAATTTACTCTACAGGGTCAACACATGGCTGTGTACAGTGATCAGCCAGATAATCTTGTTTCTAGTTGTGGGTGTAGTATGTTCACAGCAGTCCACTACTCTTCAGTGTGACAGCTCAAACAAAATGGCATAATGGATCACTGTCCTCAGCCATGTGTCTGTTCAAGTGAGTACACTTCACTTGTGTGTATGTGTTTGTATGTAATGGATGGAATCCTGAGCTGGACACTGTGTGCATGCAACATATCCTATCTTGAACAAGTACGTTGGGTCATCATCATACGGTTCACATGGTCTGACAGATCTACATGGCAAAATGTGAAATTGAAGACAGCAGTCAATGAGTTTGTGACGGTTGAATTTATTGGAAAGGTACAATTAACAGAAAGTATATGTGACATGACAACAACATTTCAAATGTGAAGGGGTCAGTCATGGTAAATGAAATCATTGGAGTAGATGTCACACCACTGGAAGTCCAAAGTCCAGAGTACTCCCATTGGGAATGGAAAGTGGTTCAGGATCAGCCCACGGAGTGAATGTTGTACTCACAAAGGAGGACTTTAAGGAAGGAGATACTTGCTGGCAGTGGTGGGTATTCTTGCCATTCACACCTCCTAAATTATTGCATAGATGTCCACGCCGACAAAGGGGGGATCAGCTGCTGCAGAAGCAGGGGATGTCTGCAGCTGATTGTCCCTCTGTTAGGGCCTCTCTTCCTGTGCCTACCACAGATGTAGTCTGGAATATTGTATGTGCCACACATGAAGGGGTAGATGTTGGGAGCAAAGCCGTGATCAGTGGTATTAATTTCCCACAGCACCCTTGTTAGGGTGACCATGTAGGGTGTTCAATTGTCATATCTTTTTATACAATTTAATGGACATGTCCATCTCCATGTGTGTACCTTACACCTACATTATCTAAATGTGTGACCCATGCATTTACTGCTGTATTTGCTTTTATGACTTGCACTTACACTTTTCTCACAAATGCATAGCACTTGGTTATACTGATGGTTGTAAATGGACATTCCTCACTTACCACAGAAAAGTATTGCTCTGTAACTGCACCCAAAAAAAAAATACATACTCTGTCATATTCCTGCCTGTCACATTGCCAAGTTGATGTGTTCTTTTTGGCATCTCCCTCTGAAGATTGGGGATGGGCGATGTGTAACACACAAGTTGAGTAACTGTTTGTGTAGGTGTGAAAGTTGGTGCATGCTGATTTACCTTGCCTATTCATCCAGGGACCTAGGACACTACCGAGCACAGTCCACAAACAATTTACTCTACAGGGTCAACACATGGCTGTGTACAGTGATCAGCCAGATAATCTTGTTTCTAGTTGTGGGTGTAGTATGTTCACAGCAGTCCACTACTCTTCAGTGTGACAGCTCAAACAAAATGGCATAATGGATCACTGTCCTCAGCCATGTGTCTGTTCAAGTGAGTACACTTCACTTGTGTGTATGTGTTTGTATGTAATGGATGGAATCCTGAGCTGGACACTGTGTGCATGCAACATATCCTATCTTGAACAAGTACGTTGGATCATCATCATAGCGTTCACATGGTCTGACAGATCTACATGGCAAAATGTGAAATTGAAGACAGCAGTCAATGAGTTTGTGACGGTTGAATTTATTGGAAAGGTACAATTAACAGAAAGTATATGTGACATGACAACAACATTTCAAATGTGAAGGGGTCAGTCATGGTAAATGAAATCATTGGAGTAGATGCCACACCACTGGAAATCCAAAGTCCAGAGTACTCCCTTTGGGAATGGAAAGTGGTTCAGGATCAGCCCATGGAGTGAATGTTGTACTCACAAAGGAGGACTTTAAAGAAGGAGATACTTGCTGGCAGTGGTGGGTAGTCTTGCCATTCACACCTCCTAAATTATTGCATAGATGTCCCCGCCGACAAAGGGGGGATCAGCTGCTGCAGAAGCAGGGGATGTCTGCAGCTGATTGTCTCTCTGTTAGGGCCTCTCTTCCTGTGACTACCACAGATGTAGTCTGGAATATTGTATGTGCCACACAGGAAGGGGTAGATGTTGGGAGCAAAGCCGTGATCAGTGGTATTAATTTCCCACAGCACCCTTGTTAGGGTGACCATTTTGGTATTATGAACAACCATTTTGTCAATCATGAACCTCTGCAGCTGCTTAATGACCCGGAGTTTAGTCAACGCCTCGCCCATCATGCCTTGGGGATCCTGAGAGGCACCCAAGATTTGGCTGATGGTGTCCTGGTCAACAGCAGCCCCAGTGGCCTCACTCTGCTGACCCAAAGTGGGAGTGGGATGCAGGCAAACACAGGACTTTGTAGTTTTTGTGACTGGAGTAGTCATGTGCACAGTGCTATGTCAATGTGCCTGCTTTCAATACCAATCTGGTGATGCAACTTGAGGCCGTAGGGGTACTTCTGCACACACTTGGGAAGGTATCATTCTTGTCCTCAATAGTTTTATCTTTGTTTAGCAGGTCTAGATGGAGCTAGATAGACAGACACGTCTCTGAGTTGAGCATGATCTGTACATTGCTCAGTCCCAGGTGAGTAAACTTCAATTGAAAGTATGTGGTCAAGTGGACACAGGGTTGGTGGTTAGAGTTGCAGAAACAGTGCCTCCTGGGAGCTGCAGTCAGGCCACTCCCTCTATTTCCCAACACTTGAGAAATGGCATACTCCCAGGTGAGTGAAGAGAATCAGAGAGATTACAAACAGGTGTGTTTGGGCAAGTGGACACTGGGCTGGTAATTGCAGTTACAGAAACAGTGCATCCTGGGAGTTGCAGGCAGGTCGCTCTTTCTACTTCCCACACTAAACAAATGGTATCCTCCCAGGTGAATACACTTCAATTGAGAGTTACCAAACAGGGGTATGTGGACAAGTAAACACTGGGCTAGAGTTTGGAGTTACAGACACAAGGCCTCCAGGGAGTTGCAGTAAGGCCCATTATTCTACTACACACACTATACATATGATATCCTCCCAGGTGTGTACACTTCAATTGAGAGTTAAAGACCAGGTGCACTTGGACAAGTGGACACTGGGCTGGTGGTTGCAGTTACAGAAACAGTGCCTACTGGGAGTTGCAGTCAGATCACTCTCTCTACGTCCTACACTAAACGAATGGTATACTCCCAGATGAGTACACTTCAGTTGAGAGCTACCAAACAGGGGTATTTTTTTGGACAAGTGAACACTGGGCTGGTATTTAGAGTTAAAGACGCAAGGCCTCCTGGGAGTTGCAGTCAGGTCACTCTCTCTACTTTCCACAATATGTGAATGGTATCCTCTGAGATGAGTACACTTCAATTGAGAGTTACCAAATAGGAGTATTTAGACAAGTGAACATGGGGCTGGTGTTTGGAGTTACAGACACAAGGTCTACTGGGAATTGCAGTCAGGTCACTCTCTCTACCACACATACAATACATATGGTATCCTCTCAGGTGTGTACACTTCATTTGAGAGTTAAGGAACAGGTGTATTGTGGTAGAATGTTAACAATAGAATGTGAGGGACCTCATCTCTAGTACTGATTTCATGTTTGACATCAGATTAGAGTGTTGGAGATGAAGGTTCCGAGGGAGCTGTTGGAGAGCTGACTGTCCTGTGTCGTCTCCTTTTGCTGTGGATAAGATACTCCTATTAAAAGAACCTACTTCCTGAAGCATTGGATTAATCACCTTTATTACACGTGGCGACGAGGGGCAGGAGTATCTTAACACTGAACTGTGGATCCTACTATTCTCGGTGGACTTGGTATGTTTTCTGGACATCAAGAGAATTTCATTTTCATAGTATTTAAGTTCTCTATTCGATGTTGAGCTCTATATTTTACACTGGCGCAGCATTATTTCCTTTTTTTTTTTTTTCATTGTATTCAGTAGTGCTCAGTATTTAAGCACTCCGTTTTCTGTTTAGCGCGAGCGCTAGTTAAGGAAATTGAAGCGCATCACGAGTGTGTGCGCACGCTGGCACGTCAAAAATCAACTGGTTTGCACACGCGTGTCGGCGTTGTGTTTAATTGAAAACTGGTTGAACTTTAATTTATAGCAGCACAGAAACAGAGGTCACACGTGCGTGCCGCGCCATTTAAGTCAAAACTGGTGGAACTGTAATTCTTAGTGGATCACAAGTAAAGAATCTACACGGAGATTTTATGAGCGTGCTGCGCTCTGCTGGAACTGTAATTTATAGCGGCACACAAGTAAAGAATTAGACGGAGATTTTATGAGCGTGCCGCACTCGGCTTTCAATTTACAAAAGCATAAAGTAAACAAAAAGAAAATTATACGGGAAAGGAAGGCACGCAACGTTAATTTTGTATTTCTAAGCTCACCTGTGTACAGTATTATTTTGACTCATCTGTGCCGACGTAGTTTCAGATTTAAGAACACTAAACCAACCGGAACTGATTGTTTTTTTTTTTCTTTTTGGTCTCTGGAACTCTAGTAAAAGGCAATTTCCCTTAAAAAAAATCTAAATGTTTGACTCAAGGCATAACGAAATCTATGTCAAAGTGGAACTTCGAGGTCAACAAAATAAAGAAGGAGAACTTATGGAGTAAAATCAAGTATCTATATTTCTATAATTTAAAACTTATTTAGTAAAGTCAATCATCCATATTTCTTCAATTTTAAAGTGTTCCTGTTTCAATAATGCAAAACATATCACCTCCACCATTTTTTTTAACCATACCAGGAGAACCACCAATTTAATGGTTTAAATGGAAAAAAAAACGTTTCTACATTATTCTAGAGTATGTGGAACTAATCTATCGAATGAAAGAAAGACGGCTCTTTTAATGCATTGTTTAGGATGTGAGGGGCAAGAATTTTTTTGAGAATTTACCTGACACAGGAGACGAAGGGACAGACTTAAATGAATTTGAGATATGTTTGAAAAAGTTGGACCTACATTATTTACCTAAAGTTAGTACTATTTTGGAACGGTACCATTTTGGTATGAGATAACAACAACCTGGAGAAAGTGTTAAAGACTATATTACAGCTTTGAGAAAACTAGCATCTACATGTAACTTTGGATCAACCATTGAAGAACGTATCAGAGACCAGTTCATGTTAAGATGTTTGAGTGATAAAATTTGTCAGGAATTATGGAGCAAAGATGATCCATCTTTACATGAAGTAATAGTGCTAGCTAAAGGATTGGAACACACCTTAGCTTGTGTGGAAGAGTTAGAAAGAGGAAAGAATACTTCAGTCAACAAGGTCTTTACAAAAAAGGAAGACTGAAGTAGAGAAGTATCTGGTGTGAAGGAAGAGGATGAAGTGACTCAAGGACAGTGGTTTAAGTCGAAGGATTTGAAATGTTTCTGCTGTGGCAATGCAGGTCACTTTTCTTTGTATAAGAAATGTCCAGCTATCAATGTCATCTGTAGGCTGTGTAATAAAAGGGGTCACTTTGCTAAATGTTGTAAGTTGAGCAAAAGTCAAGCGTTTGTGAAAGTGGTGGAGGATTGTATTTTGTCGATTTCAGCAAACACTCAGAAAAGGAGTCATCCGAGAGACATTATTTCCATTTTAGATAAAGATACAGAGGTATTATTTGACTCTGGTGCAAGGTTGACATTGTTATCTAATGAGTTTTTTGACAAACATTTGAGTCATAAAGTTCATTTAAAGGACCCAGATGTTATTCCAGGAGCGTATGGTGGTCAAACTATCCCACTGAGGGGATATTTTGATTCAGAAATTTTGTTTAAAAAGAACACTATTTTTGGGAAAATGTATGTGTCGGTCAAAGGAGATAGTGTTTTGAGTTGGCCACAGCAACGAGAATTGAACAATATTCTGGATCCCAACTCTGCTACGCCTGTAATGATCAGAGAAGAATTTATTGATAAAGTGCAGAATGTTTCTAAATTCTCTGTGCAAGGAATTAAGGGTGATACTTTGCCAAAGTTTGCTGAGGATTATGAGGATGTGTTCAGTGACAAGCTGGGTTGTCTTAAGAAGTACGTTCATCGTATAAGAGTAAAAAAGGGATCAGTTCCAGTAGTTTCCAAAGTGCATCCTATTCCAATTGCAATGAAAGATGATGTGGAGAGAGAAATACAGAGACTATGCAAGGATGGAATAATCGAGCCAGTAGAATCGTTGGAATGGGTGTCACCAATAGTGGTAGCACGTAAACAGTCTGGTGACATTAGACTGTGTGTGGATTTGAGGAATCTTAATAAATGTGTGGTAAGTCATCAATTTCCGTTACCCAACATAACGGAGATGGTCACACTACTACACGGGTCCAAGTATTTCAGAAAATTGGACCTGACATCAGCTTATCATCAGGTCATGTTACATGAAGGTTCAAGGGATTACACCACATTTGTCACACCTTTTGGAACATTCAGATTTAGAAGAATGCCTTTTGGCCTAGTCTCTGCAGCAGGTGTGTTTCAGCGCTTACTGTACATTTTGTTTGGCTCAGAACCAGGTGTCAAATGCTTCCAAGATGACATCTTGATACATGCACAGACTGAAGAGGAGCATGAGACAAGAGTTAGGAGGGTGTTGGCAATTTTGAGAGAGCATGGGTTAGCTCTCAAAATTAAAAAGAGTTTTTTCTGTAGGACTGAGGTAGAGTATTAAGGTCATAGGATAACCTCAAAAGGGGTGTGTCCTAAGGAGGATCTTGTTATCAACATTTTGAGTTTACGTGAACCAGAGAAAAAGGAGGAACTGTTATCCTTTTTGGGAATGGTTGAGTTTCCTGCTAAATTTTTGCCAAATCTAACTTCGAAAACAACCAACATGCGAAAACTATTGAAGAAAGGGAGAGAATTTGTGTGGGATGATGAGTGCAAAAAAGAATTTGAGAGTATAAAAAAAGAATTGACAACGGTTGAAAGTTTAAGTTCATTTGATCCAAGTAAGATGTGTGTAATCATGACTGATGCCAGTGTGAAGGGACTTGGTGCAGTATTGTTACAAGATGTGTGAGAAAATTATCTCAAACCAGTTGTGTACTGTTCCAGGACTTTGCGGGGAGCGGAGGCAAATTATTCGATGATTGAGAAGGAAGCTTTGAGTGTGTTTTGGGCTGTTAATAAATTGAAGAATTTTGTGTGGGGAAAAGAATTTCAAATTTTTAGTGACCACAAACCTCTTGTGGAGGTCTTTATGAAAAGAGGACTTAATATGATCTCTGGAAGGATTAGTAGGTGGATTGTCGGATTACAAGATTTTGCATTCAAGATGTTTTATGTTCCAGGTCCATATAATATGATTGCTGACTGTTTGTCAAGACTCAGTACAGAAGTAGAAGGTAGTTTGGGGAAGAACCAAGAGGATGTTATTAGTGTTTGTAATGTGACAAGAGGTATTGTAGAACAAGATGAGTGGTTGAGAGCGATTTTGGAGGATGCAGTGTTGCAACAAGTATGTAGAGAACACAGTAGTGGATGGAATTCGTTTGTGAAGGGTGATGAAGAATTGGGAGGATTTTGGAAGGCGAGAGATGAATTGTCTGTAGAGAATGATATTTTGTTGCGTGGGTTCAGATGAGTTGTTCCAGTTTCTTTGAGAGAGATGATCATAGAACTAGGGCATGAAGGACATCAAGGTATGAGTTAAACTAAAGCAAGAATTTGCCTTAACTATTGGTGGACAGGCATGGATCTCATGATTGAAAGGAAAGTAAGAGATTGTCATGATTGCTGCAATAGTGATAAAGTATACAAAACAAGCATACCACCCATGTGTACTCGAGAAGCTTCTATCAAACTGTGGGATGTTGTGGCAGTTGATGTGGTAGGACCAATCTATGGAAAAGGAGGAAGTAATAATATTTTAGTTCTGGTGGACCAGTTTTCGAGATGGGCAGAAATAGGTATCAGTAGTAGTATGGAAGCCAAGAAAGTAATTGATTTCTTTAATGCGATTTTCAGTCGTGAGGGTTTGCCAAATACTATTCTTACTGACAATGGGCCCCAGTTTGTGTCAACTGAGATGGAAGAGTATTTTAAGTCCAGAGGTATTATACATAGAAAGTGTTCTTTGTACCATCCTGAAGGCAATGGTACAGTGGAAAGGTTTAAGAAATGCATAAAAGAGTGCACACAATTGGAGGTTGCAGCTGGCAGGAATTGGAGGGATGGTCTTAAAAATGTCCTTCATGCATACAGATTGTCACCTCACTCCACGACTGGTAAAGTACCGTTTGAAGTTTTCAGGGGCCGGAAGGCTAATACACATTTGGGGCCATATTTATACTTTTTGACACAAAACTGCGCTAACGCAGTTTTGCGCCCAAAAAATTAGCGCCGGCTAACGCCATTCTGAAGCGCCATGCGGGCGCCGTATTTATTGAATGGCGTTAGCCGGCGTTAGCCGACTGGCGCTGCCTGGTGTGCGTGAAAAAAAACCACGTACACCAGGCAGCGCCGGCGTAGGGAAAAATGGCATTTGGGCGTCCAAAAATGGGGCAAGTCAGGCTGAGGCAAAAAAATCATCTTAACCCGATTTGCGCCATTTTATTTTGGCGCCCAGACGCCATTAACATGACTCCTGTCTTAGCAAAGACAGGAGTCATGCCCCCTTGCCCAATGGCCATGCCCAGGGGACTTCTGTCCCCTGGGCATGGTCATTGGGCATAGTGGCATGTAGGGGGGCTCAAATCAGGCCCCCTATGCCACAATTTTTTTTTAAAAAAAATACTTACCACAACTTACCTTTTCTTCCTTGGGATGGGTCCCTCCATCCTTGGGTGTCCTCCTGGGGTGGGCAAGGGTGGCAGGGGGTGTCCCTGGGGGCAGGGGAGGGCACCTCTGGGCTCATTCTGAGCCCACAGGTCCCTTAACGCCTGCCCTGACCCAGGCGTTAAAAAGAGGCCCAAATGTGGGTTTTTTTGCCCCGCCCACTCCCGGGCGTCATTTTTGCCCGGGAGTATAAATACCACGCACATGCCTGGGAGTAATTTTTTAAGACGGGAACGCCTACCTTGCATCTCATTAACGCAAGGAAGGTGTTCACGCCAAAAAATGACGCTAACTCCATGAACTTTGGCGCTAGACGCGTCTAACGCCAAAGTATAAATATGGAGTTAGTTTTGCGTCGAATTTGCGTCTAAAAAAACGACGCAAATTCGGCGCAAACGGAGTATAAATATGCCCCTTGGTACCAGGTTGGGTGTGTTGGGGTAAGAATGAGTGTGTATCATGGTGTGACATGAGTAAGGAAGAAAAGGAAAAAGAGTAAAAATGCTTGGAGAAAAGGAGGGAAAGCTATGATAGGAGGAAGAACACGTGCAAAATTTAGGTAAAGGTGGGGGACAAGATTCTAATTAGAAACCCTAGGTTAAGTAAGTGTGAAAGTAAATTTATGGGTCCGTTTGAAGTTGTCAAGCTTTTCAGGAATGTAGTGAAAATTAAGGATGGAAGGGTGTGGAATCTCAACCGAGTTGTCATCTCAAAGAAAATGTAATTTTCTGAAACATTTGTGTGTAGTATAAGGATTTTCATTCTCGAAAATGTTCTTCTGTATATAGTTTTATTTTTTATTTTTTATTTATGCAATCTGTTCCTTAAGTCCTATTAACCTTTTTTTTTTTTATCTGTTGTGTTTTCTTATTACAGGGGTTAGTAATTGTTTTAAAGGGGAAAGTTGTGTGGTAGAATGTTAACAATAGAATGTGAGGGACCTCATCTCTAGTACTGATGTCATGTTTGACATCAGAGTAGTGTGTTGGAGATGGAGGTTCTGAGGGAGCTGTTGAAGAGCTGACTGTCCTGTGTCGTCTCCTTTTGCTGTGGATAAGATACTCCTATTAAAAGAACCCACTTCCTGAAGCATTGGATTAATCACCTTTATTACATGTATGTGGACACGTGAACACTGGTCTGATGTTTGGAGTTACAGAAACAGTGCCTTCTGGGAGCTGTAGTCAGGTCACTCCCTCTACTTCCTAAAACTTGACAAATGGTATTCTGCCAGGTGAAGGAAGAGCATTAGAGAGATGACAAACAGGTGTATTTGGGCACGTGAACACTGGGCTGGTAGCTGGAGTTTCAGGAACAGGGTCTCCTGGGATTTGCAGGCAGGTAACTCCCTCTACTCCCCAGCACTAGACACATGTTGGGTATTACATATCTGTAGGCAGACTGCATTAGGTTTGAGCATACATTTTCATTTTGGAACATACCATAAAACCTGGAGGTTTATATTGTAGGTTTTATGGCATGTGATGAGCCTTGGTAGCTGTGATATTTGGTCCAATAACACATTGACAGTGTTAAACTCAGATACTCTGGGTATCGAATGTTGGTTAAGTACATGAAGAAGACAGTCACAAAAGATGAGCTGTGAGCATACAGGACATTGCAGTTTTGTGACAGTTGTTGTGTTGTACCTTACCAGATCACACTCCTTCAAGTATTCTTGTCAAGCCCCCAGGATGCAGGATGGCCAGCACCTTCTCCTCCCAGGGAAAGAGTCTTAAAGGGGCACTGCAAGTGCCCCCACCTGTCTTGTTGGCCTCCATGTGCTGCCTGAAGACCAGGGATTGGATTTTTGCCCCGAGGTTGTTCCACCTCTTCCTAATTTCCTCCTTTGTGTGCAGAGCGGTGCTTGCAGCATTCACTCTGTCAACGATCGTTTGCCACAGTTTTATTTTCCTTATGAGAGAAGCGTGCTGGTCATAGGCTCTAAACAATTTTGGCTCTACTCCTACGATTTCATCCACCATGACTGTCAAATCATCTTCAGAAAAACAGGGATTTTTGGAACGTGGCATGGTGGTCAAGAGGGTGACAGGGGCTTACTTAACAGGAGAAGATCAATAGGGAGTGAATGGACAAAAATGTGTGCAGACTATTCTATGGGAAGGTGTAAAAAGGGGTGCCTAATCTATGTAATATTTAAAAAATGGTGCTTAGGGTTCTTTGGCTTCCTGTGGAAATGCAAAGAATTGTGGTATGTGAAGGAGTGTGTTTTACAGTGTGATTTGAAGGAGTGTCCACTGGAGCAACGTGTTTCAGCTGAGTTGTTTTGGAATTCACCCAATGTGCACTTGTCTGTTACTTTGTTGGGTGCATACCAAAGTGGTTGACCGTCAGTGGCTAACCACGGCGAGGAGACTGCCACAACGACTCTGTGTTTGTAGTAGGCTTGATCGTTGGCAGCGGTACTTATGGTGCTGGAGGTCAGACCGCCTAGATACAAGGCTGCCACGCTGCTATTGTTCTGCCTTTTTTGCTTGGTAGCCAGCGGTTTTACTGTTTGCATCGCAATGCAGCGATCTGGAGACTGTCGGCGCATAGTCTTTTTGGGATTGCCAACATGCCAGTCTGGCGGTCCGACCTCCAAACTCCTTATGGGACCCAACATTGTTAGACACTAAAAGGGTAACATTTACGATTTTGACTCCAATCTATAGCAACTTGAAGAAGGCATTGGACAATAGAAGGGTGGCATTCACTATTCACACGCCATTCTACTCATATTGTGGGAAGCCGCTGGACACTAAAAGGGTTACATTTATTATTCCCACTCTAATCCAACCATATTGGGAGAAGGTGTTGGACACTGAAGGGTTGAAATTTACTATTCCCACTCCATTCTAAAGCAAATGAAGAAGGTGTTGGAAGCTAAAGGAGTCAAAAGAACTATTTCCACTGCAATCTAAAACATTTTAAACAAGGTCATACAAATTAAACTATTTGTTTACCCTATCAATGCTTCATACTCACACAATTTTTTTACTATAAAATAAACTGAAATGTAATCTAAAAACACACTAACAATTATAAACATACATATTCATATTTAAACATTAACACATCAACAATTGTTTTTACAAATATTTAGTATAATTTTAAAACTACTTACTACATTCCTAAATTTTAAACCATAAAATGATAAGATATACATTATATTAAATACATTTTTAAAATAAAAATATATTTCTATTATAACATTATAATTAAAATAATGTAAACTATTTGTAATATTTAAATGTGTTTTCACAAAATGTATTGACTTAGAAACTTTTATGTACATATGTAAATTATATTGCTTTATTATTTTTCAATGTTTTAGTTTTGAAATTAGTTTTGTAATTACATTCTTTTAATATTTATTTTTTAGATTGAAAAACTCTAATATGTATTTTAATTGTTTTCAAAATACAATGTATTGAAATAATAATGTAACACTAACACTCTAAACATTGTTAAATAATAATTTGCGTATCATTAAAATAATTAACATAAGCTATACCTTAAAATATACATTTTAAAAAATGTCCCCACCATTAGAACCTAAAAACCCAGTGTATTGTTGCAAAAATTATATAATCACTATTTATATACATTAATATAACTAAAAATACAAATTTCAACAATTTCATAACTAATAAACGTTCTTACTAAAATCACATATAAAAAATGTCAACATATAGAATCAAATACACTACAATAAATGGCATACTTATTTTATTACATACTATGATATTTTCAACATCAATATTTTTTACAACACTATTAGAAACAATACTAAAAACAATGTTTTCTCCTTAAATTTCCCTTTAGATAATAGTTGAAAATCCCAATATTTTTGACACAATATTTTTGCATTACAATATTTTTTCAAATATTTTACCCAAACACTCTTCATGTGCAGTCAGCAATTTCTCAAGTGCGCAATGCAAATATCTCTTCTTTGCTGCACAGTATCAGTGCTTTCTGATACTTGAGACCTTGATCAGTATTCCCCAAGCCCTAGACCAGTTAATGGTTCTGTTTGAGCCATGTCATTTTTCTAGTCTGTGGATGTCAGAGTATATCCAATCGATCTTCTCTGAAGGAACTCAGTTCCTCCATCGACTAAATTCTTCTCCAATATAAAATAGGGCGCAGCTCTGCAAAGTTTACAATTGACTTCAAACCTAGATCTAAGCTTAACAGGATTGGTGGTGCAGTCTTCAAGAGTTTCAACATGGCTTTCATAAAGGTTTCTTTAGAATTCAATCAATTATCCACATTACAGTGCTCCCAGAGGTCTGCTCCATAAAGGGCAGTACCTGTGCTCTCTATATTGCCTGAGCTGGGGATGGTGTGTAGCAATTGCCCCCCGAGTGAAGAATTTTATTAGTGCACTTGATATGTGTTTAAGCAAGACTGTATTTTTGTAATCTAGTCATGCCAGTCATGTGAGTCAGATATCCTAACTCCCAAGTAGTTAAATTGAGGGCCTCATTACAAGTTTGGCGGTCGGACTGCAAGTCCTCCATGTTGGCGGTCCTAACAAGACAGTCATCAAAGTAATACACAACAGCACATTGGATGGATTTCAAAACAACACAGCTGATACACATTGCCTCACTGGACATACCTGCAAAGGACACTATAAAACTCCCACTTCACACGCCATAATCCTTTGCATTTACACCTCCAAAAACACACAAGCCACAGCAAATTGTTTACCACACATCACAGATACTAGGCACCACTTTTCTCTCACCATCTCTATTGACACTCAGCTCACACTTTTGCCCAGTCACACCCTTTTGCACTTCCCTTTTTAGTAAGTCACTGTCATATTTTGTTTTTTATTTCCCACCATGTCACGTTCTAAAAATCTACGTTTTTCTGAGGATAAGTTGAGAGTCATAGTGGAAGAAATCATTAGAGATGAGCCACAATTGTTTGGAGCAGATGTCCTGCACAATCCTCTCAGTGGGAAAATTGGAATGTGGGACAGGATAGTGGATAGAGTGAATGCTGTAGGCAACACCGTGTGCACAAAAGAGGACATCAGGAACAGGATAAATGAGCTCAGGGGCAAGGTCTGTTTCCTGGTCTCCTGGCAGCAGCTGCAGGCCAAGTAGACTGGCAGTAGCTCTCCCAGTGCCCGGTTACATCTCTTTCACTAGGAGGGGAAAGAGATTTAATGGGGAACTGGGAGGGCTACTGCCAGTCTACTCAGTCTACATCCGGAGGGCTTGATAGGAATACCTGAGGGAGTGGAGTCTAGTACTTCACAACATCAAAAATGTCAACCAAATGCTATGTCATGCATGCTCATTGCTCACCGTTTGCCATCTTTACTGTCACTCAACTCACCAGCCCAATTTTCACTTGTCCAAATACCCCTGTTTGGCAACTCACACTTTGAGTGAACTCAACTGGGGGTATAACATTTGGATAGTGTATGTAGTACATAGTGTTACATGACTACAACTCCCAGCAGGCACTGTTCTACAACTCCAAAGACCAGACCAGTGTTTCCTTCTCCAAATACCCTTGTTTGTTAACTCCCAATTGAAGTGTACTCACTTGGGAGGATAACAATTGTCAAGTGTGTGTAGTACAGGGACTGAAGACTACAATTCCCAGCAGGCACTGTTATAATGACTCCAACCACCAGCCCAGCGTCCTCCTCTCCAAATACTTCTGTTTATGGACTCACAAATGAAGAGCACTGACCTGGGAGGATACCATGGGCTAACTCTTGGGAAGGTGAGGGAGTGATATGACTGTATTGCCCAATAGCCCCTACTTCTCCAAAACCAACCACCAGCCCAGTGTTCACTTGGCCAAATATACCTGTTAATGAACTCTCAAATGAAGTTTACTCACCTGGACGTATACCATTTGTCAGGTCTGTGTAGTATAGAGAGTGACATGACTGAAAGCCCAATAGGTGCAGTTTCTGTAACTCCAAAACCAGAACAGTGTTCACTTGCCCATGTATCCTTGGTTGCCAACTCACACATGAAGGGTGCACACCTGGGGGACATCATATGGGGGGTACATAGTGATGGTGTGTGTAGAAAAGGGACTAACATGAATGCAAATCCCAGGAGGCTCTGATACTATTACCTGAACCTCCAGCACAGTGTCCTCCCATCCAAATACCCTGGTTTGATAACTCACAAATGAAGTTTACTCACCTGGGGGCATAACAATTGTATAGTGAGTGAAAACGAGAGAGTGACAGGACTGCAAATCCCAGGAGGCACTATTTCCATAATTCTAAACACCAGCACAGTGTTCACTTGCCTATATACCCTTGTTTGGCAACTCACAAAGGAAGTTTACTCACATGGGGGACAACATATGGATGTTGTGTGTAGTAAAGAGACTGACATCAATGCAAATCCCAGGAGGCTCTGATACCATAACCCCAACCACTAGCACAGTGTCTCCCTCTCCAACTATCATAGTTTGGTAACTCAAAAATGAAGTTTAATCACCTGGGGGCATAATATTTGAACAGTGTGTATAGTAGAGAGAGTGACAGGACTACAAATCCCAGGAGGCACTGTTCCCATATCTCCAAACACCAGCACAGTGATTCCTTGTCCAAAGGCCCCTTGTCAACTCACAAATTAAATTTACTCACCTGGGAGGATACTGTTTGTCAAGTGCATGAAGTAGAGTGAACAACCTGGAGGCACTGTTTCTCTGATTTCAAACCCCAAAACAGTGTGCATTTGATCAAAGAGCCTAGTGGGGCAAATCACAATTTAAGTTTACTCAGATATGAGGATACCATTTGTAAAGTGTGTATAGCAAAGGAACTGACGGGACTACAAAGGTCAGGAGGCTCTCTATCTCTCATGCTAGACAGAAGCCCAGGGTCCAAAATCCCAACTGAAGTACACTCACCTGGAGGAATGCCATAGGAAAAGTGGTGGGAAGCAGATCCAGTGACCAGAATGCAAATCCCAATGGGCCAAGTTTCCCTAACTCCAACAACAAAAACAGTTTCACCTACCCAAATCCATCTAGTAGAGAACTCCCAAACTAAGGCGGTCATTATGAACATGGCGGGAAAGACTGCCGACCGCCGTGGCGGCGGTAAACAGAAACCCGCCAGCGGCGGTGAATGGAAACCTGCCATATAATGATAGAAAAACCCAACCCCGCCAAAAATTCCCAGACCTCCACTCCCCGCCAGGACCCTGTCAGCGGGAATCCCGGCCCACCCCACCCGCCACCGCCAAGCACACCCACATCCCGCCCTCCAAATAATGATGCACAAATCACCTCAGTGGACAGTGGAGGCCGGACGACCATTGGCGGCTGCGACTGCCACGGGCGGCTAGTGGGCCCAACAGCAACCTGTGCACACACTGGCTAGGCCTTGCACCCACATACCTAAAACACCCCCAGACACACCCCACAATCCCTTGCAACGAAACCAGGACCGGAAAAGGAGAGCACCAGAGCCAGACAGAGAGGCAGCAGACAGGACACGCATATCGACCCACACAAGAGCACCCAAGCCCCGCCCCCAGTCCCAACGCCACCCACCACCCTCACCATGTCCCTCCCAAAAATCCACACTTCACTGAAAGGGAACTAAGGGCCATGGTGGAAAAGATCCTAAAAGTGGAGCACAAATATTCTGGTCCGAGGTGCAGTACACACCGGTTGCGCAGAAAATGGAGCTGTGGCAGACCATTATCAACAGGGTGAATTCAGTGGGACACCATCCACGCACCAGGGACGACATCTGCAAGAGATGGAACGACCTGCGGGGGAAGGTCAGGGCCATGGCATCCAGGCACCACATCGCAGTGCAGAAGACTGGGGGAAGACCGCCACCAACACCACCCGACTACACCGTCTGGGAGGAGAAGGTACTCGCCATCCTGCACCCAGAGGTACTCACTGGAGGAGTGGACTCGGGTAAGTCATCTACAATTAACCCATATACACCATACCTGTAATGCATGCACCACCCCACCCACACCCACCTAGACCCACACCTCATCCAGCCATTACCCACCACATCCCCCACCCTGCATCACCCACAACTGACTACCAGGCCCACATCACCCCCGCTGTGCACCGCCACCCACCCCTGCTCATACCCACAATGGAATAATAACCCCCACCACAATGTAACCCCACCACTGCCACTAAATACAATGACCACATCACAAAGGCACCCTGGAAGACCACTGAAAGGCACACCAGCACAACATTGCACAGTTCAGTACACCTCCAACCCTCATGCATATGTAACAGACATGTCTATGTCCCCCAACAGGCACCACCACCCATTCAACCCTAATGGAGGGGACAAGGAATGCCACAGCACTCCAGGGAGACAGAGGCACATCACAAGACCTTGGCAAAGGACCCCTGGACACCGTTGAGCAGGCAGGCCCCTCACACAGCCCTGGATGCTCACCATGAAGCAGCCCCACCCAGTAAAACACTGTCATCCCTAACACCCAGTCAAGACCAGCAGGCCAGGGGAGGTGTACCCACACCAGTGAACCCAGGGCACAGACAGGTAGAACCCAGCTACAGAGGCCACAGTCTCCCACTCCCAACATGCAGGAAGGCGAGGGCCCCAGTACAAGTGGCACGTCAAGACCTGCGCAGGGGATACATGCACAAGGGCCTAGGCCAAGGTCAAGTGCCCCAGTGGGTCAGGGGGTAGGGCACCGGATGGATGCAGCAGCCCAGGACATCATTGCAGAGGTTTTGGGGGCCTACCAACATACCCAAGACAGGCTGGCACAGATTGTATCCACCTTGTAGCAAAGTCAGAGGATGCAGCTGGAACAACACCAACAGGCAATGGAGCAGTGGAAAGAACACAATGTCACAATGGCCACCATTGCTGGAGCACTGCTGCAGTTGGTCAACAAACAGTCAGACACCCACACCGGACAAGAGGCCCCCTCAACAGCCCTGGACAACCAGCAACAGATGACCCAAGCAGCAGAAACAGCACAGGAAATACCCTCCCAGGAACCACAAGGGCCAACCATGCCACCCCAAGAAGCTCCACAGCAGGCGCCCAAAGGTAGTCTTAGGCCAAGATATGGCACTGGAAACCCAGCTAAGAACAAGCCCCCCTCCAACAATTGACACTGCTACTAATGCAAAGCAACCATCCCACCCATTCACCAACTACACTTAGCTGAGGGCTAAATAAAGTACTATACTACAAATAGTAGCCACCTATGACATTCAACAGGGCTGCCCCCAAGTTGGTTTTGAGGACACCCAACCCTTACAACTTCCATCACTGTACATAGCACATTTCACTGTATTCAACCAATAAACAACATTTCACACCTGTAACACTGTCCCCTGTCTTCAATGTTGAACAAAGTGTAGTATGGATGCAACTGGCAGGGAACAACTTTATTGTCAATTTGTGCCTGGGGGTGGTAATGTGTGTTTCAAATTATGCAAGGAGGTAATGCATATATTGTCTGTCAGTACCATGCTGAAGAGGTCCATGTCTCGCCTATCATGACCAATTCACCCTAAATGACATGGCACACTTTCAGTATCAGTCACTAACCACAATTACAGGCTTAAGTCCCACACAGATATTGGAAGTAGAGTTGTATCAGTTGGTTCCTGGAATGGACATCTTCCCCTTCGTCATCCTCACCATCACTCTCCTCACCTCTCTGAGGTAACTGATCAGGACCTATAGCACCCTCCACCTCCAAAAGGGGGATTGAATGTCTCACTGCCACGTTGTGCAGCATGCAGCAGGCCATCACTATTCTACACACCTTATCAGGCCCTTGGCCAGGGACCCCCCAGAGATATGTAGGCACCAGAATCTAGCCTTCAGGAGACCTATAGTACGCTCTATCACCCTCCTAGTACGTCCATGGGCTTCACTGTATTTCCTCCTCATCCGTCCTGGGATTCCTCAATGGTGTCAGGAGCCAACGCAAGTTTGGATAGCCAGAATCACCTAGAGAAAGGGTCAATCCAGAGTTGTCATTGGAATGTCCTTAGTCAGACAGGCTGGTTTTCTGTAATGTGTCAGTTAATGACAGGCAAGCTTACCGATGATCCACCCTCTGTCCTCTTGTAGTTGTTCCATCTTCTGTGGCACACTACTGTTCCTCAAAACAAATGAATCATGGACAGAACCCAGAAACATGGCATTCACATGGGACATGTACTGGTCTGCAGTACATACCAATTGGATGTTCATGGAGTGAAAGTTCTTCCTGTTTCTGCACACCTGTTCACTCACTCTTGGGGGGATGAAAGCTATGTGGGTGCCATCGATAGCACCTATGACATGGGGAATGTTTGCAAAGGCATAGAAGTCAGACTTGATGGCAGGGAGGTCAGCACTGTGGGGGAATCGCACATAGGATTGCAGATGTTTTACAAATGCATTCAGAAATCTTGTCAGTACCTGGCTGAACATTGGCTGTGAGAAACCAGCACCCATGTCCACTGTCACTTGAAATGAGCCTGTGGCCAGGAAATGGAATGCGGAGAGCACCTGCACCTCAGTTGGAATGGCCTGCTGATTATGATTTCCGTGAGTCAGTGCAGGATCCAGTAATGCGCATATGTCCTGAATAATTGCACGTGTGAGTCTGTAGGTGACTATGATCTGACACTCCACCATGGTCCCCATATCCACAAATGGTTGGTACACTGATGGTGCCCTTCCTCGCCACAAGGGTCCGTACCTATGAGGGGTAAGAGAAAGGAGTGATGTGCACACATACACTTGCATAATTGCTATATACATGCAGTGCATTCTTCATAGTAGTGTCTGTGCAATAACTGCAACCTGACAGATGTACATGTACATCACTAGGAGGGAATGGAGTAAATCATGTGTGATTATATACTCAGTGGCCTAGGTGCTTCATATGGCTAGTAGGCCCAGCATTGTGAGTATTATGAATTTCAAGATGCGTAGGTGATGGCAAAATGTCTGCCCACTGTAGTTCTGCCCCTTCGTTGTTGAAGTGACCTAATACCACTAGCGGTTGATGTCACAGCGTACAGCGGTGTTGACCGCTGTTTGCACCCTCATTGGCTAACATGGATGCCAATGGGGAATCCTGGCGTATCATGATCGCCGCCAGCGTTGACGGTGCATACCGCTGTGGAACATACGCGTGTTCGTCATCGTTTGATCACTTGACTTCCTGATCTTGTGCAGACAGGTACTCCACTCTGGGTACTGCTGTGGCCTGCCTCTGGCTATGGATGTTCCACGTGGTGCAGGGGAGAGGGCCCAGACCTTTACCCAGGAAGAACTGGAAAAACTTGTGGAAGGGGTCCTGCCCCTGTATGGCAGATTCTTCAGCCAGCCAGAGGTACAGGCGAGTCCAGGTTTGGGGGGCACTGTGTGAGTGATGGATGGAGTTGAATGCACAGATATGTGCTCCTGTGAGCCAGGATGGGCCTTGGTGCATGGAATGCTGCATGCCACTGTCCTGCATGTCTGGGAGTACTGTCTGTCCCATGTCTGACAATCTGCCAGCTGTTGCCATCGTGCAGGTGCCTGACCTCTGTGTTCCATTTCTGTTTCACCCTACTAGGTCAGCGCCAACCAGAAGAGGGCACATTGGCATGCCATCGCCAAGGAGGTACGGACCATGGGGGTCTACAACCAGCGGAGCACCCACTGTCGAAAGAGGTGGGAGGACCTGCGGCGCTGGGTGCTGAAGATCACTGAGGCCCAGCTGGGGAAGTCCTCCCAACGTGGAAGGGGTGCCCGTCGGGCACTGACCCACCTCATGCGTAGGATCCTGGCGGTGGCGTACACAGACCTGGATGGGCCCTTGAAGGTTGCACAGCAGTCACAAGGGGGTGAGTACTCACAGATCATACTTCAGCCTGGAATGATCAGTGTGTGTGTGATAGGGCTCATTGTGCTTAGAGCAGGGAATTTGACTGGTGTCCAGCTAAAGTCTGCTCCCCAAAGGGTGTAGGGGTGTCCCTGTCAAGTTTCACCTACCTGTAGGTCAGTATACTGATCAGTAGTCAGGGCCATCACCATGGGCATAGTGCACGGTACTGCCTGTTGGGTGTGTCTGCTGGGTAGGTGTATGTCTGGCCATTGTGTATCAGCATTCAGCTACTTACAAGTGTCTCTCCTGTTTTGTCTCCCCATCCCTGTTCTCTTGTGTTTGTCTGGTACAGCATCAACATCAGGCAAAGGAGCTGAGGCACCGGCAAGTGGGGAGGTATCGGCCCACGGATCCTCCGAGGCAGAGACAACGGATGCCCAGGGGACCAGTGGAAGGGAGGGCGAGGAGACTTCCATGGGGGAGGCCACTGCCACAGGAGGTAGTGACTCTGAGACCTCCTCCGATGGGGGTCCTCCGGCGGTGGCGGACCCTAGTGGACAAACCACTACCGTGAGATCTTTCACCACCCCCATACCATCAGTGCCCTCCCTTCTGCTTCCTACTGAGTTGCCCATGCCCACCCACCCAGAAAGGTGGGCGTCTCCTTCGCCCCAGGCACTTCCTCCCCTGCCTCAGTCAGCCCTGTTGCCCTCACGGAGGCTATTGACCTCCTGAGAACCATCTCTGTAGGGCAGACAGCCATTGTCAATGCCATCCAGGGTCTGGCTTCTGAGGTGCAGCAGACCAATGCCTATCTGGATGGCATTCATGGTGCCTTGTCTGCCTTACAGAGATCTTTTCAGGCTCTGGCCTCATCTTGGACGGCAGCCAGTTTCCCTGGCCATTCCGTCCCCCCTCCAACCTCCTCTACCCCTTCCAGCACCCCACTCCCTTCACCCGTCCAAAGCACACAATCCGACCCGCTTACAGGCACATCAACACACAAGAAGCACACTTCCAAACACAAGCACCACACCTCCCACCACAAGCATTCACACAGCCAATAGACACCTGCACACACAACAACGTCCACTTCCCCAGTGTGCCCACCTCTTCCACCTGCCTGTCTGTCCCCTCTACATCCATACCCTCATGCACTACACCTTTACTCACTGTTACTCCTCCTGTTCCAGCACTCCCCACAATAGCAGACAGCCATACATGCACCCCATACACCACACCTGCGCTCACCACCTCCACTGTAGTTGACACATGCAGCACACTCACCCGACTTGCAGACACCCACCCAACATGCATCCACAATAGCTGTCTGTCTTCTCCCACTGTGTCCACCTCTCCACCCCCAAAACACTCAAATGCACCAAGACACCCACCCATCAGACATCCACCACACCACAACATACTGAGCAGTCACCTGCACCCACTACACGTACACCTACACCCCATACATCCACTCCCTCTGCCTCCACTCCCACGCCCTCATCCACGACCACCCCAATTGCTCCCAAGAAGCTTTTCCTCTCCCGTGCAGACCTGTTCGAACCCACTGGCCCACCCCGTCTTGTCCCAAAACATGCCCACCTCCTTGCCCTTTCCGCTCCTTCCACATCACAGCCCACCCTGGTCCCGCCTTCCCATTCCCGTGCCCCATCTCCAGTGAAGAAGAAGGCCCGCTCAGAGCCTAAGGCATCCTGTTCCACCCGAGCCAAACAGCCCCTACCCCCTTCAAAGGAGAAGCCCAGCTCCCCAACCTTCTCATGCATGTCTAAATCCCACCCCCGTCGAAAATCCCCACCCTCCTGCCCCCCTTCTATGAGGCACCTAGATCCCCATATGGTGCCCCGTTCAGTGGAGCACCCAGCACTTGTGGGAGTCAGGTGTGGCCAGTTGTGGCCAAGGACAAATAACTTTTTATGGACTGGCCATTGGCCCTGTTGGCACTGATCAGGGATTCACAACAACACCCTACCCCTTCATTTGATGCACCTACACCAGGCTCTTCACAGGTGCCTGTTAGAAATGTGGTCTTTGGTTGGCAGTCAGGTTACCCGCTGTCCAAGCAAGGACCTTCACTCTAGTCAGGGTAAGTCACACACAATCCAAATTATCTCCCTCCTGGAGCTTGGCACTGAGCAGTCAGGCTTAACTTAGAAGGCAATGTGTGAAGTATCTGTGCCATAAATCATGCAATAACACAGTAGAACACCACAAAAATACACCACACAGTGTTTAGAAAAGTATATAATATTTATCTGGTAAAATGCAGGTCAAAATGATTAAGATGCAATAAGAATATGTTGAGATATCACTGTAGAAATGATATAAAGTGTCTTTAGTCTCTTAAAAGCAATAAATGTCTCTTGCAGGCACAAATTACTTGGTTTGCATACAAAATGTCTGCAAGGAACCGCAGAGGAGGAGATGAGTGGAAAACAGGGAGGTGTGCGTCATTTTCTCAGGCCGCACACAGCAATGCGTCGTTTATTTTTCACAGAGGGAAGGCTTTGCGTCGATTTCCGGTGCTCGATCTTGGATCCTCTTCGGGTTGTGGTGTTTTTGGAATCCCTGGGGATGATGCGTTGAAATCCGGCAATGACAGGACAAAGTCACAGGGGCTGTCTCGATCCAGTGGGCGTTGTGTGGAAATTTCTACTTCACGGCAGGCGCTGCATCAATTCCTCTCAGGAAGTCAGGCTGCATTGTTCCAGCTCGGCTTTGTGTCATTCTAGTGGTCCGTGTGGCAAATTTCCAGTTGCTATGTTGGCGCTGCGTTGATCTTCTCCTTTCGAAGTCGTGCTACGTCGTTCCAGTTCGGCGTGCAGTGAATTTTTCACCGCTATGCAGACTGTGCGTCATTTCTGGAAGGCTGTTCATCGATTTACGCAGCACAGGGAGTTCTTCTTGCAGGAATCAAGTCCTTTTGGTCCTGAGACTTCAGGGAACAGGAAGCAAGCTCTACCCAAGCCCTTGGAGAGCACTTCTCAGCACAGGCAGAAAGCAGCAAGGCAGCAGGGCAACAGCAAGGAAGCAATCCTTCTCAGAAAGCAGTCAGGTGAGTCCTTTGGGAAGCCAGGAAGTTCTTCTTGGCAAGTTGCATGTTCTGGTTCAAGTTCTCTTCTCCAGGAAGTGTCTGAGTTGGTAGGTGCAGAGGCCCTGTTTAAATACTCAAATGTGCCTTTGATGTGGGGGAGACTTCAAAGAGTAGCTTAGGAGTGCACAAGATCCCCTTTCAGTTTAATCCTGTCTGCCACGGTCCCAGTAGGGGGTGTGGCAGTCCTTTGCGTGAGGGCATGCTACTGTCCATTCACATGTACGTGTCAGGCCCTCCACCCTCCCAGTCCACGAAGACCCATTCAATATGCAGATGTATGCAAGTGAGGCTGAGCATCCTGTGTTTGGGGTTTGTCTGAGTGGATGCACAAGGGAGCTGTCAACTGAACCTAGCCAGATGTGGATTATAAGGCACAGAAGGATTTAAGTGCAGAGAAGTGCTCACTTTCTAAAAGTGGCATTTCTAAAATAGTAATATTAAATCCAACTTCACCAATCAGCAGGATTTTGTATTACCATTCTGGCCATACTAAATATGACCTTCCTACTGCTTTCAGATCAGTAGCTACCACTCAAACAGTATATGAGGGCAGCCCTAATGTTAGCCTATAAAAGGAGCAGGCCTCACAGCAGTGCAAAATGAATTTAGGAGTTTTACACTACCAGGACATGTAAACTACACAGGTACATGTCCTGCCTTTTTTCTACAGAGCACCCTGCCCTATGGGTTACATAGGGCCTACCTTAGGGGTGACATATATGTAGAAAAAGGGGAGTTTTAGGCTTGGCAAGTACTTGTAAATGCCAAATCGAATTGACAGTGAAACTGCACACACAGGCCTTGCAATGGCAGGCCTGAGACATGGTTAAGGGGCTACTTACGTGGGTGGCACAATCAGTGCTGCGGGCCCACTAGTAGCATTTACTCTACAGGCCCTGGGCACATATAGGGGGTCATTCCAACCCTGGCGGTCGGTGATAAAGCGGCGGCCAACCCGCCAACAGGCAGGCCGTCAAAAAAATTGAATTCTGACCCTGGCGGGAACCGCCAACACAGGCCGCCACTTCAACACTCCGACCGCCACGGCGGGACAGACAAACAGGCAGGCGGCAGACAATGCACTGCACACCCTATCACAACTCACCAATCCGCCACCTTTTCCGGGGCAGGAGCCCCGCCGATAAAAACACGGCGGAAACAGACTACGAACGGGAAAACGCTCACTGATACACACTCCACGAGGAAGGAGGACAGCATGGAACCCGAATTAAACATCCTACCAGCTATTGTCTACCTGCTCATCTACCAGGAGTACGAACGCCGGCGCAGATGACAACGGTGAGTACTGCACCTACGACACACGGGAGGTGGGAGGAGGAAAGCTTACGGGCACACACATACCCCATACACCCACCCTCCCACCCCAAATACCTACACCCCAATGCAGAGCAACAAGTCAGAGTGACACCCCCCAAACCCCCATGAGGAATGCAAAGACATAATTAAAATGATCTTTAAAATTTATGTATAATATAGCATTATTGAAGTTATGGGAAATATGCAATATGAAAGATACAAAATAAAGAATGAACATAGTAAAAAATATATACATAGGCAATAAGTCCTGCCCATTCAGTCAAAGTTCCATAGTCCGTGGGCCAATGTGCACAAACACATGGGCAAAGCCCACACAGGAGACCAGATACCATTGTAGAGAACACTGCTGGGGCATCAGATGATAAAACTACAGGCACCTCAGGGGGAAGGGGAGGGGGGCACCTCAGCCACATGAGTCCACGACGCCAGATCCACGAGGGGCCTCCATGCCCACTGTGCCATCCTGGGGAGTGCAAAGCCACAGTATCACAAGTCTCTACAGTGGGTGGGTTGCCCACTGTGCCATCCTGGGGAGTTCAAAGCCACAGTCTCACAAGCCTCTACAGTGGGTGGGTTGCCCACTGTGCCATCCTGGGGAGTGCAAAGCCACAGTCTCTCAAGTCTCTACAGTGGGTGGCTTGCCCACTGTGCCATTCTGGCCAGTGCAAAGCCACAGTCTCTCAAGTGGATTACAGACTCCACTGTTAATGGAGGAGGCATGGTGGCCAGAGTGCTTCGTGAAGCCCTGCTCGACACAGAACCGGCACTGTCAATGGGCCAGCGGTGCTTGAGACGCCGTTGCCCAGCGGAGCGGTGCTTGAGATGAAGGGCCCAGCGGAGCGGTGCTTGAGACGGCGGTGCCCAGCGGAGCGGTGCTTGACAGGAAGGGCCCAGCGGAGCGATGCTTGACAGGAAGGGCCCAGCGGAGCGGTGCTTGACAGGAAAGGCCCAGCGGAGCGGTGCTTGACAGGAAGAGCCCAGCAGAGCGGTGCTTGAGATGAAGGGCCCAGTGGAGCGGTGCTTGACAGGAAGGGCCCAGCGGAGCGGTGCTTAAGACGGCGGTGCCCAGTGGAGTGGTGCTTGACAGGAAGGGCCCAGCGGAGCGGTGCTTGACAGGAAGGGCCCAGCGGAGCAGTACTTGACAGGAAGGGCCCAGCGGAGCGGTGCTTGAGATGAAGGGCCCAGCGGAGCGGTTCTTGACAGGAAGGGCCCAGCGGAGCGGTGCTTGAGACGGCGGTGCCCAGCGGAGCGGTGCTTGACAGGAAGGGCCCAGCGGAGCGGTGCTTGAGATGAAGGGCCCAGCGGAGCGGTGCTTGACAGGAAGGGCCCAGTGGAGCGGTGCTTGAGACGGCGGTGCCCAGCGGAGCGGTGCTTGACAGGAAGGGCCCAGCGGAGCGGTGCTTGAGACGGCGGTGCCCAGCGGAGCGGTGCTTGTCTTGGCGGGGCCCTGTTCAGCGGTGCTTCTCACGGCGGCCCCTGTTCAGCAGTTCTTGTCACGGCGGGGCCCTGTTCAGCGGTTCCTGTCACGGCGGGGTCCTGTTCAGCGGTTCTTCTCACGGCGGCCCCTGTTCAGCGGTTCTTGTCACGGCGGGGCCCTGTTCAGCGGTTCTTGTCACGGCGGCCCCCTGTTCAGCGGTTCTTGTCACGGCAGGGCCCTGTTCAGCGGTGCTTCTCACGGCGGGGCCCTGTTCAGCAGTGCTTGTCCTGTGTTTCTAGGGAGCCAGACCTGGCCATGACTTCCCGCTCAGTCGCCATCCGACCTTGCGGTCGCGGGGCCCTCCTGTGATGGAGTCCTGGGCCCGTGGGTGTCGTCCGTCACAACCGGAATGGGGCTGGTGGGGCCCTCCTGGGCAGCTCGCCTGCTGCCTGACTTCTCCGCCCTGCTGCCCTTGTCCTCCTTCGCTGAAGCTATGTGGCCCTTGCCTCCCTTTGATGATGTGGCAGGTGACGGGGCAAGGCTACTGTCCTTGGTGTCAGCCGTCTCAGGCTTGTCGCGCCGGCCCTTAGTTTTTTTTGGCCTCTTCCCAGGGGGTGGGCTGGCTGTCCCCTTGCTGCTGGCCGATGTGCCTGCCCCAGGAGCTGGTGGACTCCAATAGCCCTGCACTATGGTCCTAGTAGATGCAGGGCTGGTGGTGGCTGAGGTGCTTTTTGGACTCTTACCAGATGGAGGGGGTGGGTCAGTGGTTGGAACGAGGTCAAGGTTGGAAAGGAAAAGCACTTTGGAAAGACAGGGACGGGTAGGTGTAGTGGGTATGGGAGTGGAGGAAGAGGATGTGGTTGTAGGAGAGTCAAGTGTGCTGTCTTTGGGTGCAGGTGCTTGTGACGGAGGCTGTCATGAGGTGGATGGCTGTTGGGTGGGTGGCTGCCTGCGTTTGTGTGGTTTGGAAGAGGGGGTGACAGACACACTGGGAGAGGACACAGGGGACGTGTAAATTGCAGTGGGGGTGGTGACTGCACGTGTGCGGACTGTACTGGAGGGTGTGCTGGTGATGGAAGTACTGGCTGATGGTGGTGTGCATGCAGGTGTGAGTGGAGACGTCACAGGGAGGGAGGAGGGAGACGAGGAGGTGGGGACACAGAGGTGGTAGTGACTGTTGGCATGTCTGCATCTGGATGTTGCTTGGGTGAATGCTTGTGGGATCTGTGGTGCTTATGTCTGGATGAGCTGCCCTTGGGTGTAGAGGTGTGTGCAGGCTGGTCTGATGGTGTGGATGGGATAGGCAGAGGAACAGGAGACTGGGACTGGGTGGAGGGAGTTAGAAGAGGGAGGCTGGAGACAGGGACAATGGCTGCCGTCAGTGCTGAGGCCAGAGCGTTGAACGATCGCTGATGGGAAGCCTGACCCGAATGAATGCCCTCCAGGTATGCATTGCTCCGATGCACCTCCCTTTCTACACCCTGGATGGCATTCAAAAGGGTAGACTGCCCAACAATGATGGGCCTGAGGAGGTCAATGACCTCCTCACTGAGGGCAGCAGGGGTAACTGGGGCAGGGTCTGAGGTGCCTGGGGCGAAGGAGATGCCGCCTTCCTGGGCGAGCGGGCACGGGGCGAACGCTGAGGGGCTGCTGGGAGGGCGGGGCTGGTGCGCTGGGTGGCGGCTGTACCTGTTGTTGCGGTGGGCACGGATGTTGCCGCCACCGCAAGGGAGCTCCCTTCCGAGGACGTGTCGGTGTTGCTGACGTCTCCACGGGTCCCCGTTGTGGAGCTCCCCTCGTCCTCCGTCTCACTGGTGTACTCGGAGTCTGTTGCATGGCCCTCCGGGGCCATGTGAGATGCAGCTCCCTCGTGCGCTGATGCAAATTCTCCTCCGCCTGATGATGCTAATGCACACATGAACAGGAAGACAAAGAAAATGGGGGGGGGAGAAATGAAGACAGGTTGAGTGCATGCATTGGCAACACCGTTGTCGGAGAGGACAGACACAGAAGCACCCTGCACTAGGCCGCGCAATTGGGGTACACTACTCAGTTATTGTGACTAGGCCTACTGGTCTATGGACGACAAATGCACACATGGGTGAGGCCGGACCATGGATAGCTGTACTTGGCACCCTACAGAGGTGGGGGGCGGGGGCACAGGGCCATGCCTATCGGAGGGGCCTAGCCTACAGAATGCGCCCTGGCCTAGAGATAGCCACAGCCTTCCTCCCCCACCCAGACACCTTCACTGCGCGCAAAGATAGCAGAATGTGCTGATACTCACCCCCTTGTGTCTGCTGTGATGTCCTCACGCGCCCATCCAAATCAGGGTAGGCCACCGCCAGGATCCGGGACATCAGGGGGGTCAATTGGCGTCTGGCACCCCTCCTACGTTGGGAGGCCATCCCCAGCAGCGACTCGGCGGTCTTTCTGGTCCCGCGGCGGATGTCCTCCCACCTCTTTCGGCAGTGGGTGCCCCGTCTGTTGTGGACCCCCAGGGCCCGGACGTCCTTGGCAATGGCAAGCCAAATGTCGATCTTCTGATGGGTGCTGACCTATGTGACATGTACAGGGTGGGAAAGGAAATATCACTTTTCTGCCTGGTCAATGTGAGTGCCCCCCCCCTCACCAACCTTGCCATGAGGCACATACTCTCATCTGTCGTGCTTTGCACTCCTCATTCGCTCCCCTCCCCACCATCTTATATCCACCCCACTCAACACAGGCATAGCCCATTCAACGTGCACCCTGTGTACTAACCTGTTGGTCTGGAGGACCGTAGAGTAGCGCATACTGGGGGAGGACCCCATCAACAAGTTTCTCCAATTCTTCTGAAGTGAAGGCAGGGGCCCTTTCCCCAGTCGCAGCAGCCATTGTATCTCCCAGACCGAGGTCACAGCAGCACTTGCAGTATAGGTCCTCTCCTGTGGATGATCAGGTCTCGAGTGATTAATCAGATAGAAAATGACGGTCACGCCCGTGGCGGTGCGTACCGCCGCAGTGCGTACCGCGACCGCCGGCGCACATCCTCATTGGTTACTGAAATCCATAGGGTGCAATGTTAACCAATGCGGCTTAGCACCGCGGTCTTCGACCGCCTACCGCCACGGTGTGCCACCCCAGCGCATTGACCTCACATCCCACTGTCACACTTCACAGGTCAGGCAGCCGCCATTTCAAGGGCCCACATGGCATAATTTCTACTGCGTCACACAGGCCTAGGCCTTGCATTGCCACTCATACAAGCCTTTCAATGCATAGCGATTCGTGTACTGTGCAAGCTGTGTGAACAAACCTGTGGGTTGCTTGACTCTGTGCTCCATGTTGTCCTTCCTAGGCACCGTCCGCTGGGACTTGCGAGGAGAAGGATGAATCCTCCCGTGTACCGACCGCTGGTGGACCTGTCGACAATGGAAGAACGATATATCATACTTACATACAGGCTTGACAGAGCCACTATACATGAACTATGTGCCCAGCTGGAGCCAGACCTGATGTCCCCCATCCGCCAACCCACAGGGATTCCCCCTCTGGTGCAGGTTCTGTCAGTACTCCATTTTTTGGCAAGTGGGTCTTTTCAGACAACAGTGGCCATGTCATCTGGGATGTCTCAGCCTATGTTTTCAAAGGTTTTGTCCAGAGTGTTGTCTGCCCTGATGAAATACATGCAGAGCTACATTATTTTCCCTGAGGTGGGCGATTTGGCTACAGTGAAGGGTGATTTCTATGCCCTTGGACATATCCCCAGCATCATTGGTGCCATTGATGGGACCCATGTGGCTTTGGTTCCCCCCAAAGAAAGTGAGCAGGTGTACAGAAACAGAAAAAGTTATCATTCGATGAATGTCCAGGTGGTCTGTTTGGCTGACCAGTACATCTCCCATGTAAATGCCAAGTTCCCTGGGTCAGTGCATGACGCGTATGTCATGCGAAATAGCAGCATCCCTTATGTGATGGAACAGCTACAGAGACACCGTGTGTGGTTAATTGGTGACTCTGGTTACCCCAACCTGTCGTGGCTACTGACCCTAGTGAGGAATCCCCGGACCAGGGCAGAGGAACGGTACAATGAGGCCCATGGGCGAACTAGAAGGATCATAGAAAGGACCTTCGGGGTCCTGAAGGCCAGGTTTAGGTGCCTGCATATGACAGGTGGATCCCTATTGTACTCACCAAAGAAGGTGTGCCATATCATTGTGGCCTGCTGTATGCTTCACAATCTTGCTTTGCAACACCAGGTGCCTTTTCTGAAGGAGGATGGTCCAGATGGTGGTGTTGTAGCAGCTGTGGAGCCTGTGGAGAGTGAAGAGGAGGAAGACGACAGGGACGACACAGACAAGAGGGATACAGTCATACAACAATATTTTCAGTAGCACACAGGTAAGAATCACCCACGCCATTTTACATTTACTTAAGGCCTCATGCGTCTCTACTGTCTGTGTTTCCCCCAGTTCCTGTTAACTGATTTGTGACTTTCCCTTCCCTTTTCAGAGCTGTATGACCCACTGCATGACTTCTGCTTTGTTTGCCCATGGACTAAAGCTTATTGAAATTGGTATGTTGTCATCACAAAGTAACTGGACATTATTGCACCGTTATGTGTAATACATTTGTTAAGAATACAAGCAGACTCCTGTTATTTTAAGTGCAATAAGTGATTTATTTTAAGTGCTACATATAGGTACATGATTGTAAAACGGTGATGGGTGGGGGTGGAGTAATGTCCATGGCAGAGTCCAGTTCTCAGTCTCACAGGTGCATTGTCCATATGCCTGTGGAAGGATGGAGCAGGGGCAGTTAAAGGTTGGACAGGGTGACAATGTGGGACAGTGGGATGACATCAGGGGGTATCTTATGCTGGCGGAGGTCTTGCAATCCTACTCTGTCTTCTTGTGAGATCTCAGGTTCCGCTTGCGGGGTGGTTCTTCTTCTGCAGGAGGTGGGGTTCTGGTGGCCTGTTGTTGTGTGGGGGCCTCCTGTCCACTAGCGCCGGCGGAGGTGGTAGGCTGTTCCTGGCCTGGGCTAGTGACAGGGGCCCTTTGGGGTGCCACATGGTCCCGCAATGTGGTGACTATCTGGTTAAGGGCCACGACGATGGTCCCCATTGCGGAACCGATGTTCCTCAGTTCCTCTCTGAACCCCATGTACCGTTCCTCCTGCAGTGCCTGGATCTCCTGGAATCTGGCCAGTACCGTCGCCATCGTCTCCTGGGAGTGGTGGTAGGCTACCATGATAGAGGGGAGGGCCTCTTGTAGAGTCAGTTCCCTGGGCCTGTCCCCCCCCTGTCGCACAGCAGCCCTCCCAGTTCCCCTGTGTTCCTGTGCCTCTGTCCCCTGGACGGTGTGCCCACTACCACTGCCCCCAGGTCCCTGTTGTTGTTGGGGTGGTCGGTCAACCTGGGTGCCCTGTAGTGGTGGACACACCGCTGATTGACGTGTCCTGGAGACAGAGGCATGGGCCCGCTGGGTGGGAGCTGTGCTGGTGTTCCCAGAGGGGGTTGGGTCTGGTGTAGCCTGTGGCTGTCTGTGGGGAACCTACTGTCCAGAGGTCCCCTATGGGCCGGACTGGTCATCTGGGTCCAGGGAGACAGAGCTGCTGTCATCGCTGGGGGCCTCTTCTGGGGGTGGGATGGACATCTCTGTACCCTCTGTGGCGGTGTGGTGGCGTTCGGGTCCTGCAGTGGTATAAGGGTATGGTTATTGCTTCTGTGTGTGGCATTTCGTGTGATGGGTGGGTGTCCGTGTACCCAAGTGCAGGCATTCCCTTGTGGGGGCTTTTGTGAGGGTGGCTTGTGGGGGTGATGTGTGTGTGCAGTGGGCATGCTTTGGTGATGGGTGTCCATGCTTTGTGGTCGCATGCAGGGCTTGGTGTTGGGATGGGTGGGTTGTGATGGTGAGCCATTTGCAAGGAGTTGGTGTGATGGGGGTGGGGGTGAGGGTTGGGGTATGTGCTGGCATGCAGGTGGGGTGGGGGTGGGAAGCAGTAGTTAAGATTTGACTTACCAGAGTCCATTCCTCCGCCTACTCCTGCGAGGCCCTCAGGATGCAGGATGTGCAAGACTTCCTCCTCCCATGCTGTAAATTCTGGGGGAGTAGGTGGGGGTCCGCCGCCAGTCTTCTGCACCGCAATGTTGTGCCTTGATACCATGTAACGCACCTTCCCCAGTAGGTCGTTCCAGCGCTTCCTTATGTCATCCCGATTGCGTGGATGCTGTCCCACCGCGTTGACCCTGTCCACTATCCTTTGCCATAGCTCCATCTTCCTGGCTATTGTGGTGTGCTGCACCTGTGCCCCGAAGATCTGGGGCTCTACATGGACTATTTCCTCGACCATGACCCTGAGTTCTGCGTCAGTGAACCTGGGGTGTCTTTGGGGTGCCATGGGGTGGTGTGGATGAGGTGTGGGGTTGCGTTTGTGGTGATGATTGTGTTGCGTGTGGTGGTGTGTGGTGTTTGGTGCGTGGATTCTGTGTGGGTGATGGTGTTGTGTGCCTCTGTGTTGTGGGATTGTCTATTCTGTGCTCTCTCTCTAGCCTTCGTCAATAATTTCGGGTCGTAGGGGTTTGTGGGTGATGTGGGTGTGTGTTTTAGATTGTGTTGGGTGTGTGGGAGTGGTGTTAGTATGTGTATCAGGTGTGTGTGTTTCAAAATGACCAATGTGGCTGTGTTTTCTATGTGTGTGTGTATTTTGAGCGCGGCGGTGTGTACCGCCAATGGAATACCGCGTTTGAAAGACCGCCGCGTGGATTAGTGTGTCGTGATAGTTTGGGCGTATTTCTGTTGGCATGACGGTGGAGGTTTGGTCATCGCCATTTTTTCGCAGACCTTTGGTGTGGCGGACTTTTGTGGATGTCGGGGTTTTGGCGGTTTTCAAGTTGCGGGTCAGAATGACCGTGGTGGTTTACCGCGGCCGCGGCAGTGTTATGGCGGTCTTCTGACCGGCGGTAAGCGCCTTTTACCGCCGAGGTCAGAATGACCCCCATAGTGCACTTTACAAGGGACTTATAAGTAAATTAAATAATCCAATTGGGTATGTTCCCATGTCATCATATTTAAAGGGAGAGAGCATATGCAGTGGTAAAGTGCACAGTAAAAACCAGTAAAAACAGTATCCAAAAAGTGGAGGGAGGCAAGCAAAAAGTTAGGGGTGACCACCCTAGGGCTGTCAGGTCTAACAGTGCCAGATACAGGCGGGGAGGCCCTGTCAGGGAAAGATCCCACCCCCAACATCCCTGCCTCTGTAGCAGCAGATTCCCCCCTCCCACTCAAGCAGGGGGATCCAGCGAGGAATCCAGGAGGTGTAGATTGCAAGATAACCATCACTGCCAGCAAGTGACCTCTTCCAAAATGTCCTCCTTTGTCTTCCATTTACAATGGGAGGAGTACACTGGACTTTGGACTTCCAATGGTGTAGCATCCTCTCCAATGATTTCATCCACCATGACTGAACCCTTCACTTTTCTGCTCCATCATGCCCCAAGTTTATTTTCTGCACATATGTTCAATAAATCCACCTATCACAAAGTAATCGTCTGCTTGCTTCTGTTCTACATATTGCTATGTACATATGTAAGACTATGTGAATCAAATGAAGAAGATACTAATGCAAGGAGGGATATGTTATAGGTATAGTGTCCTGCTATGGACTAACACCAACACATTGCTAAAAGTGTCTGGTCACACCAAACATTTTATTGCCTTGTATAGCAGATAGGCTGTTGAAATGTCGGGAGTATCATAGCCAAGAATACCAAGATACAGCCCCACAAACCACAGAAGGAAGGGCCTTGGCAGATATTGTCCTGTGGAATAGGCAAACAAAAAGTGGATGGTGTCACCAGCTTGAGTCTTATCACATACCACACCAGAGTAATCCACCATCACATAAACCAAGATACAGACAGAGGGCAGTACAGCTCTCCTTGATCACAGGCCCATCATAATCCAATGACCATGCATCTCGTGGTATGACACAAACATATGTCAGTGTTGTGGCACAGGCACTGTGGCCCGCAATGATGAAATACATCTACAGCTACATACAGGTCATAGAAGAATAGTGTTTAGCCTAGGTAAAAGGTGAATGCTTTGATTTCAATTGATGACAACATATTTCATGTCCACATGATGACATATGATGCAATCAGCCCAACATAGCACACTAAAGGAGTCCAATGTGCACTTCTGACCTCCCACCCAAACAGTGTTTAAGCCGCCTTGGCACAGGTCTCATACTCCCCAAATCTGTGACCGACATTACCTGGAACAATCCATGTCCACTCTGTATGTCTGAACAGTATTAAATACCTGCCAATGTCACAGCCCTGAAATGCCCACATGAGGATGTCATGGTGAAGGTACCTTTACAAAGACCAAACAAGGAGCATAGGCTTGAAAACATACCTATTACACAAATCACATAGTAAGCATCCAGAAAGGGAATTACATTGCAATGAGACTGACACAAACAAAGCAGCTTCATCAAGGAGGGGATATGTCAAAGGCTAACTCCTCAAGCACCTTTTGGCTGAATATTGCAGAGTATCAGCACTCTAGTTGTTGCCAAAACACAACTCCACATATTCCCACAACTGCAGTTCTTTGTACAGTTGCAAAAAATACATCACATGAAAAGTAGTTGTTGATGAGATCTTCATCCAAGTCAGCTCCTTCCTCTTCACCACTGTCATCCTCACTTGGCATTTCATGAGTCTCACCCGGGGGCACTGCACACTCCCCCTCCACTTGGATGTACACAATATTCCTCAGCAGGGTGATGTTGTGAAGCATGCTGCATGCCACAGTGCTGTGACACACTTTTCTAGGTGAGTAGAGGAGGGCTCCAACATTCTGGTCCAGACACCAAAATCTGGCCTTCAGGAGCCTGTTAATGAATGGGACATATGTGCATCAAGGAGTCACCCAGTTCATGATTGTAGCACCATACATTGCACACAAACAGGACAGGTGAGACTTACCAATCAGCCAAGCCCTCTCTGGGTATAGTTGAGACATCAGTGAGGGCATGGTGCTGTTCCACATTATGAAGGAATCATGGGCTGAACCTAGACAACTGGTACATACCAGTGATATGTAGAGAACAGCCAAACAGATACCTTGCAAGTTGATGGAATGAAAGTTCTTTCTATTGCTGTATACTTGTTCATTGGCCAAGCAAACATGTGTCATTAATGGCCCCCACCACATGTGGGATGCCTGCAGAACCATAAAAGCCAGCCTTCACAAGGGCTAAATGCTCATGTAGGGAAACTGGACACAGCTGTCCAGGTGGTTCAACATTGCTGAGAGGACATCCTTCAACATCAGACTGAACATAGGTTGGGATATACCAACTGATAGGGCCACTGTATGTGGGAAGGACTCTGTAGCTAGGAAGTGTGGTGCAGATATGGCTTGTACAATGGGTGGTATGCCGGTTGGATAACTAATAGCTGGCATCAGATCTGGCTCCAACTGACAACAGACGTCCAATATTGTTTGCCTATTCAGACTGTACAGAAGGGTAATGTGGTGTTCTTACATGGTCTAAAGGTCTGGCAGTAGACGACAGGCAGTATGTTGTTGCATCCTCCCTCTCCCTGGGCACCTATGTATGACAAGACATGATTTCTAACATTAGTCATTGTGTCCACAGCAACATACATGATGCATGTTGATGATATCATGTGACAAGGCATTGCTGAATGGAAAGACATGGCAACCAGTATAAATCAGCTACAAAAAAACACCAGGGTCACATGTGACCCCCATGGTTTTCTCCACATGTGTTCACAACATGTAAATGGACCAAACTCAAAAATGTGCAATACAATTGCCTCTCTGGATGTCCCTACCACCAAAATGATCATCACCCTGGGGAGGACTGTGTCCCACTGTAAAGTTCCATCTGTGCCCTGCAACATACTATAATGGTGTTTGAGTAGTAGGACCTACATGACAAGACATGATAAACATGTTTCAGGCAGGCAAAATGGTGGCTGCCTGGCCTACTCCACGGGACATTAGGAACCGCCCATGACCGCTGGCGGAAGACGTCATGGCGGGAGGTGGTTGCGCCTGTGACAGACACAGCCATAGGCTAACATTGTTGCCAGTAGCAGTCACAGGCCAATGGCTGTGTCCGTCAGTGGTGACGACTGCGTACGTGGTGGACATGACTGCCATGTTCTGCAGATTCATTCACTTAACTCCTAACATTGCAGCCAGCAAGGCCTCCATGACCTGAGCTGCTGTGTACCGCTTCTGGGAACAATCATGCCACATCCATCAGGTGATAGTTCCCTGCCTTCTCTCCAGATAGGCCATGATATGTGACTCAGTAGCTTGGTTGCATAGCAGAAACTGTAGAATGCATGTCTGTGTCTGTTGAATGCCATCTCTGGAGGATGGACACATATGTCCAAAGGACTGTTCTGTGGTGCATGTACATAGCACAGAATCCCACCCCCTGAAGTGGTTTGAGTCTGCATTTGTTACTGCACGTCTGCACATGGACAACAAAGACACATTTTTGTACCCACCATGCCAGTCCCTTCATTGTTACTCATGTAAAATGTTTGAGTTTTAATCTGGCAGTTCCCTATAGGGACTAAATGCATCAGTCATTATCACAGAATGTGAATGTGTTGGTCCATTCACGCCTCATGAGGTTACTCTTTAGAAGTCAAATATGTTTGTGGTGCTTCATAATGGCTCACAGCACAGTACAGGTTGCTAGAGCATGGGCTACATGATGTCAGAAAGCTTGCTTAGGCATTGTAGGGCCTAAACAAGGTAGAGGGTTAGTCTGCAGATGGAAAACAATATGTGTAGTCATGTTCCTGTACTTACTGGCTTGTATATGTCACACTTGGGGAGTACTGACAAATAGAAAAATCCAAACTTGATGTTACTGACATGTATGTGACTCAACCATTTGTGATGAAACTTGTGATCATGATCTCTTAATTTGTATTTTGCATCCATGCAGGTCAATGCCCATCAAAAGGAGGGATTATAGAGAGACATTGCCTGGAAGGTGCAGACCCTGGGGATCCATAGTTGGCAGAATGCCCACTGCAGGAAAAGGTGGGAAGACCTGAGATGCTTGCCATGTACAACTACATTAGCAATGAGGGACATGACAGGTAGGCCTATAGTTGTGAGCCACAATGCGTATTTCTATGCCCTTGATGTGGCAGCATGTAGCGAAGTGCACTGCTCATGTTAGTGACCTGATTTTTTGGCATGTTTCAGGTTGTGACTTGCAGCAATGTTGAAATCACGTGTTTTTAGTTACAGGCATTCATCCACAGACAGACATCTGGGTCTGTGTGACCATAATGGAGTCAATAATGTAGCTTCAAATTGGGCAACATGTTGAGGGTGTTCAACAAGTACGTGCAAAATCTCTGGGGATTCCCAGCATCCAAGGGAGTAAGAGTGTCTACTGATGCACTCAAAGTATGTCATTGTAAGGGTTGCCAGACAATAGTAGTGATTACCCTGGGGCTTGCTGATTCATTGTTTGATAGATTTTGGAGACGTTTCTCCCTGACATTTTGTACCTAATGTCTACAGTGTCCATTTCCAAGACCTAGAGCAATGTTAGTACCACCTCCATGACTGTACTGGGACAACTGCCACTTGCGGAAGTGTGAATTTTTATGTTTCCATAGTGATATTATTATGTTCATGTCACTTTTTCCAGAATATTGTAGTTTTGTCATCAACATGGCATGATTTTTAGCGTCTTTTCTTATTGTTGGGTCGTTATGTATGTGACAAATTGATGTGTGCATGACCTTATGTGGGATCTATGGCAATGCATTTGACATTGGCCTACTATTGTATGACAATAGGTAACTGAGGCCTGCTCCTTGGGGCAAAGTCTTGAGAGTGATGAGGTCTCCTGCTTTTGAATGGTTACTGTGATTGCACAACTTCAGCCATACAACTGGAGTTGTGTGAGATCCTGATTTTCCTGTGAGCACCTGTTGACAGTTCAGATGACATGCATGGTACATGTATGGGCCACTTAGGTGGAGTTTGTTGCTGGGGCCTACTTGAAATCTTGGTAATGTTTGATAATCAGAGCTGTTGTTCAAGAGTGATCATGGACATATGATGACCCTATTTCTCTCTGTTCATCAGCACTGGCAAATGAAGGAGACAGGGCAGAGCTGAGTTGGGAAGCAGCTGGCCAGAGGACCTCGGTTCAAGACACCAGAGACACAGATGGTCCCACTGGCCTGGAGGGTGAGCGGAATGCTACAGGGATACCAGAACATCCTCTTCATCATCAGATTCTTCGTCCAGTGGACACTCCATATTGGTGGCATACCAATCGGGGAATCCCCCTGTACCATCCCTGTCCACCACACCTATTTATACCGCCCTCCCTGTTGCTCCCCACCCCGTTGGCCTTGCCCTATCACCCAAGAGGGTGGGCATCTCCTTTGCTGCAGGCACCTCCGCCCCAGCCCGGTTACCCCTGTTGCCCTCAGTGAGGAGGCTATTGGCCTCTTGAGAAGTATCTCTGTGGGTCAGGCAGCCATTGTGAATGCTATTCATAAATTGGCAACCCAACTTCAACAAACTAATGCACTTCTGGAAGGCATTCATGGTGCAATGGCTGGCCTACAGAGTTATTTTCAGGCTCTGGCACCAGTCACCCCCTACCTTCTGTCCCCCCTCCACCTCCCTCTTCCCATTCCAAATCCTCCTTCACCTACCTACCCAAAGCACACAAACCGATCTGCACGCACCCACCTCAACACACAAAAGCAGCACACACAAACACAAGCACCAGAAAACACACTGGCATGCAAGCAAACAACAGACACTCACACACACAACATCAGTCACCACTTCCCCAGACTCCCCCACAACCCCCAGCATAATACACACATGAAGCATACCAAAAGGCACCACACCAACAGTCAGTAATACACCCACCACACCCATCATACATACAAACATCACACTAACAGACACCCAGACATCCACCACAAGCACCATACCCACAGACACCACCCCAACAGACACACAGACATCCGCCACTACCAGCATACCTGCAGACACCACCCCGACACATCCCAACACACACACTTCTGTCACTCCATCCCCCAGCACCTCCACCTCCCAGATCCCAAAGATGCACAAACGTACGCACTCACCCACACAACAGACACCAACCATACCTCTCATAAGTACACACCCTTGACAACCAGCACAGCAGACAACCACTCCCTCAACCTCCAAACTCCCACCCCCTATTGCTGAAGTCCCCATGTTCTAAGTCTTTTTTGTTTGTGCTTGCCCTTTCCCCTGTTCCAACAGCCCCATCCCAAACCCAAGAGGCCTGACCCACCTTCCAACCCCTCTCTTCCACCTCCAGGTCCTCCCCTGCCCCCTCTGCAACCACTCAAACGCCTCCTCCCAAGAAGAAGCCCACCCCCCCCCCAAGAAACAGCCCACCCCTCTCAAACCCAGGACCAAAGCTCCCCAAAGATGATCCCTGAGGTGCCTACCTGCCCACTTGATGCCCCTTCCTTGTGAGGTATCCCTGGCAATTCAATTAGTAGTCAAGTGACAGCACAATGATGCGCCTGTGCCAACACACATGGCCTGGCCAATGGCCTTGGAGTTTACCTATTTAAAATTAACATAATCAGCCAGTTGCTTTTTTGAGTATACATTTGTCCTGCATTTCCTTACCAAACTTTATATTGTTCCTGAATGAGTTGTGTTGTTTACCTAAAGTTGTGTGTTTGTGGGCAGTGCTGGTGTCCCCTAAGATGGGTATAAGTTGACTGTATGGATATGTCGGTATAAATGCAATGGTGGTGTCATGGCAGAGTATAATGTTTGGTACGGTACGTATTTCTTCTTGTGTTGTCCAATGTGAGCATGTATGGTGTTAGAATTGTCCCCCTGATATGGATTATGTATTCATCTGATGTGTGTCAGCTTGTCTTTTGTTTGTTGAGACATGGAGGGTGTTCAATTGTGCTTCATTTGTTTGCATTTGTTTGCATTGTCTGTGCATGTGTACATTTAGTTATGTGTACCTGTTTGACTTTGATGACTTGCGCTTTCACATTATGCATTTAGGCATGTCACTTGGGTCTAGTATTGCTTGTCCCAGAGATACCTAAGGGTCAGTTCTTATGCAAATGTGGTTTGATGGGCAGTTGGAAGTGCATCCACCTTCCCTGGGTGTTCCTGATACCCCAACTCTTCTGTGCAGGGATTGTTTGCATAGTAATCTTTGTATACTTGTCCCTGTCTAGTGTGCATCCCATTGTCCTTTCACTGTGTTGCAATTTGTGTAATGTGCGAATCCATTGCAGGGCTGTTTACTCGGAGTGTTGTTTGTGTTCCATGCTACATCCATACATATGTGTGTTGAATGTGACAACAGTCCATGGCATCTTTTGAATGTGAGTGCGTGAGTTGTATTTGTATATGGGATGTTAGGGTGTTGTTGGTGTTTTGTGCCACAATGTTGTGTACACTTCACTGTCCCTGTGCAAAAAAATGTGCAGACGTGTTTTTGTGTAGTTTTGAGGTGCAGCGTGAGAGACCTGCCCAAAGGGGGCATATTGTGACTGGGCATATTTCCTTCTTTGTGTATGACTCCAACTGTGTACACAATGACAAGTGTACTTAGTGCCTGTAGCATGACCCCCATATCATGTGGATGACCATGCAATAATCTGTTAATGTTAATAACACAGGTAGGTGTGTGTACTTACGGTCGGTTGTGTCCATGGCGGCATGGATTGTGTGCACCTTTGATGAGCACCAACAGTGGCAGGACCTGGGTGAAGGGCTCCATTTCAGCTCCAGTCGTGTAAGGCTGCCTGCAGGTGAATGTCTCCTTTTATAGTCCCTGTCTCCACCTGCTGATACGTGGTGGTTGGACAGCCACTGTTACATTGGCGGTGTGCAGTCTCATAATGTGTCCGGCAGAAACACAGACTCAGCCTGCCTGTTTGTGCAGCCTCGTGACCGTGACGGTCTGCGGTGCATGGCAGTGCCGGTGGGACTGTGACAGACTTTGCTCCATAGGCCAGCATGACTCATAATCTGGAGGTCTGATTACCAACCCAAAGGCTGTTGGACTGCCGTCGCCACCATGGCAGTCCACAGACTGACAAACACGTAATGAGGCCTTGAGTCACTTTTTCAATGGCATTATTGCTCAATCTCATTTTCCTCCTGACTTTGTTTGGGCGGGGGGTAGGATGCTATAAAAGTTTTCTTCCCAGAATTAATTGTCAACCCATTTGAATTACAAATGTTTAGAAATGCTTCAAACCAGGTTGCCCGACCTTTCAGAGTTTTGGAGATGAGTATGGTGTCACCTGTGAATAATAATGCAGGAACCATCCTACTTGCCAAAATTGAAGAATCATTCTCACACTTCAAAAGATGGAGAATGCACCCATTCATAAAATGAAGTAAACATGTCAGTGCCAACACACAGCTTTGGCACACTTTTGCTGATCTTAATCTTCTCAGTCACCTATCCATTACAATCCTATCTCACTTGGACAGAAGTTATTGGTGTGTAAGCATCTAGTTATACTCAATAAGTTGCTTTAGACACAGAGAGAAGCCAGAATCTCCCAATCAATCAATCAGATTTCTTAAGCGCGTTACTCACCCGGTAGTGTCTCAAGGCACTGGAGGTGGGGGGGTGTTACTGCTCGAAGAGCCATGTTTTGAGGCGCTTTCTGAAAGTTAGGAGGTCCTGGGTCTTGCGTAGGTTGGTGGGAGAGAATTCCAGGTTTTGGCGGCGAGGTGGGAGAAGGATCTGCCGCCGGAGGTGGTGCGTTGGATGCGGGGGACTGTTGCGAGGGTGGGGTCGGCGGAGTGGAGCTGGCGGGTCGGGATGTGAAAGTTGATTTGTTCATTTAGGCAGGCTGGTCCGGTGTCGTGGAGGGCTTTGTGAGCGTGGATTAGGATTTTGAAGATGATCCTTTTGTTGATGGGCAGCCAGTGTAGGAATCTGAGGTTGGCAGAGATGTGCTTGTGGTGAGGGAGGTTGAGGATGAGACGTGCGGCGGTGTTCTGGATGCGCTGGAGTTTTCTCTGAAGCTTGGCTGTGGTCCCTGCATAGAGGGCGTTGCCGTAGTCCAGTCTGCTGCTGATGAGGGTGTGGGTGACCGTTCTCCTGGTTTCTATTGGAATCCACTTGAAGGTCTTGCGTAGCATGCAGAGGGTGTTGAAGCAGGAGGATGATATGGCGTTGATTTGCTGAGTCATGGAGAGAGACGAGTCTAGTATGATGCCGAGATTGCGTGCATGGGTGGTGGATGTTGGGGGTGGTCCTAGGGTGGCAGGCCACCAAGAGTCGTTCCATGCTGTCTTGTTGGATCCGAAGATGATGATCTCTGATTTTCCTGAGTTCAGTTTGAGGTGGCTTGCTGTCATCCAGCTAGCGATGGCGAGGAGTCCAGCGTGTAGGTTGTTCTTGGCGTTAGATGGGTTCCTCGTGAGGGAGAGGATGAGCTGGGTGTCGTCGGCGTATGAAATGATGTTGAGGCCGTGGGGGCAGACGATCCTGGTGAGCAGAGACATGTAGATATTGAGAGGGTGGGGCTGAGTGAGGATCCTTGGGGACTCCACAAATGGTCTTGGTGGCTTTAGACCAGAATGGAGGGAGGTGAACTCTTAGGGTTCTTTTGGTTTTCAGTTTCTCTCTCAGAACCTTGTCAAAGGCTGCCTGTACGCCACAAACGTGCCAAATAAATTACTTCTTGCAAAGCCTGTGGATCACCACCTCATCCTGAGGAAGGGAAAAACCTAGTCAATAGTGCTGGTCTTTGACCTGAATCCTGCCTGATACTCATTCCAGATGTTATTAGCTATCATCCACATTGCTAACTTGTCCAACCTTTGTTTACAGAATATTTTCTAGAAATCATCAATCAAGCTCATTGGGTAGTAATTACTGGGTTCAGTACAAATAAAAAAAAAATTAATTGGCACTATCACAGCCCCATCCCCCCATGAGACAGGAATTGGTGTTCTGGAAATAATTGCATTTGAAGTAACGTTTACATATGGGGCTCAGACCTCTGTTTCATACAAAAAAAGATCTGAAAGTATTTTACCCATGCCAGATTATTTTGCCCCATTTTGAGCTCTAATACCCAACAATATACCCAGTAATAAAAAAACAACAACTTCCCAGTGTTCACAACACACACGACTGGGGGGAAATGATTCACAAATTCAATATACTCAAGTGTCACTCCATCCTTATACAAGGCTTTAAAGTGTCTCCCCCAATCAGATGACTGAACATCACCTGTATTGCAGATGCACATGCACATTTATTGAAAGGGAATTTCAGGTACCTTGCCAAAAGGTTTTTATATCTTTGAGACTAGATACCTCGAGGAGATCTTCCCAAAGCTTTTGACCACACTCAAGTTTAACTTTCTTAATATTCTGCTTAGGGAAACACCCTAAACAACGCAGCCTAAGCCACGCAGAAATTTACCATGTAAGCGGAACAATGCTTGTCTAAACCACAAATGCCTTTTTCTCTGCCTTAACCACTCATGTGATAAAGCAAAGAGTAGTCTAGCAGCGCAGAGATAAGAGCAGGAAGGATCGGGAGAGGACACAGTGAGGTAAGCTGGGCTGGGGCAGGGTGGGGGGGTAATTTCTAGCAGTGGGGGGTGATTTAGGGCTTAGGGTGGGGGGGTCAGAGCAGTTTATTTTTTGGGGAGGGGTGGGGAGGTCAAGGTAGTTTATTTTTTAGGGTTTAGGGTGAGTGGTGGGACACGGTAGTCTAGTTATAGGGTTGCGGAAAGGTTTGAGGGCTCAGTGCAGGTGAGGGGTTTGAGGGTAGCTTAGGGTTTAGGGGTGAGGGAGGTTTTAGGGCTCAGGTTGGGTTGGGGTTTGTTGTATTTTTTCTGTAAACAGGGGCCAGGGTTTTTGGGGGAGATTTTTAGGGATGAGGTAGTTTTGGGCCTCAGGGCAGGTGGGGTGTTGGGGTAGTTTTTAAGGTTAAGAATGGGGGTTGTATAACACAACCATGCATGCAGTTTGCACATATTCCTTTACTAAGCATACCTTTACAACAAAATTTGTTGTAAAGGCATGCGTGGAACAGGCATGTGTAGAAAAGACAGAGTTGAGATTCTGACCGCGTTGTTAAGGCATGTGTGGTTCTGGCATGCGTGGTTGTGTCATACAAACTGCTGCCTATATTCACCCTTAGAGCATCTTATTGCTGTGATGCTGCCCATTTTTATAGCCTGAACTAATTTTTCTTTGCTGAGCCTACAGTTCCTTTTAAACCACTCTTTCCTTCTTATCTGTGCAAAGTTCCTTGCAAAGAGATTCCTGATCTGATCAAATAACAGAACATGCTATTCCCAAAGTGTGATGGGGGTTAGATAAATGATCCAGAAGGTACACCAAAGTCTAGATCCTCACTCTAGTCAGGATAAGGGAGATACCCAGCTCAGATAACGCCTGCTAGCGTGACACGAGCAGACAGGCTTATCTTAGAAGCAATGTGTAAAGCATTTGCACATAACACACAGTAATACAGTGAAGACACTACAAAAGGACACCACATAGGTTTTAGAAAAATAGCCAACATTTATCTAGGTAAAACAAGAGTAAAACAAGAAAACTCCAACACAGAATAATCATGTGTGGTACCTACAGGAAATGATGCAGACAGCGGCTCGGTGACAGCATCCTGCAGCGTCAGGGTTGCGGGGTGAATCAGGGCAGTGTGACGTGAGGTGTCTCCTGCTCACAATGCAGGCAGCCTCGTTGTTGTTGCTGAAGTGCTGTTATTGCGAGGCACAAGGCAGCGGTGCCACATGGTGCAGGCTCTGTGCTGCACCCATGGGTCTCAGTGCAGACAGGGGCATCTGTTGTCGATGCTAGAGTCGACAGTGCTAGTGTCAGTGGACTGGGGTGGCAGTGCAGGACAGGACAGTGCTTTGTGTACCTCACAAACATTGTCCTCAGGCCACGGTTCAGGCAGCAGCATCGGTGTCAGAATAGAGCATCATTGTCAGGGATACCAAGGCTGTTGTGTGAGCAAGGAAATACGGAATACATGGCCCACAGGTCATGGCGCAAGCAACAGCTTGAAGATGGCGTCAGGTGGCAGCATCGGTGAGACCAGGGATGCAGTGCGAAGCGCGGCACGTCTCCGTGCAGCTGTGTCAGGTCACGGTGCAGGCAGCGGCATTGGTGATAGCATCATGGTGGTTTTTCTTGTGTTGCAGCACAAAATACACAGTTCTCAGTGCTGTAGGCAAATTGATCTGACGTGTTTAATATCGGTGAGACATGAGGAAAGCTCTACTTCAAGCCCTTGGAGAAACTTCACAAGCAGGATACACAGCAAAGTCCAGCCTTAGCCCTCTTTAAGGCAGAAGCAACCACTGCAGGCCAACACAGCAAAGCACACACAGCAAAAGGGCAGTACTCCCACTACAACTCTTCAGCTCTTCTCCTTGGCAGAGGTTCCTCTTGACCCAGAAGTGTTCTAAAGTCCTGGGTTTTGGGTCCACTACTTATACCAGTTCTGGCCTTCGAAGTAGGCAAACTTCAAAGGAAAGATTCTGTTGTTCACAAGACCCTGCCATGCCCAGGTCTGGCCCCAGACACACTCCAGTGGGTGGGAGACTGCATTGTGTGACGACAGGCACAGCATTTCAGGTACAGGTGTCAGCTCTTCCCTTCCCACTCTAGCCCAGGAGACTCATCAGGATATGGAGGCTACACCTCAGCTCCCTTTGTGTCACTGTCTAGAAGGAATTCAGAAACAGCCCAACTGTCAGTCCGATGTTTTTCTTTTGATATCTCTTTATTAGGATTTGCACAGTAGAAATGGACAGCAGCATTTTATCTGGTAAACAGTGCCACAGTATTGTATGCAAATATGCAAGGTACAGTCAACGTTATACAATGGATATGTGCAGTTGCCAACGCAATAAAAACAATCTTATACATCTGCTTCAAGATTATGACAGTGATCACGAATGGCGCTTTGAGGGGAGGTATTGGGGAAATAAAACTAACAAGATGTATAAAGAGTTGACTAACAACTAAGGGAGAAAGAAAGAAAAAGATAAATGAAAGACATGTTGCCGGTCTAGAGTAGGGAAATGTGCATACAGTGAAAAGAAGCCTAGCAAGGTTGTGTGTCCAGGTGGCTAGGGGGTATCTGGCTATTGTAGCGGGGCGTGACAGGTAGGTTTGGAGGAACAGCTGCAGTGCTCTCAGTGTGCAGGGATATTTTTAAACCTAGGCTGTCCATAGTTTGTTTAATTTTTTTTTAAATGGCACAACCCAGGGCAAAATGTATCTAAGTGCAAAGCCCACCCAATGGTTGGCCTGAATTACATTCTGTGGCCAGTATCTGTAAAATAGTGTAATGTTGCCTGAAATAGACCATAGCAGCCAAAGTCTCTTGCATCAAACAGAAATCAAACTTGTCCACCAATTTTCCTGGTTCACCATCCCTCAACGTTGTCTTTTGCACTGTTATATTGTAGCTTAGCACCATGGCTACTCCTAATGCGCTCAATTGTTGGGATCCCTTTGAGCCATAGTTGGAGACAGTAAATGGTCAGTTGCAGGACAAAGCAATGGCCCAACCTCAAGTGAGTGAGTGGTTGATCTGCACCTGCATAAGATTCTTGTTGGGTTACTTGCTCCACCTACTGGGACACTTATAGGTGGTAGTTTAATTATCACTACGCGGTCACATTTTCTCAAAACTACATTTAGGGGTAGTACTCCCTCCTTTCTCAATAGGATTGGGCAACAAAGACATGCTCAAGGTACTAATAATGATAGCAAAGGTGAACCGAGTTGTAGCTTCAATAACAGATGACAGCGATTATATTGTTATGGACAACATAAATATGCTCTGCTCTCCTATAAATGGAAACTTTCCATTAATTTCAGGAGTTTCGTGAAGCAAGGAATTTACTGGATCTGTGTGTTTACTCCGCCTGATACAGTTTTAATTTCTGCTAGGTGCAGCCCCCTTCAATTTATCTGTTTTGCCAGAAGAGGAAAGAGGCTCAAAATGATTAGCTGTTGTGCCTCCTGCGGTGTTGCACGCATCAGTAAGTTGTGCTTCAAGAGCCTTACTACATTTAATTAGGATCAAGTGGTTGTAGAAAAAGGATAAGGGCAAATGTTTGATCCTAGGTGATGTGTCTAGGCTGAGGATCACCTTGTCAGCCCAGCAGTCGTGGACTGGTTGAACTTGAGAATAACACCATCACCCTTCATACACTTGCGACAACATATTAGATGAATATCCTTGAGCTGCTCTGGAGTCTCAGGGGATCTAAAAGGTACAGCATAAATATCAGATAGAATGCAACATATGTGTAGGAGGCGGGGGTAGATGGAAAGTTAAGGTCACATCATCGAGACCTCTAAATTCGCTCACAAGCAAATTGTGGGTGCTACTTTTCCTGACACACCCACTTTTCCCAACCAGGGAGTTCTGCCCTACTCTACTGCCAACCCTTTTTAATGGAATCTTACAGGGTGTAGCAGCTTTTCGGCTAAGAGGCTAGTCTCAATAGCTAAAACTATGAAGTCCAGTGCAGCCACATCACCTGGCCCACCACACAGCTTCATTTTAATCCCAGTCAACTTCTCCAATTTAAGTGTGATAGCCATGAGTCTATCCAGGAGTGGTTAAGCTTGCTATCAAGAAGTGCCCTAAATTTGGCACAAAGCGGTTAGTCATGTCTGCTGTATTGCATGATTCCGATCCCAAGGATACACTCGCCTGAACTGAAACACTGTCACAAGGGCCACATCCCTTTGCCTTCAGAGATCTTTTCATGTGCTTAGCAGGAGGACTGGCCCCAGAAGATGGCAAATCACCCTAGACAGTTGTTCCTGAACTAGGGTAAAAAGAGTGCACCAGGGGTTCAGGGGTATTGAAGAGATCACTCATAGCTGCAAGATGGAGGGAAGATTACTGGTGGGCTGATGACCCATTTATTTATTAGTACAATGGTGTCTCTGGCAGAGGAGAGATGTCTCTAAGTGAGATATATTTCCTCTGATTTAACCCCTACCAGCAAGGAAGCTGTCAATAGTAGAACCCCTCACAAAAGGCTCCGGGGTGGGTGCAGCTTTGCATTTTTCAATTGTGAATTAAAGCAATAAAGAGAAGCAAGAATACTCTACTTTAAAATAGCTGCACAAACAGGACAAGCGACCACTTATCTGCACAGTCAACCTTGAAAACCAAGAGGGGTGACCCAACCCAGCCTCTTCTGTGTGATGACTGGCAAAGATGGGCCTGCCCTTGGCCTGGGCCCGTGCCCGGGTGTGGCCCAACAGCAGAGTCCCATGCAGCAGGGATGGAACAAGCACTTTGTAGTGCTGAAGTGGCATGGGCCCTTCTCCTCAGACACTCCTCCTCAGTAGTGGGAGCTGAGATTTGTAGTCCCTGACAGCAGCATTCTTCGCAGCAGGGATGGTACAAGCACTTTATAGTGCTGCAGCATTGTGGGCCTTCCTACTGAGCCGTTCATCCTCAGTAGTGGCAGCTGGGACTAGCAGTCACCCAAAAGCAGTGCTGCAGTCATTAGAAAGGATGCAGCCTGTAGAGTCCATAGACTCGATCCCCACCTGCAAATATCTGGGGGAAGATGAGTTCTGTCAGGAATCCCAAAGATGCCTCCTGCATTATCTGTCAGCATCCCCAGGGATTAGGGTTAAATCGTGCATCTGTTCATGGTTAAACCTTCATGTTTCTAAGTAAACATAATGTGCTGTGTTACACAATTGGTTTTATCAATGCTTGTTTTACCAATGCTTGTTTTCTAATGTGAGCAGGTGTAGACATGTGCTTCTAATTGGGTGTGGTGTAGACATGTGCTTTTAATTGGGTGTGGTGACTCTTCCACATGTGAAACTCAACTGCTTTCCTAATTGGCTATAAATAGCAGAGTGAAGCATGCCTCCCTGCATGGCTTTGTTTTGCTTCCTGATCTCAGCATCTGATTTGGCAGTCCAGCCCCTGCTGTCATCCTCGTATTCAGGACTTTTGAGGCAATTCTTTTTTTCGTTCCTGTATCAGTTGACACCAGGCATTCCTCCGGCACTCCGGAAAAGACTGTAAATAAGTGACCAGTATTCTCCAGGGAGTTTGTTCTTTGAGCGCCGCGCTTTCCTAGAATAGCTGGTGTATTTCAGACCTCGTATTTTGGCAGAGTGCTTATCTTGAAGAGACAAATGCATTTCTGAACATTCTACATTATTATTGCAGTTACTTGCCTAAATGTGCTTCAGGAAATCTGCTTGAGCTCAAGTACTACAAAGAGTGACAGTGCAATTTTAAAAGAACATTTACGTGACTTTTCTTTCTCTAATAGAATAACTCCTGGATTTACATTGTGTCATTCATGTCTGTGTTTCAGAATTGAGGAATTTGCTTTTGAAGGGTTTTTCACACACACAGTGAAACCAAACTGTGCCACCCTAACTGTTTGAATCCAGAGTGGACATTTGTATTTCTTGGATTGTTTTTGTTCCTTTTAGTTTAACCCTATGCATGTAGGAAAGTTATACGTGATATAATTAAGGCCCTTGTTTGTCTTTCTTGTACATGATAAGTGCAACCACAGTTCTAATTTTAGTGTGCAACAGTGAATCTCTGTGAAGCCAGCCCTAGTGCTGCAGTACTTATTGTTATGGTACTCAGTTTGGGTTTTTGGTATTGCAGTGTTAGTAATTGTGCTAACAGTTATTATTATGCAAGAAAAGTGCTGGAGCATCCCAGTGTTCTTCTACCGCTCCCGTGCCCATATCAGAAAGAAAGATTCAGTTTCAAGGAAGTTGAGTGCACTATCTCTTCTATCACTCTGTCAACAACGACCTGCCCCCTCCGAAGATACAGGGTGCCTGACGGGACCGGCAAGACGTGGCAGTATTTTGTCTCTTTCTCTTCCACTCCCCCTTTCCTTTTGGGACACCTGCCGGGGTTGCTGTGCCCACCAGGAAGTGCTGAGAGGTGTTCCAGGAGGTCGGGCATACCATCGCCCCTGCAGACTTCCTGCTTTTCATGTGAGTGGCCCCGTCTCAACAGGTTCCCAGGAGAGTTCTACAAGATAGGTTAGCCCCTCCTGAGCCCCCTACTGACCTCCACCTATAAGGAGGCTGTTGCTTCGCAATCCCACGGCCTAGACTCTAACAGGGTCACCTCCACAGTCAGTCCCAAGGAAGGTAAGCACCCGCTTGAGTGTGCTAGCTATTGTCCAGCTCTCTGATTAATGTGGATTAATGTTGATCTGAAGATCCTGACCAACATCCTAGCCACCAAGCTGGGGGAGATGATTCCGTGACTGATACACCCCTCACATGTAGGTTTTGTCCCTGGTCGCTCCTTCCGGGACCATCTTTGTATCCTGGCACACCTCCTCTGACATGTCAGAAATGACTTGATAAAGCAACTGGCACTCTCGCTTAATGCTGAAAATGCATTTGATCGGATGGAGTAGCTCTACCTTTTTAGTCATGGCACGTAGAGGTCTTGGCAAATAATTATTTTCTAAGGTTTGCCTCCTCTATGACTTTCCATCGAGGAGGTCCAATGTGGGGGCTTCATGTCTAGCCACTTTCCGAACCACAGAGGCACACCCCAAGGCTGCCCCCTCTCTCCATTGTTGTTCCTCCTAGAAATAGTTCCCTTTTCTACTGCCATCCATTTATCTGATGAGTTACAGGACATTTCCATTTTCTCCTCTGAAGTGAAGGGCCTCCTCTATGCTGATGATATCCTCCTTCTCCTTTCTTGACCGACCTCCTCTTCATTCTTCTGTCGTGTCCGTCATTAATGCTTTTCCACCATATTGGGATACAAAATTATTTTGACCAAGGCTGATGCTGTCCCCTTTCCTCATGTACCCCCGGCACCTGCCTCCGTTGTAACGACATACAATGGTTGTCCCAGGGGCTGAAGTACTTAGGCATCAAGATAAATAAGGAACTGCACCAGATGGTGGAGGACAATCTCCAAACCCTTTGAGACCGGTCCAAGCAGACTCCCTTACATGGCAACACCTGAAATTCTCCTTATGGAGACAGTTCCAAACTGTTAAGATGACGGTGGTGCCTAGATACAGCTATATTCTTGATATCTTGCCTTTGCAGATACCTTAACCACTCATGTTAGGAATGGAGGCAGATAACAGGTCTTACATCTGGAGCAGAAGACACCCCGGGATGCTGGCCATTATGGTGACACAATGGTCTGGTGACCTTCCTCGAATTTCTTCCTACTAACCTGGCCTTCCAGCTCTCCCAGGTGACGACCTTCTTCTGCAACCCTCAGTAGGTACACTGTGGGTCAGCATGGGGTGTCACTTCACTGGATCAACATGGCTAGTCTCCAGACTGTATGGAGTACTCATTGGGGAAGCCCATTTAAAACCCACAATATTTGTGATGTGCACCTAGTGTCATTCCACCCTGGGTAGGGAATACACTCCATCAGGCTGAGTGGAACTTCTCCTCTCTCATGATAGAGTTTTCCAGGAGTCATGGCTCAAATTTCTGCAGTTCAAATTGTAACACAATTGGTAATGGTCTTCAAAAAAGCTAGACAGAGTGTCTCTGCTGCAAGCAGTAGCTGCTGGAGGTGCTGGGCGACTCATGTGACCAGGTACCCATCCTAACGGACAGCCCAGACCTGTGCTCTATTTGGGTAGTAGTGTTGGCAGGCCTCTGTCAGTTCCTTCCCCAATTCACCCACCCTTTCAGCACATTTCTCCCATCTTCATGACATTGCTGACACCCCTGACATGGACGCCCATGCCCACTGGTGGCTGACCACTGCCTTTGTGGTAGCAAAAATGTATGTACTTCACCATTGGCATAACCCACTCTCACCACCTATGCAGAATGGGTGATGGAGTTCAATATAAGGGGCACTGCATGAGCAATTACATTTAAATTAAACAATAAACTGCTCGTCTTTGACAGGGTATTGGGTGCCTTTCTGGAGTCAGATACTCTATCCTGAAGCCCGCTACTACAGATTACCCTTATATTGTACCCCCTGGCTTCAAGCCTTGGCTGGGTGCCCAACTGCAACCTCGTGTCTCTGCATACCCTCTGGTACCCTTCTACCATCACACCTTCGCTGAAGTGAGCGTCTGCCCCTGTGCGTCCAACCTCAGCATAACCAATGGCCCCTTCCTGTTCTACCATTAAAGCATTGTTGTGGCCTTCCAGTGCCTCTTTCCATGGTTGCCCTTCCTTCCACATACTGCTGAACTGCTGAACTGTTGCCTTCCTCCCTATCCTGTCAATTGGCTCCCTCCCTCCCTCCCTTATTTCCTACCCCCTTCGTCTTTGCCCCAGTTATTATGAGTTATGGTATTTTTGCATGATTGACACAGTTAGTTCTCCACACTGCTATTGGGGGCTTTCCCCTATGATTCAGTCAGGCCCAGGCACTCAGGTTTGATTCTCCCTGACTCTCTGCCTGAGTTCTTAGTTGCGCCTATGGTGCCTTAGTTTGCTCCGGTACTCTGAGCTGATCCAGTTCTCTCTCAGGACAAGAGAATTGTGGGGATTCAGCATATCTGCCTATCTGCCAGACTGGTCGTGATGTTTTGTGCAGTGTTATCTTCCTTGAAAATGAAAATAAAGGTTGCAGAAAAAAAAGGATGCAGCCTGTTGGCAGCAGGTTAATAGAAGGCTGACTGACACCAATGTGTGTTAATGCCTGTCTGTATAGTGTTTTTTCTAGCTTGTGTGAATCTTTGTGTGTGTATGTGTGAACTAATTGAATATTTGTAATTGTTATAATTCAAATTGTTTTTAATGAAAAATGTATTAATTTTACATGTTTGTAACATTTATATTGTATTAATTTTAATTGTTGTCAATGTTAATTTTTCTGACCCCTTCAAAGCCCAACATTTTCTCTACTGTTGCTTACATTTGAGTGCAAATAGTAAATCTGACCCCTCCAAACACTTTCCCTACTTTTGCTTATGCTGAAGTGAGAATAGTAAATTCGACCTCCTCCACAGTCCAACACGTTCCCTACTTTTGCTCAGACTGGAGTGGGGATAGTCAATTGACCCCTCGATAGTCCAACACATGTCCTACCATTGCTTAGATTGCAGTGAGAATAGTAAAGTCCTATAAGGTTTACCTTGTTCACTACATTTGTTCAGATTGGAGATATAAATGTAAATCTAATCCCTCCAAAGTGCAATACTGTTACTTATGTGACAGTGTGAATAGTAACCCTGACCCCTCAAAAGTCCAACAGTTTCACTTCTGCTACTCAGATTGATTTTTTCAATCCAACCCTGCCCCAGTGTAACACTTTCCCTACTGGTGCCTAGATTGGAAATGGAATAGTAAATCTGCTCTCTCCAAAGTCTAACACGTTCCCTACTTTTGCTTATGTTGAAGTGAAAATAGTAAATCTGACCCTTCCAACACATTCCCTACTGTTGCTTACTTTGGAGTAGAAGTAGTAAATGTGTCTCCTCCAGACTCCCACACGTTCCTAATTTTGCTTACGTTGAAGTGGAAATAGGAGGTTTGACCCCCTCCTAAGTCCAAGACTTTCCCTAATATTGATCTGTTGGGAATGAGAATAGTAAATCTGACTCCTCCAAAGTCCAACACTTCATTACTTTGCTTACATTGGAGTGGGACTATTAAAGCTAACTCCCCCAAAGTCCAACACTTTCTGTAATGTTGTTACAATTAGTCTGCAAATCCTGAGTGAGCAGATGCCCTGGGCCTTTAGGACTTACCTGTGCCTTGATCATCTCATGAGGCTAAGCCCTTTGGGATATTGCTCCACTGCACCTTAGGCACCTGCCTTGCTTCTTTGGCTCTTGTTCCTATCTCTCTCTATCTCCTCTCTCTTTCTCTCTCTCTATCTTTCTCTCTCCCTCTCTCTCTCTTTCTCCCTTTCTGTCACTCTCTTTCTCCTGCACCTCCTTTTTTCAGGTTTGATTTGCACCATTGTCTTGTTCTATTGCCACTGTTTGTTTGCATCATCAAATACATCCTGGGCATCTGTGCTCACTTTTGCCCCTGTCTGCCTGTTTGTCACTCGCCCATTTGTGCTTATTTCTCTCTTTCACTTTCTTTGTGGCATTTCCTCTCTTTCACTCTACCACATGTGTGATGTTTTTCTGTCTCACACTTTCTTTTGTGGTTGTTTCCTCCCTTTAAATCTAGCCCAATCGAGCTAGCTTTTTGATTTTAGCTAACTTTCTTTCTCCATTTTTATTTTCCCCTTTGCACATGTCTGCTTGCTATAGTTTCACCCTTACTTTCTACCAACCTTCTTTACCTACCTTAGCCTCAACGCACATTCCTAGCTTGTCTCCCACTCTCCTGGTCTCCCACCTCATGCGCCCCACCCAGTCCTGTCCACTGCCTCATGTTTCCTTTCCCCAACCCAGGACCTACCTAAAGGCAGAAGCAACGTGGACCAGCAAGTGAAAAGGTACGGTAGGCCTTGCTTAGGCCTTACTGGTGCCTCGATTTTCCAACCAGGCTAGGTCCTTGTGGACCCCTATCAAATGCATTGGAGGCACCCACCTTGCTCCCTTTGCTCCTCCTCTATCTCCTCTCTCTTTCTCTCCCTCTCTCTCTCTCTCTCTTTTTCACTCTCTCTCTCTCTCCCTTTCTCTCACTCTCTGATTTTGCACTATTTTCTTGTTCCTTAACCACTGTTTGTTTGCATCATCAAATACATTTTGGTCATCTATGCTCGCTTTTGCCTCTGTCTGCCTGTTTGTCACTCACCCATTTGTGCTTCTTTCTCTCTTACACCTTTGCCTCATGTGTGATGTTCTTCCCTCTCACTCATTCTTTTGTGCTTGTTTCCTCCCTATTAATCTAGCCCAATGGAGCCAGCTTTTTGATTTTAGATAACTTTCTTTCTCCATTTTTTATTTTCTCCTTTGCACATGTCTGCTTGTTCTTGTTTCACTCTTTCTTTCTACCAACCTTCTTTACCTACCTTTAACTCAACACACACTCCTAGCTTGTTTTTGGCCTCTCCCACTCGCCTCCTCTCCCACCTCATGCGCCCCACCCAGTCCTGTCCACCGCCTCATGTTTCCTTCCCCCAAGCCAGGTCCTACCTATTGGCAGAAGCAACATGGTCCAGCCAGTAAAAAGGTGCTTAGGGCTTGTTTAGACCTTACTGGTGCCTCGGTTTTCCCACCACACTAGGTTCATGTGGACCCTTCTCCAATGCATTGGAGGCACCCACCTTGCTCCCTTGGCTCCTCCTGTATCTCCCTCTCTCACTCAGGTTTTGTCTGTCTTTCTCTTTCTCTATCTCTGTCTTTCTCTCTCCTGTACCTCCCTCTTTTCAGGTTTCGCCTTGCTTTTGCATTTTATTGCCACTGCTTCTTTGCAACATCTTGCACCCTTTTTCTGTTCTTTCTCTGTGGTACTGAAAATTCTGGACCCGTGTTATAAACATCGTCGTATCACAACGATTTTGGTATCAGCAGACCGAGAATGATTAGAATAGTATGCACAAGCATTGTATTCATATTCGGGTGACGAAATCACCCGAATATCAGAGTTTCCGTCCTGAACCCTCGGGTTCCATTTAAACGACAGCCATTTTGTGATTGCCCTCACATAGGCCAATGACTAATGCCGAAAACGAGTCTGAAGGACACGTACATCTTTGCTGACTCCTCTGTGACCTGGGCAAGCTGACTCCACTGCCTGAAGCCAAACCTGTTCGGCCAGTTTCTTTCCCAGTGGCCGAATGAGATTAGTATCAAGGCACAACACATCATAAAACCTTTCATCACACACAAACCATGCCTAATCTTACACGCACCTGTCCCTGTTTCTTTCTTTATGACTTGCTTTACAAGGAGGAGGTGCCTGTTTATATTGGGGGTCCGTCGATATCTGATGAAAGTACTGAGCCTTTCTGGGTTTTGATTGAGGGCTGGACAAACTGAAATATGAGCTTGTCATCATAACCCTGCTATTTCTTTGTAGTGAAAATATGTGAATGGTCACCTGTAAAATAAGGAATGTTTGCCTAAAGCATAATATTTTGTATAAAAGAGAAGGTTAGCTTTGCAAGGGGAGCAGTCTCCTGAGAATATACACCGTGTTGTACTTCTAGGATACCTGTTACTGGCTGCAGCCAATAAACAAGATCTTTGACTTCAGCAAGAAGACTCTGTGTTTCTGTAGTCTGAAAGAGGAAGGACTCGAAGTCTTAGGGTGTGTTCCCTGGCACCACTGGGTTCTGAAAAACCCAGTACTTCAGTTGGCGCCGAACGTGGGGCGATTTCAGCGGTACCAGTCCAAGCCAGAGGTTCGTGAGGAGCTTCGTGTGAAAATTCTGGAGGGAGGCCGCCACTTCATCGACCCCTGTATGTCGACGTGGTCCGAAAGTCTTTGCTGCGAGGTTCCCCGCTTCCTGACGGCTACGAAGGACTGCTGCCCTGACTATCGCCCTGTTTTGGACCCTTGATGATTTGGTAGAGCGAAACGATAAACGAGTCTTCTGGTGACATCATCGATACCTCAGTTAAGTATAAGTGGAGCGTCTCCCAGTCCTTAGTTTGGTTCTTAGTTTGGTATCCCCTTGGGATCTTTGATTTGGAACTTGCAAGTACCAAAGCCGAGGGATTCGTGTATTCACGAGGCTATCGTATTCGATAATCCTTTGAAGTTTGAAGCTAGACTGGAGAGCGAAGATGCCTGGTCTTAGCAGACATGGAAATTTGTTTTGTCTTGGTTATAATAGGGATTCCCGATTGGAGGACTCGTGTCCGGTTCCTCCGATTGGAACTCCAACCTATGAACTATATGTGAAACATGGCATAGGCCCCCTCACATATAATGAAGTATGGATCCGATACACCAGGAAAGATGGTGTTTTAAAATGGCCCCAATATGGTAGTTTTGACACAGAGATTCTGGATAATCTGGAGGTTAAACTTTTTAAGAAGAAAGCCCGGCCGGCGATGTTTGACTCTTTCCACCTATGGCGTAAGGAAGCCAAACAGAAGGAAATTAAATTAGCAAAGAGAAATAAGAGGGAAGAGGATATCTCGATAATGCAAGCTGCCATGCAGTTTAAAGATGATGAAGAACAGATGAATGAGCAGTTGCACAGGCAACGTAAATTGGTGACCGATAAATGTTATCCAGTTTTTCCGCTTCTTCAGCAAGATGCAGTAAAAGAACTTGAGAAAGATCCTTTAATGTCACACTTGTTGAGTTCGCCACCCCCTTATGCGCAGAATGCTACAGCACCCCCGCAACCTTTAGCTGTGCAACCTCCGGTTATTGTGCCTCAGGTTCTTCCACAGCCGCCAGCTCCTCTTCAGTTGGCTCCTACTACTATGGCGCAGCCCCTTCAAGAGCCGCCGACTTCGCTACCTGCTCCATCTGTACCTCCTGCGACTTTATGTACTACATCGACTGCCTCTTCTGGTGTTCTTCCTGATACTGCCTCTGCGTCTGCTTCTGCGTCTGCCTTGCCTCCCTCTGTTTTTCCTCCTGTTCTTTCATCAACTTCTCCTTCTGTCCGACAGAGAATGACACATACTGTTGTCAGCCTTATATTTCCTCTCTTTGGGTCGTCTGGTGTGACCCCAGATTCGGAGCGTAAGCAGTCGCGTAGTCAACTGCCTAATTCTCAAGAGAGAGAAATGTTTGACCGTATGGCGCGTAAATGGGTTGGTTACCCTTTAAGATATGATGTAGAGTCTGTTATGGATGTCTTCCGTCAATGGGAAGCACCGAAACAAAGATAAGTTTTTGAGAAAATGTGTGCTTTCCTTTGTGAGGAATTGGAGGATAATGATTTGGAAACAAATCTGCCTGATTTGTGCCGTGTACGGTTTGAGTTTGAAAAAGGCACGATTGTGGGTCCCGATGTTGAGAAAGCAGTTGCGACGTTGTTGTCCTTTAGGAATAAGGATCCTTCTCAGTCATTGTTCCAACATGGCTCCTCTGTTAAAAAAAAGGTGCGACAGTACCCAATGAGAGAAGTCCCTCCGGTATGGAAGGACGCCGTTGCGGCTGATGTTGCTAATCAAATTGATGCTGTCCCAGCTCATTTTCAGCGTGTTTGGGTACATGTTCCGTGGAAGCGAGCTGAAGTTTTAGCCATTAAGCAGACTTTGCCTGATCCCCGTAAAAACCCTGCAGGGTATTATAAGGAATTATCACAGACTGCAGACTCATGCATTATGAATTTAGCCGACATAGACATGTTATTTGGGAATGTTGTTCCACAGCCTTTGTGGGGATTGATTCGCCATACAGATCATGCACAAGAGTTAGGTGACTCATGGGCTAACATTAGTGCTGCAAATGATAGACAAGTTGGTGGTGCCAAGCCTGAGCCTTTGGTAGCAGAACTGCCTGCTAGGATCATTACTTACATGAAGACTTTAATGCCTGCGATGCGTGTGAATTGGGATAAATTGTCTGCGTGTAAGCAGAACAAAGATGAAACAGTGTCTGATTTCTTCACCAGGTTTGAGGAAACGTTTATCGACCACAGTGGTCAAGATATGAGTACAGAATTATGGTCAACGGTTGTTCGTTGACAAGTTTGTGCACAATTTGCTTGCCGAGCTGTGTAAGAAATTGAAGGATTCAGAGAGTTCTTGGGCCGTTTCCTCTTCAGCACAAATATTGGCTACTGCACAGTATTACGAAAATAGGGATAAAGATAAGAAGGATAGAGCAGACAAGAAAACTAAAGAATTAAAGACGAAGGTTCTTTTACAACAGGCGTATCCGCCACGTGGTGGTCAGAGTAACTATCAGCAACCTCAACAGTTCCAGAGAAACTCGCAAAGGTTTGAGTTTTCTCAACCACGTGTTCCTGTAGGTCCCAATCAGTGTTCATATTGTAAAGAAGAGGGTCATTTCAAGTATAGTTGTCCTATTTTGTTACAGCGTACGAATGGTGCTTCTGGCGCAAGAGGTCTAGGTGTTCAACAAGCTCCTAGAGGTAGAGGACGTGGAAGTTTCCCCCAGAACACACGTTCCTTTCCGTCTCAAAACTCAATTAATAGTTTTGAGCAGCAACATAACGCATCTGGTAGGACGGCTCAGTACTATGCTGACGACTACTATGCAGAAGATGAGAACTTGGAAGGTAATAATTGCTAGGACAGCCATAGACGAAGAGAGGGAGTTTTTTTAGTTCCAGTAGATCAGAATGGACCTTATGTTAAGGTGATTACCTCAGGTGTGTCGGAGCCTTTTCTGTTGGATACTGGTGCTACAAAGAGTTCTATTATGCACTCAAAACTCCCTGGTGCACCTTTGTCTGGCGAGATGAATGTTTCAGTAGGTTTTTCTGGCGCCCCGGTTAGGAACCCGATTTCTAGTCCTATGTCCCTTTCTGTTGGACCTTGTGAATTGGAAGCACCCCTTATTCTGACGACAGGTTGTGGTGAAAACTTGTTAGGATTGGATTTGTTGAAAAGATTGTATGCGACATTATATTGTTCTCCTTCGGGAGTACAACTTACACTGAGTAGGAAAATGGTCTCTCCAATGTATTTGTCGAAGGATAAACTTCCGACCGAATTGTCGTTTCTTCCTGATATCATTTGGGCTACTGGTCCTAATGACGTGGGTCTGTTGGAAATACCGCCTTATGTTGTGACATTGAAAGCCAATGTTAAATTACCACGCATTCAACAATACAAGATCTCTAGTGAAGGTGAAAAGGCGTTGCTAGCGATCATTTATGATTTAATTGAAAAAGATGTAATTGAAGAGACAAGAGTTTGTAATAGTCCTGTTCTGCCTGTTTTGAAACATACTGACCCCTCTAAGCCACCTGTTTACAGGCTCGTGATTAATCTTAGAGAGGTAAATAAAATAGTTGTGCCACAGTTTCCAGTTGTTCCTAATATCACTGCCCTATTGACTATGATTCCAGCTTCCGCCACCTGGTTCTCGGTGATTGACTTAAAGAATGCTTTCTTCAGCATCCCGATTGCAGAGGAGAGCAGGGATATTTTTGGCTTCAGTTTAGGAGGCCAAAGTTTCCGCTTCAAACGCGCTCCACAAGGCTACTGTGAAAGTCTATCAATATATAGTCAGGCTTTAAAAACACAGCTTGATGCAATTGTTTTACCTGACGGCGCTACCCTTATTCAGTACGTCGATGATTTGCTAGTCGCTACAGATACTGAAGAGATTTGTAAAGAAGCCACCTTGTCGTTGTTGCGTCATTTATCTGATTTACATCACAAAGTGTCCCTTTCAAAACTGCAATATTGTCGACAAGAAGTGACCTACTTAGGTCATCTCTTATCGAAGGAGGGAAGGAAACTGACCTCAGAAAGAATTCAGGCAATTGCAAAATTGAGTGTGCCAAGGACACAGAGAGAAGTACGTGCTTTCTTGGGCATTACATCATACTGCAGACAATGGATACTGAATTTTTCTTTGCTGGCCAAACCTTTGGTAGCATTGACCTATAAAGATACACCGAACCCCGTTCCGTGGTCTGAAGATTGTCAGAAAAGTTTTTCCGAATTGCGTAATGCATTGTGTTCGGCTCCTGTGTTGGGTACCCCCGACTACAGTAAGCCCTTTACACTGTATGTCCATGAGAAAGAGGGTTGTGCATTGTCAGTACTGACACAGTCTTTTGGAGACAAGCAGCGCCCATGCGCATATTTTTCGTCAACTTTGGATCCGGTAGCTAAAGCATTGCCGAGTTGCTTGAGAGCCACAGCGTCAGCAGCTGTTTCTATTCGACAGTCTGCTGGGTTAGTGATGAATAATATGTTGATTGTGATGGTTCCACATGCAGTGGACACGTTGTTAAACAGGACCAAGACACAGCATTTAACTAGTGCTCGATTGTCAGGTTACGAGTTGACACTGTTAGCGAGTCATGTGCACATAAAGAGGTGCAATATGTTGAATCCAGCCACGTTATTGCCGATTTCAGTAGAGACAGATGATGTTGAACAACATGATTGTTTTCTTAGGACAGAAGAAGAAACGAAAGGGAGAGTAGATCTTAAAGATACTCCTCTTCTAAAGTGTGATGGTACCTTATGGGTGGATGGTTCATGCTTCAAGCTTCCGAATGGTGATACGACTGCAGCATATGCTGTCACAACTTTGCATACGATTGTTGAAGCTGCACGTATACCACATAATTCAGCTCAAGCAGCAGAGCTGATTGCACTTACGAGAGCGTGTGTGTTATCGAAAGGAAGGAAAGTGACCATATATACCGACAGCCAGTATGCGTTTGGTGTGGCCCATAGTTTTGGACGATTGTGGAAAGAACGTGGGTTCCTGACTTCGCATGGAGCTAAAATTCAGCATGATCAGTTGGTGAATGAGCTTCTTGAGTCACTGACCTTGCCATTACAAGTTGCGATTGTGAAATGCAGTGCACACAAGAAGGTTACTGATGATGTTGGTCGTGGCAATGCATTTGCTGATGAAATCGCAAAAGAAACATCAAAAGATGTGATGAATCGAATGTATGTTGCAGGCCCCGCACGATGGGTTGGTGACGTTGGAATATGTGAAGATACGATAGAGGGTGTGAAGTCTCTTCAAGATGAAGCTTCAGAGAAAGAGTTGAGTGTGTGGAAAGAAAGTATGGGTAAATTGGATGAAAATGGTTGTTGGGTTGACTTGTCAGAACTTCAGCGATGGTTGTTACCCGATGCGTATGTGCTTGCAGTGGTGACAATGGCTCATGGAATGGCCCATATCAGTGTGAAAGGGATTTGTAAGTTGTTGGCTCCAGTATGGCAAAATGCTGGAATTCCTAAATGTGCAAAGAATGTGGTCAAGAATTGCATGGTGTGTCTGAAATACAATCCTGGTAGGGGAACCCCAACTCCAGCTGGTCATTTTGCGCCTCCAACGTATCCGTTCGAGGTTTTGCAGCTAGATTTCATCCACATGGAAAGGTGCAACAATCTGAAATACGTACTCGTTGTTGTTTGTGCTTTTTCAAGATGGGTAGAAGCATATCCCTTAAAAGACAACACTGCCTTATCCACAGCTAAAGCCCTTGCCAAAGAATTCTTCCCTAGGTTTGGAATGCTGAGAATGGTCTGGAGTGATAATGGGAGTGAATGTGTGGGTCGAGTGATGAAAAAAGTATGTGAGGGGCTAGGTATCCAGCAAAAATTCCACGCTGCAAATCACCCCCAATCAGCTGGACTAGTAGAGTGCTATAATGGCACGCTAAAACTGAAGTTGGCAAAGATACAGGCGAGCTCTGGTCTTAAATGGCCTGACGCTTTGCCTCTAGCACTCCTATCAACAAGAATGGCTGTGCATTCGCGAGTGGGACTTAGTCCCTATGAAATTGTGTTCGGCCGCCCGGCCAACATATGGGGAGTGCCAAGACCAACAAAATTCAGTGAGATCGAACACCCTGTACTGCTTGATTATTTGTATGAATTGACGGCTAAATTGCGTGTTCGACACCAACAGGTTCACGATACTCTGCCTCAGGTCTCTGAAGCTCCAGGACATCTTATCGATCCTGGATCATGGGTGCTGGTCAAGAACTTCCAGCGGACAAAGAATGACCAGCCCCGTTGGATCGGCCCCCACCTCGTCCTTCTCTCAACAAGATCAGGTGTTCGAGTGGAAGGGAAAAAGAACTGGATCCACGGCGTACACTGCAAGAGGATCCCTTTTCCTCTACCGTACGACCGGTGGGTCCAGGAGGGGATCGCTGACTCTGAGACTGAGACTGTGCCTCATTTTTTGCCATTTAGCGATGCACGTGTAAAAGGAACAATTTCTGAACGAGAAAGTGACAATAATTTGCAAGAAGCTCTGCCACCGTCAATTCGATTGAACACTACAGAGCCTGAACTCTTGTTCCAGAACCAGACAGTACCTGGAAAAAGCCGTTATAATTTGAGACCAAGAACTAAGGACAAATATTTTTTTTCCCGTTCCTTTGCTATTTTTTTTTAAAGTGCGGCTCTCTCATCTGAGAAACTTTCTTATTTTTGTTTTTTTCTTTTCGAACCGCCATCCGGGTTCAGCTGTAGGGTCGTGGTTGCCCAAGTCTTTGGAGTGCAGCTGAAGACGTTAGGTCGACAGTTCTGGTCGGTCTAAGGGAGTTGCCCTGGACTGACAGAAGCATTCCCTAGCATAGAACACCCTACCACCACGAGCAGCAATTAGAGAGGATGGAGTTTTTCAAGAATGAGAGACCTGCCAGACAGATGGACTTTAAAGCCAGAATGTGTATAATAATGACAAAGAAACAATTTTTGATATTATGTATTTTCATGTTGCTTAGTGTAATGAAGTTTTTAATAGGATATGTTTTATTCTCTTTTCAAGTGACATTTGCACCCATTACACAGCCCATACCTCCTTCTACTGTTTCCTCGCATTCTTTTCACCCCCTGCCTGAACACGAGTCTGCCAGAAGATTAGAATTTGTCAACAATTCATTCATTCAGCTTCTACACCAACACCAATTAGTAGTAAACACAACTAACTGTTGGGTGTGTGGTCTTATACCTCATACTACTGATAAAGTTATCCCTTATCTGGTCCTGACTTTCAGCCATAATGGTTCGGTATGGGCATATAGAACGGTGTTCATATACGCGTATGAAGCCAACCCCCTACGTTCTGTGAAAGATAATCCTAAGAATAGTGCTCTAGCTAAGGGTATAGTAGATATGATTAGGGAAGATATTTCCTATGAGACTATCAAGAGAGATGAGACACTAGCATATATTGGATGGAACATAACAGGATATGGAGTTACTCTGAGTGGGAACCAGCGAGCAAAGAGATCCTCCCCGATTTGGATTGTACCCCATCAGGGTCACCTATGTCTGCAAGGTAATGGCAAGAATCCCAGAGCTCAGTTAGGGAAAAGTATCTGCACTGAAACATATGTTTTTGCGTCTCAGACTTCTCCTTCGTTCTTAGCAGCTAAGGGCACCTATTTCATCTGCCATAATAGAGCCTATACATGGTTGCCCCCTGACTTCTCAGGCACATGTTTTGTTTTGTCCCTGTTACCTCCCACCTACACGGCCGCGGCAGATTACCATAAGACAAGGATAGTTAGAGGTGTCATAAGTAAAGAAGACACTACAGGACAAGAATTTGGAGATTTTGTAAAGGGTATTCTGCCGTTTGGGGTCCTATGGTTAACAGCAGGAACATAAGGCAATTGACAAAGGTGGTTGAATCCACGGTAGTTGAAACCGCCGGTGCCCTTGGTAATTTGACTGCTGAGCTCCAGTCGGATCACCTTATGGCTCTTCAGAACAGGGTCGCATTAGACGTCATACTTGCAGACCGAGGTGGGGTATGTAAAGTGATCCAATCAAGTTGCTGTGTTTTCATCCCAGATAACGCTCCGACAGTCTACCAGGCCATTTCCAAACTGCATAAGATCTCCGAATCTATTCACGTGGATAAAGGAGATTGGTCATTGATGGGGTGGTTCTGGGAGCTGATATCCGCCTGGGGATGGAAGACTCTGGTAGTCATTGGGATGATCTTAGCCATTCTTTTCCTGTCCTGTCTGTGTGTACAGTGTGCCCCTGCAATATGTGGCCTCTGTGCTACATCGTGTGTAAGGAAACCTGTATCAAGGGATGAGCTAGGTAATAGGATGATGCTACAGCAACATCTCAACGACTTTATGAATATAGACCTGGACTCAGATTAGCGTGAGTATAGGTTATTGGCTATGTAAGGGCAAAAGGAGGGTCTGTGGTACTGAAAATTCTGGACCTGTGTTATAAACATCGTCGTATCACAACGATTTTGGTATCAGCAGACCGAGAATGATTAGAATAGTATGCACAAGCATTGTATTCATATTCAGGTGACGAAATCACCCGAATATCAGAGTTTCCGTCCTGAACCCTCGGGTTCCATTTAAACGACAGCCATTTTGTGATTGCCCTCACATAGGCCAATGACTAATGCCGAAAACGAGTCTGAAGGACACGTACATCTTTGCTGACTCCTCTGTGACCTGGGCAAGCTGACTCCACTGCCTGAAGCCAAACCTGTTCGGCCAGTTTCTTTCCCAGTGGCCGAATGAGATTAGTATCAAGGCACAACACATCATAAAACCTTTCATCACACACAAACCATGCCTAATCTTACACGCACCTGTCCCTGTTTCTTTCTTTATGACTTGCTTTACAAGGAGGAGGTGCCTGTTTATATTGGGGGTCCGTCGATATCTGATGAAAGTACTGAGCCTTACCGGGTAATTGATTAAGGGCTGGACAAACTGAAATATGGGCTTGTCATCATAACCCTGCTATTTCTTTGTAGTGAAAATATGTGAATGGTCACCTGTAAAATAAGGAATGTTTGCCTAAAGCATAATATTTTGTATAAAAGAGAAGGTTAGCTTTGCAAGGGGAGCAGTCTCCTGAGAATATACACCGTGTTGTCCTTCTAGGATACCTGTTACTGGCTGCAGCCAATAAACAAGATCTTTGACTTCACCAAGAAGACTCTGTGTTTCTGTAGTCTGAAAGAGGAAGGACTCGAAGTCTTAGGGTGTGTTCCCTGGCACCACTGGGTTCTGAAAAACCCAGTACTTCATCTCGCTCATCTGCACAGCATCAGGGGTGTAGTTTGGTCCGTAAGTTTCGGGGGGGCATGAGTTTAAGATTTTCAATCACCCCGGCATACAATGTTAAAAAACTTTATATGACAGCCAGGATGCATGAGTTGGGCTAAAGGGGCAGTGGAAAGGAAGACAAATGCAAACTGGTAGGAGTAATAAGCGTGAGAAAGCACAATACATTTTAAAATAACCAACTTTTTTGAAGATTTTCAAAACAGAAATATTCCTTATGAAATCCGGCAGACACCTCACCATACCCAACTGAAAGCACCTGTACCCAACTATTTACCAGAAAAAAAAGGCCCTCATTTCGACCTCAGCGGTCTTTTTTAAAGAGGTACCGCTGTGCTGAAGACTGCCAGTGCAGGCGGTTTTCCGCGCAGCGTATTATGACTGCTGGCAGCTCTCTGTCCTTTTTCGGGCGGAGAGCCGCCAGCAGCCATACTGGCGGTCGGCGGGGAAGTGGAGGCTGCTCCACCTCCACAGCCCTGTCATCAGAACACCGCCCACCGAATCACGTCCCATGATTCGGTGTGACGGTGTTCTGGTGACGGGGTGCTGGCGGTGGAGCAGCCCCCATGGAACCCGTCCCCTTCCGGAGGATCAACGGAGAAGGTAAGTTGATCGTCCGTTACGGGAGGGAGGTGGGGGTGTTGTGTGTTGTGTGCGTGCATGGGGTGTGCGTGTGAGTATGTAGAGGAGGTGTGTGAGTGCTTGTATGCATGCCGGGGTGTGTTGTGTGTATGGGAAATGTGTGCGGGTCGGTCTGTGTGCATGTCTGTGTGTATGTGTGCGGGTATGTGTTGTTGTAGTGTATGTGTGCATGTAGGGGTGTGTGTATGTGCATGTTGGGGTGGGGGTGGGGAGGGGTGTGTGAATGTGCATGTTGGAGGTGGAAGTGGGGAGGGGCTGTGTGTATATACATGATGGGGGTGGGGGTGGGGGTGGGGAGGGGGGTCCTGCCACCTTTTTGGGGTGACGGGGGGGTGGGTGGTATGGGTGGAGGACTCAGGGGAATGGGTTTGGGGGGTGCGGGAGACCCCTATCAGTGCCAGGGAAGGAATTCCCTGGCACTGATAGTGCCTACCGCCATGGATTTCGAGGCCGTTCCAAACCACCCGAAATACATGGCGGTATGCAGGGTCCTAATACCGCCGGGCGGTCTGGTGACGGCCGCCGGACTGGAGACCGAAGTCTCCAGCCCAGCGTTTGTCACCGCCCTGGCCGTCGGAGTGGAGAAGTGGCGGATGACCATGACGGTAACCGCCATGGTCATAATTCCATTTTTTTTCCCACCGGCCTGTTGGCAGTATTACGGCCATTTCTCCCCCGTCCGCCAGGGTCGTAATGAGGGCCTAAATGTATTAAGGGGGGTGTAACACCCCAAACACCCCGCTGAAGCTACCCTTCTGGCTAGCATTTGCATGTTTCTGCTTGTTTCTCATTTGCGTTTGTTCCTCTGTTTCACTCTGTTTGCGCCGTTTCCTCTATTTCACTCTCACTCTTCTTTGACTGCTCTTCTCTTTCACTCTCTGTTCTGCTGGTTTCCTAACTTTTAATCTCATTCTTTTGTGCCTGCTTTTGATTTTAGCCACCCTTCTTTTCTGCCTGTTTTTTCTGCCACTACACCTGTGTCTAAATGTTTATTTTTGCTAATATATCTGTGTCTTTTGTTTCACGTCACTTTACTACACCCTCTTCTGGATTTTTTCCTACTCTTTCCCTCCCATTCCCTCCCAGTGCATTGTTACTGTATTTCCCACCTCTCCTGCACATTTAACTCCCACACGCTTCCCAGACCTACCTACTGCTCTCCCAGGACTTACGTAATCATAGCTGCAGTGCAGATGAGCTGCTATTTCACCGAAAATGTATCAAAGGCAAGCTTGTCTACACCCGTCTGTGCTTCACCAGTGCCCCTATTGCATAAACTACGACTCTGGGGTAGTTCTACAAGGATTGCTTTCCCACCACAAGTGATCCAAATGAACTTAGTTTAATGGACCAGCACTGAATGCTAAAGACAGGTTAGTGTAGTCCAGTAGAACACCACTCAGTATATAAAATGTAATCTAAAAGCCCAAAACCCTAAAACCTACTTCTATGTGCTACCCTAGGAGAGCATGTAGTAGAGCAACTTGCAGTCTAGAGTTTCTTAGGAAGAAGCGGTGCAATGCATATTTTGTTGACAGCTCAGGCTTTCATTATCAGAAGAGCTGTGGAGGAAGTGTTTCCTGCAAAAAGCAAGCACATACAGCAGCCTCCCTTGGGTGCTCGACCTTTATAGTGTCAAGCAAGATTCATAATCTTCTCTGAGTGCAGGCAATCACCAAGATCATCTTCGGACAGTATTTTATAGAATAATCAAGGGTGAAAGACTGATCAACCTGAGGGGTTTAGTGGTGATCATTAAATATTAAAAATGATCAGAGATAAAAACCTCTGAAAAAGTTTTTGTTGTCCCTGACATAATAAGGGAACACTTGTTCCAGACTGGGTGTCTCATCATTTGTTATATCTGGGTCATTATCAGAATGACTTGACAGTCTCCCAGTTCTACAAATGATAAGGGCAGATTACATTCATGTTATCATAGTTTATAATTGTTATGTCTCTAACTTGACAGAATTCAAGAGGATTGTTGCCCTAGATGGATTTGGGCCTGATCAGAATGGAATCAGATGTTAGGTACTTTATGTCACCCTTCGCATGTACATTCAGATATGATGTCACAGGGGCATAGTAAACCACTGAGGAGATTATTAGAGTGTACCAAGACCCATGCTCTTCATTTCAAACTGTATCATTCTATAGGTAATAACTATTTATATTTGAAAAAAACACAATGCAATTAAATAAAATAACTTATGTTAGGCAAAGCCTAAGTGATTTGAGCCATGCACACTTTAAAGCATTTGATGCATATTCTCTATTGAGATGCATGTTGGCAACCAAACCTACCAGTGATAGGATGGAGTATGACTGATAACAAATATGCAGCATAAACAGAAAAACTTGTAGGGGAAGAGAACTTTTCCCAGTCCATGACCATGGATGTCTTTGGAATGGAGATGGAAGTTGGGTTTCAAACAGTCATAGTTCATTCTCTTCCTCCTTGAAAGGCATTTCAATATTCTTTAGTTCATCCATGGGGCAGGTATGGTTGTTATAGAAGCCAGGCAATGCATACCTATACTCATAAGCCTGCACATTTGATGGTTCAGCACTCAATGGTACATCTGAGGCACTTGATGATGAAAGTTTGACTTCGGGGGGCACAAATGTCAGCAGAGCATCGAGCCATTGGTTAAGAGAAGCTTGGAAGCGTGCCACAGGTGAATTTTCTCTGTTGTACATCACTTACCACTGTCTCTGGTGCTAATAAAATGAATAAATCATGACCCTGTAGCAAAACCAGCCACAAGCAGTTCAGGTAGTTGTTCCAGTGATAAATCCAGGATGATGTCAGTTAGACAATGTATGCGCAAGAATATAGGTCTCACATGAAATGCATCCATGTTAGGTTAACATACAGTTCTCACTTACTTCAGACAAGAATTTCTCTACATCTTTGTTCAGTTTGGTACATGTGCACCCTGATGTTGGTTTCCTTGTCGAAATAGAAGGAAGACTATGATACCACAGCCGATTAACAGTAAAATGAGCAGGACTCTTCTAAAAATGTTGGAGAACAGAAAGTACAAAATAGTACAATAAGTCCAAACACTGCTTTGAACCAAGTCACCAAAGTAGATCCATTATTCTTATAAAGATGCACAGCACCAGCGGTCACAGATGAATTAAATATAGTTTGCATGGTGTCACCATGGTGTCACCAAAGTGCCTGAGGGCACTGGGTGTACTCCTGCCTCAAGCAGTTTGGGTTGTCTGCAGAATGTGTTTCTTAGTCACTAAAGTCAAAAGGACTTCTTTTTGTAATAGAACAGACAATAGTTTATTTCGACTGTCAAAATGTACATTTGTCACATGAATATGAGTAAGATAAAAACTTTTTTCCACAACATTGTATTGCTTTTGAAACTGTTATCAGATAGGACTGGCCTATTTCCAAGCCACAGCAAGTAACATTAGGTAGAAATGATTTTAAACTGGTGTTCATTAGTTCATGATATGTAGGGATGGACACAGTGGGGCTTACAGATAAGATACATTTCAACCTTGTCATAGAAGAGCTACACATGCTAGGCAATGTTATAGAAACACACAGAAGGGGTGTCCGAAAGGAATTTTGCAATTTAATGTACTGATTAACACTAGTTCAGCCTTATTTTCATTTTAAAAGATGTGGGGAAAGAGAAACTTCCATGAATTACAAAATTTTATATTATGCATTAGTTCAAACCAGCTCAGAGGTTTGTCTCTCTGACAGCTGGGAAAATGAAATGTGGCAGCTCATATAGAAATCGTGCCAAGTACCAACCAGGTGATAGGTAGGATCAGAGGCGCTGGTGACATATGAAATTGGAGGGGCGTAAAGTTACGTATAAGTGTTACATCACAAGTGTGCAAAGCTCACAAGCCTGGCCAGCAGGAAGGGTGTTTGGGGGGTCCTTCCCCTGAGAAATGTTTGAAGAAAACAGTGGCAAATTCTACATTTCAAAGCAAATTTAAAAAAGAAAGATGGTTTATAAAGCAATTGTGATTGTGTACTGTTGAAATATGTAAACACATCACAAACTGAGCCATATTATACTGCATTAAATGCATTCATCAGTTATTGTAGTGAGCCACTTGTACAATTGGACAGTACTCTGGAACTCTGGAAACGTCACATGTAAGCAATCAGAAGACTTGACAGCTATAAATAAACACTTTGACTGTCAGATCACCATTGTGCAAAACTTGCCATTGAGAGCCGATGTGCCCCTGCAAAGAATAACTAACAATTAGTTATGGCCAGAATCCAGAGAATGGATTTCATTATTGTTGCTGAGTCATACATGTGGAGACGGAATGTAGTCCTGCTGTAGTGTGTGGAATGAAAGTAAACATGCACAATGTTACACAGCCCTGAAAAATGAAAATCTGGCTGTGAATATTAGATGGTGACATTCACATTTGAAACAATATAATTTGCCCTTTATAATTGTCAATTAACAAATAAAACCTCACAAAAAGAAAATTAAATTGCTTCAAATGTGAACGTTACCATCTAAAATTCAGAACAGCTTTCCTTAGCGCTGCTACCCCTAGCCCCTTAGGGTGTGTGCAATTGGAGTTTACCACAGTACCATGCATGCAACATAATAAATGCCAGGGACACCATTTGTGGGTATAATATGTTGCAAGTTTATTGATTACACAGGTTGGGTAAGCTTACGGGTGATCCCGGTGTCAGAGATGAGTTTGTTAAAAATTGCTGACACCAATCCTGAGAAAGCTAGAGCTGTTCTGTCTGGTGTTCTCCGCACCAACGTGCTTAGCTTCTTACAGCTCGTTCATTCATCGTGGTTTACCACTTTATTTATGTGTCATGCTCCTGACAAGTCAGAGCGAGACCCCGGCCAGTCTCCACAGTTGCTCAGGATTCCAACTGTCCCTTGTGGGATTAAGGAGCACCATCGCGTCATCCCAGGCCCTGCCGTAAAGACTCCCAGTGGCCTGAGGAACTGCTTTTGGCTCCAGGAATCGCCATCTGGAGGCCTTTTAATTAATTTTAAAGCTTTAGGATTGCCCTGTAACTCTGCTTTGCGACGATTCTTGATTCTACTGTAAAGAAAGTCATGTTATAAATGTCTGTCTCACATATATGCCTATCCCTTCTTCTATGAATGCATCCAGCCCCTTTTGCCACTGTGGTAGGGTGGATGGGGGGGCTTCTCGTTGTTCGCCCAAAGATGCCCAGCCCTGAGAGGTCACCCCTTAAGAGACCTCATGGCCTCACTCCTCCCTCCTCACACCTTGGGGGCCATAAACCGAGCGGTGGACCACCCTCACCAAGTACAGAGGCCCCTTCTGTCCATCTGCCTCCCTAAAAGGGGAGTGACGCTAGGAAGCTGTCCCCCCTATTGTCGCCCTGCGTGCGACATGGCCTGCTGCATAGCACTGCTACCCCTAGCCCGTTCGGGTGTGTGCAATTGGAGTTTACCACAATACCATGCATGCGACATAATAAATGCCAGGGACACCATTTGTGGGTATAATATGTCGCAAGTTTATTGAATACACAGGTTGGGTTAGCTTACGGGCGATCCCGGTGTCGGAGATGAGTTTTTTAAAAATTGCTGACACCCATCCTGAGAAAGCTAGAGCTGTTCTGTCTGGTGTTCTCCGCACCAACGTGCTTAGCTTCTTACAGCTCGTTCCTTCATTGTGGTTTACCACTTTATTTATGTGTCATGCTCCTGACAAGTAAAAGCGAGACCCCGGCCAGTCTCCACAGTGGCTCAGGATTCCAACTGTCCCTTGCGGGATTAAGGAGCGCTGTTGACTCTTCCCAGGCCCCTCTGTAAAGACTCCCAGTGGCCTGAGGAATTGCTTTTGGCTCCAGGAATCACCATCTGGAGGCCTTTTAATCAATTTTAAAGCTTTAGGATCGCCCTGTAACTCTGCCAAGCCTCGGGATGGCATCTCGTGATAACCGAGCCCCCCCCCCCACCTGTGCTCTTCCCTTACTTGCTACCTACAGCCTGCTATCTCTAGAGCATCTCTAATATTTAGTAGAAAAATATCCGTGCCCACGTCAGACAAGTGTACCCCGTCTGACACAAAATTACCACTCAGGCATCTACTCAGCAGGGTATGTCTGATTAAACCAAATCCCGCTGCTTCGCAAATGTTTGTAGCTACCGGTTGATTCTCCGCCTGGACATTTTGATTGCGGCTGGAGACCTGGCTCCCTGCCACACCCCACGTGGGATAATCTCAGACCAAATTATTTCCCTGTCCTCCACCAGGGCGGCAATTCTGGCAAGACCCTGCCTCATGGCCTGCAACAGTGGACACCTCCCACAAGCAGTTAGATCATTTCTACCCAGATGGATCATAAGAATATCCGGCTTAAACCCTCTCTTCCCCACCAGCTGGCCAATTCTAGGTTCCAGCATGGCCCATCTCATTCCTGGGATTCCCATCCAGGCTAGTTCGATGTTACTGAAATCGCTGTTCCAGCCACTCTCCCTGGCCCAGTGTTCTGCTCTGGCCACCAAGGAGTGGCCCATTACCCATACTGTCTTAGCCCCTAGATGGACGAGAAGGTAAGCATTACCACACAATTTATTGACATCTGTGATCGCATATGTTATGACCAAACAACGTTACAATATATTCAACACAATTAGCACCATAGCAATGCCATTCTCTCCACTAGGACACCCCCCCCGGCCAGCCTCCTGCCCTGGTTCACTAAATGCTCTGCCATTGAAGGGGGTTCGTGATGACAACCCTTAGAGTCTCAGGACCGAATGTACAGTTTGTATCTTCCGGACTGCCACCTTCCGATCCGCTTAATAGCCTCTGCATGCAGGCCCTCCTCAAATGCCGTGGTGGCTGCACCGATTCTAAAGGAATGTGTTGACCATTTGCGCCCCTTGTACTCTCATTTGTGATTGCCCACCTCAAGACCCTTCTATATTGAAACTGTGTTAAAGGCTGGCCATCTTGGTGAAGCAATAGGTATCCTGGTTGTCTGGGACAGCATGCAATGTACCTCCTGAGGAGTTCTATTGGGCAACATTTGGGGTCCTCTCAAATGCACCACCACACCTTTCCCTTTCTGGTCAGCTTTTGAGCGCCGCACTTTCAGTTCAGCCATGTCCTGACCTATCTTGAGATCACCCCATCTTAGCGCCCTATCGGAAGTGTCGCTCTTCGACCGCGCCACTAACTCTGAAGTCCTGAACGTTCTGAAAAAGGCTAGGGAAAATGTGACGCAGAATAACAGCTCCTCGTACTGTGTTACAAATGGCTGTGAGTGCCCCATCAACGCCCTGAGCATGACTAGATTGATGGGTGCCCTTTGGTCAGGTATCTTTCCTTCTTGTCTAGCCCAACCCTTCAGTGCTGCCCTCAATGGGAAGCCCGCTGTTGGATCTTCCTCTCCCTTCAATTTTGAGAAATGGGCGATCGCTGCCAAGTGCCTTGAGACCCATGTGTGTGATTTCCCATTGTCTTTTGCCCACAGTACGAAGCGATCACCCTTCTGGCAAGTGGATGGGCGTCCCCAGCTCCCAGTGACTGTGTTACTGATATAAACCTGTTGAAACATGCCCTGTATCTGGCTCGGGTATCAGGGGCCAGTGATAACTCTCCCAGCTCCCCTATCCTTTGTTCCACTGTACCAATTGCCACCACTCCGCATTGAACGGCGTCACCTCTGCCATCGCCTGGGGGCAAGACGCCCGGAATTTCACCCACTGAAAACAAGAAAGAGCATCAGCGGCTACGTTCTTCACCCCTTGCACATGCCGCGCGCGAAATTCCACGTTTCTTAACAGGCAACCTTTCACTTGCTCCCTCAACAGCCCTACCAATACTGGGCCAATCCCGGACTGGCAATTGATGCCCTGTACTACGGCCATGTTGTCCGACCAGAATGTAATCCTCTTGTTGGCTAACACTTGTGGCCACAGATGGAGACAGAGGACAACTGGGAACATTTCCAGTACGGTAATGTTCTTTATGAGTCCATGCCTAATCCATTCATTGGGCCATTTTGCCGCATTCCACTGACGGTCCAGTATGACCCCAAAACCCTCTCTTCCCGACGCATCGGTGGAGAGCTGGAGCTGCTGACTGGTGCACCATGGACTGCGCCAAAACAGGGTACCATTCATTGAAATCCTCCAGAGAGGACAGCCACATGCGCAGGTCCTCCTTCAGGCCCGCACTGAGGCGCACCAAGTGTTGGGGATTCTTAACCTTCACCGTTGCCCTTGCTAGCCGCCTGGTAAATATTCTGCCTGCTGGTATAATGCTCGCTGCAAAGTTGAGCCTGCCTAGGAGGCTCTTAATTGTGGCTAGCGTCGCTTTATCCTTGCTCAGCACCTGCCGAATGTCACCCTGCAGAGCCGTGACCTTGTCCTCCGGCAATCTGCACATCCCTTCCATTGAATCAATCTCAATGCCCAGAAATGTCAAGCACGCGGTAGGTCCCTGAGTCTTTCCTGGAGCCAATGGCACCCCCAGTGACCGACTGAGGTATTCAAATGCAGTGAGGGTTGCCCGACACTCACCAGAACCTGCCTTACCTTTGAAGAGGAAGTCGTCTTGGTAGTGCAGTGAACTCCCCGGGGGGGTGCTTTGTCTCAGGGCCCATTCCAGGAAGCATGCAAAGGTTTTGAATAAAGAACATGACACCGCGCAACCCATAGGCATGCATTTGTCGTAAAAGTATTGGCCAGCCCACTACATCCCTAGGAGGTGGAAACTACTCGGGTGGACCGGGAGAAGGCAGAACGCGGACTCAATGTCTGCCTTTGCCATGAGCGCCCCTTTGCCTGCTGCGCGAACCAGGTCAATCGCCTCGTCAAACAAAGCATAGCAAACTGAGCATGTTCCCTCCTCCAGGTAGTCGTTCACAGATGACCCTTTGGGGTAAGAGAGATGGTGGATCAACCTATACTTGCCCTGCTCCTTCTTTGGTACAATCCCCAGAGGTGACACAATGAAATTTGGAAGGGGTGGCTGGGTGAAGGGGCCAGCCACCCTTCCCAATTGATGCTCTTCTCCAGCTTCTCCTGCACCACCCCTGGGGCTTCCATGGCTGAGCGTAAGTTATTGGCTTCCCTAGTAACTGCCGGGCCAGAATATGGAATCCTAAAACCTTCACTGAAACCTCTGAACAATAGCTTGCGTTCCGCTGGTCTAGGGTAGCCTTTCAGGATCCGGGCCAAGGTGCTAAAAGTTATGGGAGAAGTTGCTATTGTGGTGAGTTGCGACTCCGTACAATTAGGGCTGCTTGGCACTGGCATAGGTACCCATTGGCTTATCGGTCTTGCTCCCTTTGTTGCACTCAACTGCTGGGTGCCAGCCGGCGCACTTGGAGCAGTTGTGGGTGAATTTGCAGACGGCACCCCATGAGCATGCCCCAGCGTTGTATAGCCTACATTAATTATTGTTGAACCTATACTGATAAGCCCCTCTGCCCCTCTGCGGGGGCTTCCCTCAAAAGGAGGGCCTAAGCTGCTGCTTAAAATAGTATGGCCTTGCCTGTTTGTGTCTAGTGAAACGGGGGTCCCTGTTTGCTGGCCTGATGCCATTGCCCATGTACTGCACCCAGAGTTCAATTTCGCGACAGTCCCATGCCATCTCTGGTGCCTGTTCCATCTTTTGCCTGAATTCTCTATCGTAGTTTAGCCACCCTGTGCCCCCATTGTGGGTATATTACTCGTATTTTACCCGTTTGTATTTGCTTAGAGCCGGTCCCTGTTCAGGGAACTTCTCCATGATCACTGTGGACAGCATTGCGAACGCCTCTAACCAGTTGTCTATTGACTCCTCTGGCTTAACCTTCCTCTTCCATTTATGCTTCTCTACCTCCTTGCTGGGTACCGTTATGTCTGCACCCTCTTTGGCAAATGTGAGCAGCGAGAAAATGTCAATGAATTCCCTGTTCCCTCTCCCTAGCTTCTAAAGGGACCCTCCCCGCCAGGGATGACCTTCCAGACAACAATGGGGGATCGGGCCTAACCACAGTCTTTCTGTTGTTCCCACCTGCTAGGGTATCTGTTGCAACCTTGTCCAAAACCTCAGATCCAGGCGCAGAAGCCTCGCCCTGCACCTTCAGCAGAGAGTCGGTGTCCTGGCCCCACACCTGCCATGCGCACGCTCGTCTGCTACTAGCGCCCTGTTCGTCCATGCCCAAACCCGCTAGCGCTTTCGCTGAGGCCATGAAGCTGTGCATCACCTCCATCATCTTACCCAGTCCCACCTGCAACCCCTGCCCCGATGCTCCTGGGGTGGGGCTGCAGGACATACTCCTTCCGGGGTGGCCGATCTGCTCCAGAGCAATTTGCATGCTCGCACCTGTGGCAAACCCCCCAGCAGTGAGGGGAACCGCACTTGCGCCTGCCGCCTCTTGTTCCACAATGTCTTTCTTAGTTCTCCTTGGCCCACTGTCCTTCTGGGAAGCGGAGGGGCCTTCCGGTAAATTGCTGTCCGCCATTTCCTTCTTGCCTCCTTTGAGTTTGCTCCCGGCCATGGCCCTTGCCAGCCTCTTCCTTTTGGCAGGTGCTACAACACTCTCTCTGCTTTGGAGACAGAGGCCTGAGTCTGAAGGCTGCACCTCATCCGTGTTTGTCGCGGCGGGGGTTTCTGACTGCTGCTGGACACCATCTTCTTTGCCCATTCCAAACCTTTCGCCTGTCCCTAGGCCATGAATTTCGCCCACATCTCAGCCTCCTCTTGGTTCTCTTTGGGGAAAAAAAGTGAAGGTGAACCGTGGATTTCCATCGTAGCCGATGTGCGTGCGGGTAAGAATTTAGGTCTGCAAGTGAGATAAGACAGCTTCATTATTGCGCCCTTGGCGATGCACCACCTCGTTAGTTGCTCGCCCGGTGTCACCCCTTTTTTATTTTAATTTTTTTGCAATCCTTCCTCTGCTGTAGCTAGCTTGTGGCTGCACTTGCCAGCCCACATAGTCCCCTGCCCTACTTCCGCGGTGCCGCTCCCTAATGGCCCTCATGGCCGCTCATCAACTGTTAGGTGGAACCCAAGCGGGCTAACCTTCCGATAAATAATGTGTTACCCGCTGGCGGGACTTGATAGCTGCTACCCTCTTACGCGTTTAACTCTAATGCCGCGGGATACCTGGCACGTGATCTCCTCATCTGTCCGCCCCTCTGACCTGCACCCCCCCTTGGCAAACCTAGCTTGCATGCGCCGCTGCCGGGCCCGGCCACCTAGCTACTCGCCTGCCAACTCCCTTCATGGCGGTTGCGCAGTACCCTTTCCCTGCTTACCGTGTTTTTTTATTTTTTATATGTGTCTCAACTCGTTGGACGACGTGAGTTCAGCAGTTACCAATTAATTATAACGGGCGGTGTGAGGGTCATGAAGCGAGACCCCAGAAGGCGGCACCAGGAGAGAGCAGACCTGTCCTACTGCGTGTACAGGTGGAGCATAGACATTAAACAGCTGGCGCTTCATCCCAGAATGCAGCCACACGCGCATGGCGGGGGAGCCGCATGCCCGGCCACACACGCGTGCCCGACTGGACATTACTTTGTGGTGGGCGAGGGCTCAGGGGGGTGGTGTGCAGTGGCACGCTAGTGCTTTTGTAGCGCGCCCTACGCTGTTAGCGCCCGCCTTCATGCGTCCCTCGTCCCAGCATCGGGTGGGGGGAATGGATGTGCTGTGCGCTAGATTTCGTGCGCCCCCATGGTCCGCCGCCCCACCTCGATGAGGCCCACTGTGCTCGATGCTGGCGTGGTGCGCCCCTCTTACCGGCATCCCCCGTTCTAGCGGCAGGCCGGCGATGGGCGCGCTCCTCGATGCTTCTTGCGCACCCCCATGGCCCTACCCCTGGACATTGCCGCGACCCACTGTCCTCGATGCGGGCGCTGCCCAGCACCAGCAATTGGCCGCTACCGCAGCCACCAGCTCGACGAAGGTGAGGAACGGGTGGGGGGATGGGCGGAAGTCTGTGGGAGCGACGAGAGAGAGTGTGGGGGGGCGGGGTGGGGGGACGCTGTTGGCGGCAATCTGGGATTGGGGCTCGCGGGTTATTTTGGCAGGCATTACGGTCGTTTATGGAAATTTGCCCAAACGGCAGCCCTCGCCGAACCTTCCCTCTTTTTTTTTTTTTTTTTTTTTTTTAAATACTCGCCTGCGCACACTTTGTGTTAAGGTCTTTGGGCCATCGCCCACATATCTCACTGCAGAATTCAGCCGTCATTCATGCAACCCATATTTAAACCACCCGATTGTGGTGGTAGCATCCCACATTACATCCCCGCCCTGGCCCCCTACTTCTTCCGACTCACCTCGGTCTTGACTTGCTCCGGGTGTCCACAGTCAGGTATCCGAGCCAATTTCTTGTTGTCTTGTTGTTCGCCCAAAGAGGCCCAGCCCTGAGAGGTCACCCCTTAAGAGACCTCCTGGCCTCACTCCTTCCTCCTCACTCCTTGGGGGCCATAAACTGAGCGGTGGACCACCCTCACCAAGTACGGAGGCCCCTTCTGTCCATCTGCCTCACTAACAGGGGAGCGACGCTAGGAAGCAGTCCCCCCTATTGTCACCCTGCGTGCGACGTGGCCAGCTGCATTTCCCGTATTTTCACTCTACACACTCCGGCAGGCAGCAGTCACCAGGGAGGAACCCATTCCAACTCACAATTTATGACTTCCACCAATAAAATCAGTAATTTACAGAGCGTTTGGTCGCAACAATCCAGAGTTCGCAGGTTTGGACAAATGCCAGGCACCTTTCCAGGCATCCATTCATTCAAATGAAATCTAGTAGCTTTCCAAGACTCTCCAGCCAATTCAAAGACACATTGCTTTCCTTGCACTCACACATGCACGTAACTGTTGGGCAAAAACTGTACACACCAGAACTCAGTAGTCACGGAAGAAATGCTCTAAACTCAAGCATGCGCTCAAACCGGGTCAACCACCAGCTGCACTAATATTGGTGAGAAACAGAGACAGAAAGGGTGCAGTCACGTCCTTAAAACAACTGAAGACATTGCTTCCTGTGATTAGAGCCCTGATGTATGCAGTGCACTGGCTCAGAAGCCTGCTTTCTATCATGAGTTCCAAATGTCACCACCCACCAATGCTAAAATAATAATGTAATAATAGATTTAATTTACTTAAAGGAATGTATCCAAAGCACAGAACAAATTAAGCCACAATTATTAATCCTTTACCAACATCGGTACTCATTTTACCCCTGTCATAAGCATGAAAGGCCAAGTCACCCATGCCAGAATTGGAAGCGTTCAAAGCAAATAATACACAAAACCATGTATAAAGACTATTGCGCTTCGGTGTCATGCTAACAACAGAAACTATTCTCCTTCCTTCCACACACACACCCATCAGAGATCCGAAGTCTACCCAGACACTCAAGCTACGCTCAGGCACAGAAACGTATACAGCGACTGCTGCTCTGGGATGTTAAAAGTGTCATTGCTGTGAGCACAACAGATTTATTTACTGAGGTAAACCTCGGAATACTGCCTTGTTCAGACAAGCCTTCCTCAAATCTATTATATGTGATGAATGCCATTGCCTGTCCAATTTCGCCCTAAATGCTGAATCCATGTGGTTCGCCATGTCAACCTCCTAGTTCAGGCATCGATGGAACCCTTACTTGTGTGCAGTTGTATGTGATAAAGAGCAACAGCTGGGTTAAAACAAGCCTTAAACAATAATTAAATGGGAGGAAAAGCTGCAGAGTTATCCCTAGAAATAAAACGGTGCAAAACGAGGCCATAATTATTCTTAAATTAAAAACATTTCCCCGGCTGGTTTATTATTTTGGCTGCCAGAGCCCAGGGACACACTTGTAACGGATATGGCTCATCCCACGTTGTCTAACCTGCTCACCATAATTTAAACAAACAAAAGTTGAGACCTGGAGCTTTTCCTTTTATTTTCTGGAGCTTTTGGGAAGCAGCAGCACCGAGCAGTGAATGGAAACAAGCTAAATGAAAATGGATGTACTTGCAAGATAAAGATTGCCCATCTCCACAGAAAAGGACTGGTGCTTCATACAGAGGGCTGGTAGCGACCGATTATGTAAAAGCCCCTGTTATATATTATATCTCTGCAGTGGACAATCAAACACTGATTAGGTGAAAGGAAGCAGCGTGTACACCAAGAGCCGTGGAGCAGACTGTGACCGAAGCTCAGGGTGCAAGTAAGCTTTGCGTGTTGTCATACCTGAGTGGGCATGACAACACATGAGGCAAACCCAAGATTTGGTGCGGGAAAGCACTAAGCGATGTACGAGTCCCGACGCCAGCAGCATATAGTTAGCTGCCTGCAGCTCAGCTTGAAGTCTTTGGCAATGGGGCCGTTTTGTCGCTCTCAATAAATTAGCACCAGCACTGCAGTGCTCCGACCATTTGTTGTATAATAGGACTGGTGTTTACATACAAGTGAACAGACATACAGTGACCTCACCAACACATTTCACATAGACAAGATACAGGGAGTCATTATGATGATGGCGGGATACCCCGCCGACAACCGCACTGACAGTCAACGGAAGACCACAAGCGCGGCGGACCCCCTGCTGACCCTATAATGACGCTCCCGTGGGGCTGGGGGGGCTGGGGGGGGTGGGGAACAGTGCCTTTATATTGATGCCGGCTCCAAATAGAGCCGGGCCAATGTGGCAGTGCGGTGGGTGCAGCAGCACCTATCAGGCATTTCAATTGCACGGGCAGTGCGGGAGCCCCCGGGGGGCCCGCGTCACCCATTCTGCCAACCTCTCTCATAATCTGCAAGGCAAAGGCAGCACTGTCCTGTTGGATCTGAGCGCCACCACCATCAGGCTGCCTAGTAGCAGCAGCCTGGATGTGGTGGCGTTTCCACCGTGGAGTTTCCACCACGGTCATAATAGGGCAGGCGGACCGCCGAACACCAGCCACCGTGAGTCTGGCGGTCCATGGACCACCAGATTCATAATGAGGACCACAGTCTGTCTCACAGTGACACAGATAGTGGAAAACAACATCCTGGCTTGGGGGAGGCCCTTTGAAGTTCCTCTTCAGTAATCCTCAAACGAAGCAAACACCAGCCGCAGCAAGCGCCTGGCACCGCAAAAAAAGTACATTTAACCACCTCCCGCACCAAACACTAATGCTGACTAGAAAGACAAAAAAACGGTCATTGGCGCCAGCGGGGATTAAATGTATTTTTGGTGTATATACGGCCTGAAGATTATACATTTCTGCAGTTAGCTGAAGTCTTTGTCAATGGGGAATTCTATCAATATCGATGATAACGTGTGCTGCTGCTGAATACACGTGTATAGTATATATTTTTTTGCCACACAGGTCATCAACATCCTAATTTAATTAAACTTACCTCTTGGGGGAAACTGAACTAATCTCTTTTCAAATGTGTGCCGTGACCATAGCATTATCAACCAACACCTACCACCTCGCTCTCTTTATGCTGCAACTGCAAGAAAAGGTCAGGGGAGAGAGGGCCTCCTCCTCCCACCCCCGCACTGCCTCACTTCACAAGCACCTAGCTGCAGATGCTCCTAGTGACAACACTGCCGCGTCTCTCTCAGCCAATCTTGATGCTGCTCCTGCTCCCGCTCGCTAATGAGGGCATTGAAGACACAGAAAGACTAGGCCTAGTGCGCATGTTTGGTTGGCCGGAGAAAGGCAGCTGTCCAACCCGACATGCGCATTTAGGCTCAGGTGCTGGCTATCATGACTGAGTAGTTCACTGGCAGTGTCAATATTGTTAGCCCAACCCCCTCAAGCCCCCATTGGCTTGATGTGATAAAAACTGCAACCGGCCTGCCGCTGATAAACTTTTAAATATTTATCTAGTAGTTTATTAATTTAATGCATTTAATTGGGGACAGGGGGCTAAAATATAAGTGGGCCAATGCCCCAACGCCCTAATGGAGGAACTGCCCCTGGGTGGGATGTCATTAACAGTGAAATGGGCCTTCTTTATTTACTCTATGTTGAACAATGTGATTGTGGATTTCTTTTTCACCATTGCTTTTTTGATTGATGCCAAATTGTAAGGTTCAAAGATGACTGTCTTGATTAGAATTTGCCAAGGCACAAAACCTGATCTGAGTGTTTGTAATTCCCAATTCAAATGTATAATCCATCACAATTGAGCTTGTCTGTGTTGTAAGAAACCAAGGGGGTCATTACAACATTGGCGGTATAAGGCGCTTACCGCTGTGCAGAAGACCGCCAATACACCGCCGCGGCCGCGGTAGACCTCCAAGCTATTATGACACATATCACGGAATCCGCCGAAATTCAGACACCCACACAACACCGCCACACCAAAGGTCAGTGATAAACTGGCGGAAACACATCCTCCACACCAACAGAAACACGCCCATGCTATTACGACCAACGAATCCACGCAGCGGTCTTTCAACCGCGGTATTACATTGGCGGTACACACTGCCGCGCTCAAAATACACACACATATCCAAAACACTGCCACATTGGACAATGACAAATACACACACCTGATACACATACAAACAACACTCCCACACACCCAACACAATATAAAACACACACCCACATCACCCACAAACCCCTACAACCATAATTTCTGAGAGAAGGCCAGAGAGACAGCACAGCCAATGACAACCCCATCACGCAGAGGCACACAACACCATCACCCACACTACATCCACGCACAAAACACCACATACCACTACATTCACCACACTCATCAACACATACACCACCCCACACCTCACACATACCACCCCATGTCACGCCAAAGACACCCCTGCTTCTCTGAGGAGGAGCTCAGGGTCATGGTGGAGGAAATCGTACGGGAAGAGCCACAGCTATTTGGCTCACAAGTACAGCGCACATCAATATACAGGAAGATGGAGCTATGGCGCAGAATAGTCGACAGGGTGAACACCGTGGGACATCACCCAAGAAATAGGGAGGACATCAGGAAGAGGTGGAACGACCTACGGGGGAAGGTGAGTTCCACGGTCTCCAGGCACAACATCGCGGTGCAGCGGACTGGCGGCGGACCCCCACCTCCTCCCCCACAACTAACAACATGGGAGGAGCAAGTCTTGACCATCTTGCATCCTGAGGGCCTCGGAGGAGTCGGTGGAGGATGGGACACTGGTGAGTCATATCCTAACTATCACATCCCCAACCCTACCTGCATGCAATCACACACCCCCACCCTCACACCCTCCCCTATCACCCCAAATCCTCAATAATCTACCCATGACACCAACCACCCATCCCAACACCAAACCCTGCATGACAAAACAAAGCATGGGCACCCCTCACTAAAGCATGCCCACTGCACATACCCAGAACACCCCCCAACCATCATCACCCAACCCCCACACAGGAATGCTTGCACTGGGGTACACAAACACCCACCCATTGCACACCATGACACACACAGATGCAATAATCCTGTTCCTATACCCCTGCAGGAACCCGAAGGACCGTCACCACACCAGAGGATCCAGGCAACACCACTCCACCCCCAGAAGAGGCCTACAGTGACGACAGCAGCTCTGCCCTATTGGATCCTGATGACCAGCCCGGACCATTGTGGGCCTCAGGACAGTCGGTTCCCCTTGCCCAGCCACAGCCCAACACCGAGCTGCCACCCTCTGGTAACACCAGCACAGCACCCACCCAGCGGGCCCAAACCTCCCTACCTAGGACAGGTCAATCAGCGGTGTGTCCACCACTACAGGGCACCCAGGCTAACCCACCACCCCAACAACAACAGGGACCTGGGGGCAGTGGTAGTGGGCACACGGTCCAGGGGACGGAGGCACAGGAACACAGGGGAACTGGGAGGGCTGCTGTGCGACAGAGGGAGGACAGGCCAAGGGAACCAACTCTCCACGAGGCCCTATCCTGCATCATGGGAGCATACCACCACTCCCAGGAGACGATGACCACGGTCCTGGACAAGTTGCAGGAGACCCTGCGTCTGCAGGACAAACTGTATTTGGGGTTCAGGGAGGAGCTCAGGACCATCAGCTCCGCCCTGGGCACCATCGTAGGGGTGCTGACGGACATACAAAAGACCCTGAGGGACACCGTGGCACTCCAAGGGGCCCCTGACACTAGCCAGGACGACTAACTGCCCACCACCTCTGCCGGCGCTAGTGGACAGGACGCCCCGCCACAGGACCAACACACCAGCACCCCACCCCCTGCAGACGGACAACCACCACGCAAGCGGGCCCTGAGATCCAGGAACAGGACAGAGCAAGATGGCAAGACCACCGCCAGGAAATGAGACCACCCTGATTGTCCCCCCACTGTCCCACTTTCTCACCCTTTCCATACTTAAACTTCCCCAGCTCCACTTCCAATGCCCAGATGGGCAGTGCACCTGTGAGACTAATAGACTGGACTCTGCCATGGACATTCCTCCACCATCACCCATACCCATTTTACAACCTTCCTTGATTTATTTTGCACTTAAATAAACACCCTTGAAAGTCCCAAAAATCTGGAGTCAGTCTATGATTTGGAACTTTGTATAACCAATTACAGTGTCATAATGGGTTACCCATTGTAAGGCTAACATACCTATGTCACACATCACAAGCCCTTCAAGGATGCAAGCAGTTGACACGTAGGTAACAACACCTGTGAAACTGAAATGGAAGGGTGCAACTCAATTAACAAATAGTGAGTGAAATGTAGGTACAGGATAGAGGTAGACGTGCGAAAGCTAATGTAATGTTAAACCAGAAAATGTTCTCACCTGTGTCTCACTGGAAATATTGCTGTATGACTGAATCCCTGTTGTCGTTTTCTTCATCCTCAGCTTCATCCTCATCACTATCCACTCACTCCACAGGCTCCACAGCTGCCACAACACCGTCATCTGGATCATCCTCCTGCAGAAAAGGCACCTGGCGTCGCAATGCTAAATTATGGAGCATGGAGCAGGCGATGATGATGTTGCACACCTTCTTTGGTGAGTAGAATAGGGATCCACCTGTCATATGGAGCCACCTGAACCTGGCCTTAAGAAGGCCGAAGGTGCGTTCGATAACCCTCCTAGTCCGCCCATGAGCATCATTGTAGCGTTCCTCTGCCCTGGTCCTGGGATTCCTCACTGGGGTCAATAGCCACGAAAGGTTGGGGTAACCAGAGTCCCCCAATAGCCATACACGGTGCCTCTGGAGTTGACCCATCATATAAGGGATGCTGCTATTCCGCAGGATGTAGGCGTCATTCACAGAGCCAGGGAACATTGCATTTACCTGCGAGATGTACTGGTCTGCCAAACAGACCATCTGGACATTCATAGAATGATAATTCTTCCTGTTCCTGTACACCTGTTCACTCCTGCGAGGGGGACCAGAGCTACATGGGTCCCATCAATAGAACCTATGACGTTCGGGATATGTCCAAGGGCATAGAAGTCACCTTTCACTGTAGGCAAATCCGCCACCTCAGGGAAAATTATGTATCTCCTGACGTGTTTCAGCAGGGCAGACAACACTCTGGACAAGACGTTGGAAAACATAGGCTGGGACATCCCTGATGCCATGGCCACTGTTGTCTAAAATGACCCACTTGCAAGGAAATGGAGCACTGACAGCACCTGCACGTCAGGGGGGATTCCAGTCGGATGGCGGATTGGTGACATCAGGTCAGGCTCCAACTGGGTACATAGTTCCTGGATTGTGGCACGGTCAAACCGGTAGGTGACGATGATATGTCTTTCTTCCATTGTCAACAGGTCCACCAGCGATCGGTACACCGGAGGATTCCGCCATCTTCTCACATGTCCCAGCTGACGGTGCCTAAGAAGGACAACAGCGAAGAACCAGTCACTATTCCTCCAGGTATGTACCCACTGTTACACACAAGACTACACCAGACAAAAAAGCCTTCCTGTATGTGTGTTGAGTATAGGCCTAGCTATGCGTGACGCAGTAGGAAATGAAGCCATGAGGGCCCCTGAAATGGCGGCTGCCTGACCTCTAAACTGGGACAAGGGGATTGTGGGGTAACTGTGCTGGCGTTGCTCACCGTCTCGGTAGGCAGCCGTAGACCGCGGAGCAATGCTGCATTGGTTAACATTGGACCCTATGGGTCCCAGGAGCCAATGAACAGGTGCGCCGGCGGTGATGATACGCACCACCGCGGACGTCACCGCCGCGGACGTCACCGCCATTTTCTATCTGTTCACTCACTAGATACCTGACCTTTGACAGGAGAGGACCTACACTGCTAGTGCTGCTGTGACCTCGGTCTGGAAGCGATGATGGCTGCTGCGTCTGGGGAAAGGGCCCCTGCCTTCACTGCACAGGAGTTGGAGAAACTTGTGGATGGGGTCCTCCCCCAGTACACGCTACTCTACGGTCCGCCAGACCAGCAGGTTAGTACACAGGGAGCACGTTCTGTGGGCTAGGCCTGGGTGGAGAGGGCTGGGTGGAAGAGGGAAGGGGGCAGAGTTCATAGATCAGTTATGAATGGGAATGAATGAGCTACATGGCCAGAGTAGGGAGGGGGCCACTCACATTGATGGTGCAGTTGGTAATGACTGTTCCTCTTTCCTTGTGCATGTCATGTAGGTCAGCGCCCAACAGAAGAGGGACATTTGGCGTGCCATCGCCAAGGAGGTCCAGACCCTGGGGTCCCACCAGAGACGGGGCACCCACTGCCGTAAGAGATGGGGGGACATTCGCCGCTGCAGCAAGAAGACGGCGGAGGTTCAGCTGGGGATGGCCTCCCAACGTGGGAGGGGTGCCCGTCGCACCATGACCCACCTGATGTTCCGGATGCTGGCGGTGGCCTACCCGGAGTTGGATGGGTGCTTGAGGACATCACAGCAGACACAAGGGGGTGAGTACAACCTCATTCTGCGGACTTTGCGTACAATGGAGGGGTCTGGGTGGGAGAGGTGGGTTGTGGGTGTCCCTAGGCCAGGGCGAGTTAGGTAGGCAAGGCCCCTCCGTAATGTAGGCCATGTGGCAATCAACCCCACCTCAACAGAGTGCCAAGTTGAGGTATAGTTGCCCCTGTGGCAGCCATATGCGCAGATTTCCACCATTGCCATGTAGGCCATGTCCCAGAAATTTCATGTGCAGAGGTCAGGAGCACGGCGTAATGCAGGGGGCTGCTGTGTCTGTGTTGTCCGCCAACGGTAGTGGCATGCCATGCACTAAACTCTCTTTCTTATGTCTCCCCCCCTTTTCCTGCTCTCTCTGTCCTTTTGTACATCAGCATCATCAGGCGAAGGTACAGTGGCACCGGAGAACGAGGGAGCTGCATCCCACATGGCCATGGAGTGCCACACCACAGACTCTGAATGCACCAGTGGGACGGAGGGCGAGGGGAGCTTCACGTCGGCCACCGGATCACCAACCAGCGACACAGACTCGTCCGCCGATGGGAGCTCCCCTGTGGTGGCAGCACCACCTGTGCGCCCCACCTCTACAGGTACAGCCGCCACCCCCCTTCCAGCACCGCCCTCCCAGCAGCCCCTCAGCGTGTGTCCCATGCCCGCTCACCCAGGAGGGTGGGCATCACCTTCGCCCCAGGCATCTCAGGCCCTGCCCCACTCACCCCTGCTGCCCTCAGTGAGGAGGCCATTGACCTCCTCAGGTCACTCACTGTTGGGCAGTCTACCATTGTGAATGCCATCGAGGGTGTAGAACGAGAGTTGCAACACGGTAATGCATTCCTGGAGTGCATTCATTCTGGTCAGGCTGCCCTTCAGTGAACCCTGCAATCTCTGGCCTCATCACTGATGGCAGCCATTGTACCTGTGTCCAGCCTCCCCCCTCCAACTTCCTCCACCCAGACCCAATCCCCTGTACCCCACCCCATCCCAAGCACACCTACAGACCAGCATGCACACAAGTCAACACACACAAGTAGCTCAAGCAAACATAGGCACCACACACACCACAGGCACTCACGCAAGCCTCACCCACATACAGACACAGCAACATCCACTGACTCCACTGTGTCCCCCTCCTCCTCTTTTTCCTCCTCCCTCCCAGTCTCGTCTACACACACACCTGCATGCACCACATTTACAGGCACTAGGACTCGCACCAGGACACCCAGCACCACAAGCCGCTCACCTGCACTCACCACCTCCACTGCCATTTACATGTCCCCTGTGACCTCTCCCAGTGTGTCTGTGACGCCCCCTCCCAAAGTACACAAACGCCGGCAATCACTCACCCAACATCCATCCACCTCACAACAGCCTCCAGTACCTGCACCTGTACACAAAACACCTAAAGTGACACCTCCTACAACCACCTCCTCTTCCTCCACTCCCAGACCCCCTCCAGCTACCCATCCCAGTGTTCGTCAGAAACTGTCCCTCTGTCAAATTGACCTTTTTGCCCCCCTCCCCCCTTCCAATTCATCAGTCCCGTTGTAGCGCCTCAGCCAAAAAGCCTCCAGTACCAGTGGTGCCTGTTCCAGGTTTTTGGAGTGCACCGGCCACCAGGGCAGGCAGTAGGACCCGGAGCCAAGGCACTGGCAGCCCACCCCCTGTAAAGGAACTGAAAATGGAGAGTGGACGACGGGACCGTCTTAAGACCCCTAGTGGGACAACAAGTGACATGGGATCGAAGGGGATTGGTGAGTCAGCTGTAACTCCAACAAAGGTGGGGAAGGTCCAGAGGAAGTCTGCCCAGCCTGCTGTGAGTGTCACGGCGGAGAAGTGCGCCATCATTTCCGGCGGTCCAGACACAACCGCCAGCACCGTCGTCACTGGTCCAGAGACCACCGCCAGAGTCACAGCCCAGGAGGGCACAAGTATCGTCACTGGTCCAGAGACCACCGCCGGAGTCACAGCCCAGGAGGGCACAAGTATCGTTACTGGTCCAGAGACCACCGCCGGAGTCAAAGCCCAGGAGGGCACAAGTATCGTTACTGGTCCAGAGACCACCGCCGGAGTCACAGCCCAGGAGGGCACAAGTATCGTTACTGGTCCAGAGACCACCGCCGGAGTCACAGCCCAGGAGGGCACAAGTATCGTCACTGGTCCAGAGACCACCGCCGGAGTCACAGCCCAGGACGGCACAAGTATCGTCACTGGTCCAGAGACCACCACCGGAGTCACAGCCCAGGAGGGCACAAGTATCGTCACTGGTCCAGAGACCACGGCCGGAGTCACAGGCCAGGAGGGGCCAGGATGCCACAGCCCCGCTGGGCAATGATGGAACGTCATGCCACACACCAATGTCCAGTGTGGAGATCGTCATGCCACACACCAATGTCCAGTGTAGAGATCGTCATGCCACACACCAATTTTCGATATCAGAACCACCATGTCAAAGCACCGCTGAACTGTCCTGAACCGCCATGTCAAAGCACCGCTGAACAGGGCAAAGACCGCCATGCCAAAGAACCGCTGAACAGGGCAAAGACCGCCATGGCAAAGCACTGCTGAACTGTCCTGAACCGCCATGGCAAAGCACCGCTGAACAGGGCAAAGACCGCCATGGCAAAGCACCGCTGAACAGGGCAAAGACCGCCATGTCAAAGCACCACTGAACAGGGCAAAGACCACCATGGTGGAGACCGCTGAACAGGGCAAAGACTGCCATGGCAAAGCACCGCTGAACAGGGAAAAGACCGCCATGTCAAAGCACCGCTAAACTGTCCTGAACCGCCATGTCAAAGCACCGCTGAACAGGGCAAAGACTGCCATGGCAAAGCACTGCTGAACTGTCCTGAGCCGCCATGGCAAAGTACCGCTGAACAGGGCAAAGACCGCCATGGCAAAGCACCGCTGAACACGGCAAAGACCGCCATGTCAAAGCACCGCTAAAAAGGGCAAAGACCGCCATGGTGAAGACCGCTGAACAGGGCAAAGACTGCCGTGGCAAAGCACAGCTGAACAGGGCAAAGACCGCCATGGCAAAGCACCGATGAACAGGGTAAAGACCGCCATGTCAAAGCACCGCTGAACAGGGCAAAGACCGTCATGGTGAAGACCGCTGAACAGGGCAAAGACCTCCATGGCAAAGCACCGCTGAACAGGGCAAAGACCGCCATGGCAAAGCACCGCTGAACTGTCCTGAACCGCCATGTCAAAGCAACGCTGAACAGGGCAAAGACCGCCATGGCAAAGCACCGCTGAACAGGGCAAAGACCGCCATGGCAAAGCACTGCTGAACAGGGCATGCACCGTGTAGGAATGAATGGACCGCCACATCAGGCATCTTTATCCCATGTGAAGCTGGGACAGTGACAGGACAGGTAATTTCACGTGGAGACTCATCCAGTCTGGGCACCAGTCCCCCTCCAGAACCAGTGGAGACTGTTATCCACTTGAGAGACTGTGGCTTTGCACTCCCCAGGATGGCACAGTGGGCAAACCACCCACTGTATAGACTTGAGAGACTGTTGCTTTGCACTCCCCAGGACGGTACAGTGGGCAAACCACCCACTGTAGAGACTTGAGAGACTGTGGCTTTGCACTCCCCAGGATACATCAATGGGCATGGAGCCCCGTCGTGGATCTGGCTTCGCATTCATCTGGCTGAGGTGCCCCCCCCGTTCCCCCTGAGGTGCCTGTTTTCTTTCTATCTGATGCCCCGGCAGTGTTCTCTCCGATTTTGGTCAGGTATCTATTGTGGGCCTCGCCCATGCATTTTTGGACTGTTGGTGCACAGACATTGTTGTGTACATATCTACACCACTTCTCGGATTGTATGTGTAAATAAGAGTGATTTTGAGATGTATATATCTGTATAGGTTTTGTATGACATGTATATTGGCACATTACAATGTTTGCCCGAATTTTGCATTGTCTTTTCATTCTTCCGGGGGGATTGTGGGTTGTTACTGTTATTTTTGTGACTGCATTGGTGTGTATGTTGAGATATGCAAGGGTGGGGGTGGGGGTGTTTGGTGGGTGTCCCCCTAACTTTAGCCTCCCCCTTCCCCCTTATCGTAGGTGCAGTACTCACTGGTATCTTCTGCGCCTACGTAGCTGTTGGTCGTAAAGGAGCAGAAAAACAAGCGCAGGGAGTATTTGGAGTTCGGGCTCCATGGTGTCCTCCTTCCTCGTGGGATGTGTTCAGGTGAGCGTTTTCCCATAGCAAAAGCTGTTTCCGCCGTGTTTTTAATCCGCGGTGAATCCGCCCTGGAAAAGGTGGCGGATTGGCGGGTTGTAATAGTGTGGGCGGTACATTGTCTCCCACCTGTCTGTTGGCGGTAACCGCCGCGCTGTTTGTCTGTACCGCCGTGGCGGTCGGAGTGTTAAAGTGGCTGTCTTTGTTGGCGGTTTCCGCCACGGTCATAATTCCCTTTTTTTTCCGCTGGACTGTTTGCAGTTTTACCGCCGCTTTAACACCGTCCGCCAGGGTTGTAATGACCCCCCAAGTCTCCTCTTATGAGGTCTAAGACTGAGGACAGTATATGATTCAATGAGTACACTCTTTTGGAAAGCATCTCACTGTTTAAACTTTAAAACATGCTTGTAAATATTCTCTGTCTGTCTGCCTAATGCATTTTGCATCCTCTTTCTCTCAGTACTTATTTAATTCATTATATACTGCATATATTCCTGTTGCCAAGAAATGTTTATTTCAGCTAGGATATGGTTCCAAGAGGAAGTCATAAAATTCCATATTTTCTTTAATCAGGTAAAAGTCATCCTTGAACCAATTAATCAATGCTTGTAAAGTGCAACTACTCACCCATTAGTGTCTTAAGGCACTGGGAGGGGGGAGGGGGGAGTGTAGCGGTCATCAGTGTTTCTTAAAAAAGCCATGTCTTCAGTTCTTCAGTCCTTCACAGCTGACAGACTGGACTGCCCCAGCCACCTTCAGATTAGTTTGCCTACAATATATGTGGTAGCTATTAAAGATGCTTGTGTATAATAGGTGAAATCAGGACAATTATCTAAAGGTTCAGGATTGTCAGAAAAGAAACAAAACATGCCGGCATCTGAATCATTTACCACAATATTTAATGGAATCATATTATAGGTTCCATTCTGAAGCATTTCAATTAGAATAGTCTCAGACTCAGAGGTTGACTTTGGGTATGGAGGGCTTCTTGAAGTCCTTCATTGTCCAAAGTACCAAACAGGTAGTCTGTTAAAAAGTATTATTTATTTTTGAATTGTAGACTTAGAAAACAGGGCTTGCATCACTTGGATCTGCTACAATGTGGTTCCCTAAACACTTTTCTCATCAATATTGTTTTTCCAGCAGCCATATCCCTGGATAACCAGATTCTGGCTATATTCAGTGGATTGAATCAGGTGGTTAGTGGTGATTACATGTTTTGAAAACAGCTGTGGTGAAGGGAGTGATTTATCCTTACTTTGGAAGTAGGAAAGCTTCTTTAAGAAACTAGGTTGACTATAAGGAGGTGGTGCCTCACAGTGCTCCCATTGAGTATAGTTGTAAATATCTCTAGGGCAGTTGGTCCTGTGTATGTAATAGTTTGCATGATGGTAATAGCAATGCATTTCTGGGTAATTATCTTCTTTCATAATTCAACATAGACTATGGGGGTCATTCTGACCTTGGCGGTCTTTTCGCAAGACCGCCGAGTTACCGCCGCGGTGAAGACCGCCGACCGCGGCGGTATGCCGCTGTGCGCATTCTGACCGCTGGGAGCGTTCCGCCGGGAAACCGCCAGCAGCCACACTGGCGGTCGGCGGGAAAGTGGAGACTGGTCAACCTCCACCGCCACGCCAGCAGAACACCGCCCACAGAATTACGACCCACATTTCTGTGTGGCGGTCTTCTGTTGGCGGTCTTCTGTTGGCGGTCACCTCCCCATGGCTCCCGTCACCTCCCGGAGGACCAACGCACAAGGTAAGTTGATCGTCCGTGAGGGGAGGGGGCGGGGGGGTGTTGTGTGATGTGTGCGTGCATGGGGGTGTGCGTGTGAGTGTGTAGAGGGGGTGTGTGAGTGCGTGCATGCGGGCGGGGAGTGCTGCTGTGCCTATGGGCAATGTGTGTAGTTCGGCGGGTGCGCATGTCGGCATGTATGTGTGCGGGTATGTGTCCCCGTTGTGTATGTGTGTGTGTAGGGGGTGTGTATATGTGCATGTTGGGGGTGTGTGCATGTCGGGGTGCGTGTATGTGCATGTCGGGGTGGGGGTGGGGAGGGGGTTCGTACCACCTCTGGGGGGTGGCAGGGGGGTGGAGGGTGTGGGGGGAGGGCTCGGGGGGGCAGTGGGGGGTGGGGGAGACCCCTATCAGTGCCAGGGAAGGAATTCCCTGGCCCCGATAGTGCCTCCCGCCATGGTTCGCATGGCGGTTCCCGAACGCCAGAAACCGCGGCGGTAAGCAGGGTCATGATACCGTTGGCGGTCTTGGGTCGACCGCCGGACCGGAGTGCGCAGACTCCAGCCCGTCGGTCATGACCGCCGTGGCTGTCGGAGTGGGGAAGTGGCGGTCGGTCGCGGCGGTGACCGCCGCGGTCAGAATGCCATTTTTAATACCGCCGGTCTGTTCGCGGTCCGACCGCCGCCTCTCCGCCGACCGCCAAGGTCAGAATGAGGGCCTATGTCTGCAAGTTAGACATCATTCGTTCAATAGTCTCTGTTTCCAGTCACCAAACACAGAACCAGAAAGCATAATTTCATTCAATGAAACCTTAACTATATTTGGTAATTGCAGTGTCTCAGTTGGCCCCATAATCTGATTATGAAGCCTTCTACCAAGCTATGCATTTGGGCACAGGATAAGCTGTGTTGTTGGCAATGTAGAGGCTTCTGCAAGTTTTATGGGAGGAACAATGTAGCTGCAGTTGATGGATAAGAGGTGATGCAATTTTTCTCCTGGGGACGAAATTTTCATTTAGAAGCAGTAGAACCATACTCATCGTTGAAAGCCATAGGATGAAAAGAAAAGTTCCCAGGGTGATCCAAACATAGGACCACAGTGGACTCAGGTACCTGTTACGAAGCCACTGGTAAATGCAAAGCAGACTAGGGCGGTGGGTGACTGTGGCTTGAACTGAAAATCCCTGTGAAGCAAATCTAGAATCATTATCCAAGTCAGTGGGCTCTAGAGTTTTTCAAAAGGACACCATTTCAAATGATGTTGTGTCAGGTGGGAGTTCATAGTAGCCCATTGAGTTGTGCTGAATAGTAGCAACAGTGGTGGTGACAGTAACAGTTTTGGTTGAGGAACTAAGTGTTCTACGTGTATTGATGTGCTCAGCAATTCCCAGCTGGGAACTCAAGCTAGTGATGTTACTTTGTTTGAGGAGTATTGTATTCAGAGTAGGGAGAGGTTGAGGAGTGAGTCTGAATCCTTCTTGGTGTCTGGGATGGATGGTTGTAAAGAAGTGACATCAAAGCACTTTTGCATGTGGATGATGGGTACCTGTCTGTTTCTTCCTGAGCTAGGCAAAACAGGCAGAAAGACAGTGTTATTGTATTTTATCCCAAGAACAGTAAGAGGTGGTCTATAGGACAGTTTAAATGTATGTGTGTATGGATTTCCTCCCAGACACTGTCCCCGGCTTTGGGAACCCACATTTCAACAGTAATTATAACCTTATTTTCATAGTTGCTGGCATGAAAGTGGCTCACATTAGACAGCTTGTCTCTGACATCTTGGATGCTCTGTAAAACATTCAATCATCTTTCCAAGTCAAATTTAACTTCATCTACCACCCTCACAGGATTATCTAAGCCAGGTACATACATTTGAAGATAATCTTGTATAGGGTCAGTCCTCCCAATACACATCCAAGCAGGCTATTCAAAGCTCTCTGGACTCCATACAGGTTATGGTACCAACTAAGACCTGAACTTAGTGCCCTAGCACTCAAACCTTGTATAACCATGCCATTGTCCTGATCAACAATGCTGTTAGACTGGGCTCTAAATGATTTGGTGAATTGTAGACAAACGCACAGTGCAGAAATTGAATCCCTGTAAGCCTTAGAGGCAAACTGTGGACCGTTATCTGAATGAAATGAATGAACTGCCCAAATTACCTCCAGGTACTGCAAATCTTTTACTACTGCTGAAGCACACGCATTTATCTGTGGCCACATTCATAGTAATCAAGAACATGAATCAATTGTAAACAATATGCATCAATCTCAGTTGACAGAGTTGATTGGACCAATATGGTGCAAATAAACCACCCAGAAGGGAATGGTAGAGGTTGTATAGGAGGATGGTTTAACAGGTGAAGGTTTAATCTATTGGCAAATGTCACATTGCCTAACACACTCCCTGGTCTGTTTGTAGAAACCAGGCCACTGGTTGTGTTGCTGCAGCATTGCTATTGTTGCATTGACCCCTGTTTGAGCAGATGCCAGGCTCACATGGGCTTCCCTTACAAAATCTATGTGAGATACATTGTTAGGTAGTTTCCTGTATCCTACTGTAGGAAGAGTAACCATAGGAACATTGTCAGGACTAAGGGTATAGGAGTATTTAGGGGGAAAAGCCCATATAGGATGCTTTTCGCTTTGTTTAGTTATGACTATTAAGATACGTGGGTCAAAAGTTCTCTGAGATCTGGGTAAAACTGCAACTCTAATGGTCTGAATTGCAGTTTTTGCAGCTAAGTTGGTCACACATTTCCCTATTGCCATGCACACCCTCGCGCTGATGGCCCACAGGTGTGCCTCACATGGACCAAAACCAACTTATCTTATAAGACAGCTACCATTCCTCAGAGATGTTTATTCATGATAGGTTTCCCTTTGAATGCTTGAATCCATTTAACCATCAATGTTGCAAGACAACACTGTAATCTTGCATACAGAAGAATGAAATACACACTATTAGTGTGGGAGCTGACAAGTCAGCATTCTGTAATGAAAGTATCAGAGCATAAAGTTCTGCATCTTGTTCAGTGCAGTCACCTAATATTTTAGTGTGGGCATGTTGGGGATAGAACTCACCATCTTTCATGACACAGGTGCTACGTCGATCCAGTAGGGGATGCGTTGACTTTTCAGTCACAAGGTAGGCGCTGCGTCGAATTTTCAGTTGAGAAGTCGGGGTACCGTATTTCCGGTCGGCTGTGCAGCAATTTCTCGGTCGCAATGCAGGCTTTGAGGCGATTTTGGCAGGCAGTGAGTTGATTTTTGATGGGCAAAGGAGTTGTTTGAAGCGATTAAGTCTTTGTTGGCCCTGAGACTTTAGAAATCAGGAGGCAAGCTCAAGCCAATCCTTTTGGAGATCACTTTCGGGAAGGCAGAGTCTTTCTCAGTGAAGACAGAGGCCAGCAGGGCAACAGCAGGGAAGAAGTCTTTCTCAGCAAAGCAGTCCAGATGAGTTCTTTGGGCAGCCAGGCAGCTCCTCTGACAGGGTGCAGCTCTATGTCTAGGAGTGTCTAGTTTGGTGGGGTCAGAGACCCAGTTTATATAATCAAAAATGCATTTAAAATGGGGGGGGACTTTAAAGAGTGGTCTTGAATTGCACAAGTTCCCCTTTCAGCTCAGTCCTGTCTGCCAGGGTCCCAGTGGGGGGTTAGCAGTCCACTGTGTGAGGGAAGGCCACTGGCCTTTGAAATGTAGGTGTCAGGCCCTCCACCCTTCCAGCTCAGGAAGGCCCATTTAATATGCAGGTGTTACTGAGTACCCTGTGTTTGTTGTTGCATGGGTGAAATGCACAAGGGAGTTGTCAACCATCACAGAGCAGACATTGATTGGAGACAGGCCGTAAGACACAGATGGTTTTAAGTGCAGAAAAATATTCACTTTCAAAAAGTGTCATTTCTAAAATAGTAATATAAAATCAAAACCTCACCAAGAAGCAGGATTTTCCATTATCTTTCTGGCCATACTAAATATGACCTGGTTACCTCTTTCAGATCAGAATCTTCTACTCAAAAAGTATATGAGGGCAGTCCTAATGCTAGTCTATGAAAGGAGCAGACCTCAGAGTAGTATAAAAAGAACTTAGGAGTTTTTCACTACCAGGACATATAAAACACATATGTGCATGTCCTGCCTTTTACCTACATAGCACCCTATCCTATGGGTTAACTAGGACCTACCTTAGGGTTGAATTGTATGTAGAAAAAAGGGGAGTTTAAGGCTTGGCACGCACTTTTAAATGCCAAGTCAGAGTGGCAGTGAAACTGTACACCCAGGCCTTGAAATGGAAGGCCTGAGACATTGTTAATGGCCTACTTCTGTGGGTGGCACAATCAGTGCTGCAGGCCCATTAGGATCATTTAATTTACAGGCCCTGGGCACATGTAGTGCACTTTACTAGGGACTTATAAGTAAATCAAATATGCCAATTGGGGATGGACCAATGTTACCATGTTTAAGGGAGAGAGCATATGCACTTCAGCAGTGGTTATCAGTGGTAAAGTGTGAAGAGTCCTAAAGCCAGCAAAAACAATGTCAGAAAAGTGGAGGGAGGCAGGCAAAAAGATGGGTGAAAGCCACCCTAAGGCTGTCAGTTCTAACAGCATAGTACTGTACATAATCAAGAGCTAGACACTTGCCCTCATCAGATAACTCTTATCATAGGAAGGTCACCATCAAGTAGGCGCTCTTCGATTTCTCAAAACTGATTTTATAACTATGAGAGGAAAACAAGTTTACTACCCTGTCCTCTCGGATCAGGTGTACATCTATATTATCATCTGTGAGACAGATATCATCAATATATAGTAGTACCTTAGGATCTGATTGTAAGATCTCTATTATGCTCACTGCGAATAAGACAAGACTGTTCTCATAGTCCATAGGAAATGTCAAAATGAAAATTGTACTCTGTTGAAAAAAAGGTGGTTAGATATTAACTTCAGGCACTATGGCCCTCAATATAACACTGGCGGTATATACCGCCTACTGCCGCGGCGACGGCCGCCAAAAGACCGTAGTCGCGGCTACCAGCCAACAGCCTTATTTTGACCGCAGCTAGACTTCCACAAGAAGGATGACGGAAATCTGTCTGTGGCCATGCCGGCGGATGGCGGTAAGGTGGGGCTGCTGCTAGCAGCAGTGCCACACTAGTAGACAGCCGGGGACCGTATCATGACCCATGATATGGCCTGGTGGTGTTCTGGCGGTGGATGCTGCTGCTGGCAGCAGCACCCCGTCTCCTGCCGGAGGACCCCCTCACAAAAGGTAAGTTGGGTGCTCTGACAGTGGAGGGGGGTGTAGAGGGGGGGAGTGTGTTGTGTGTGTGTGTGTGGGGGGGGTTGTGTGTATCTCTGTGTGTGCGTGTATGCAGGCATGTGTTGCGTTTTGTGTGTGTGTCCATGTATGGATATGTGAGTATGTGTATGTTGTGTTGTGTGTATGCGTGTGTGCCTGTATGTATGTAAGTGTGTGTGGATGTTTGTGTGAATGGATGTCTGCTTGTGTGCTTGGATGTGAGAATGAGTGTGTGAATGCGTGTGTGCATGTGTGAATGAAGTGGTCTGGAGAGAGGGGTGAGGGGGAACGAAGGGAGGGGGAGTGAGGTGGGGAAAACCCCTATCAGTGACAGGGAAGGAATTCCCTATCTCTGATATTGCCTACCACCATGGTTTTCGTGGCGGTAAGGAAGACACAAAAACCATGTCGGAAGGCGGGGTCATAATCCTGCAGGTGGGCTACTGACTGGCGCCAGGCTGGAGACTGAAGTCTCCAGCCCGGCGGCTGTTACCGCCGTGGCGGACGGTGTGGTACATTGGCAGTTTGGCTTGAGCCAAACCGCCAATGTCATAATATGGGGAAAAGTACCGCCAGCCTGTTGGCAGTACTTTTCTCCATTTTACCACCGTCCGCCGGGGTCATAATGACCCCCTATATTTTAAATAAAGAACCCATTGGAAATCTCCAGGGTTGTTTTATATTTTTTCTGCAACAGGTTAGTCATTAAACCTGTCCTATGCGCATTTTGCATTGCATAGGTTATGCTTATGAAAATTCAAATTCATGTAATTGAAGACTATCCTAACGGAGCTTTCATGTTTGGAGAAAGGAAAAAGGGGCATGTTCATGGCGAAGAGACACGTTGTTATTTTGTCTTGATACTGCAGCTGTGCCAGTATTATTTTAATGCAACAGTTGCCTACTGACTTCAAAGGATATTGAGCCTGTGCTTGTGGCTCATTTGATAAAGGAATAACATGTGGAAAGGATTCACTGTCTTACCCTGCTTTCTTTGTGTGTAAGGCCAGGGACGGTGTTACAGCCCATTCTCTGGTGTAAATTTCCCTGAAATCTTCAGATACTATGGGAATGAAGCTGCGCCTATGATTTTCTTCCACCGGAATGCTTTTCTAAAAAAGACCGGAGGGCAGTCTTCTTTGGACAGTTTGATATCGTAAACATCTGATAGATATGACTCGGAAGTTGCTTTAATGATGTGTGGTATTTCCTTCTCAATCTCTATGTTTAAATCATGAACTCTGTTAGGAAGATGAAATATGCTTGTCTGGAGTTTCAACTTATTCATTAGTTGGCATTTGCATCCAGAAATTTTGGAAGCATGTGATGCACTATTGTCACTTCTGCTGCACTGCGGCAGCAGCACTCTTGCCTAAGTCCTGGTCCACAGGAGGATCTGCAGCTGTATTGCCATGTTTTTATAAAAAAGTTGTGCTACATTCTTTATATTATTGGAGGTTTGAAGTCTGATCCATTGTTCCCCACTTTTATCCTGATGTCAGTCTAGCATCTGGCTTCACCTTTCCTGCTATAATCTTCCTTTTTTTATACTCGGATCAGCTTCCTCTTTCACTCCATTTTCCAACAGTGTCCTAAGTGGAAATGAGGAACAGCTATTAGAATGCTGAAAGTTCTGGATTTCTAATTCTCTCATGGTCCCTCAGTTATAGCCAGCTCTACTGGATTCCCGAGATGTGGCTGAGCCGGTCCATCATTCCACTTTTTCCATTTTTTCGTTTCTTCTATTGCAGGTATCCTTTTAATGGAGCTCTTATGGGAGCCCAGGGTTCAGAGAGGCTGTGATGCAGCTGGGGAACTAGTAATGACCAGTGTCCAGCACATGCATTTGCTATGGCTTCCGTGTACATTTACTATGTCTAAGAATTGACAAGGACACAATAGGGCATATTTGCTCATGCACACATATACCCTCACATGCATTATAGTGCACCCTGCCTTAGGGCTGCAAGGCCTCTCAGAGGTATGACTTACCCAGATCTCAAGCAGTGTCAGTAGGCATAGCACTTTTGGTAAGTGCTGTGTCGGGTTTGCAACTTTGGGTACACCTTATCATGCACTTGCAATGGCAGTCTGCATGAGGCTGGTGTGGGGTCTCTCAGAGTGGCCCAGTTGGTGCTGCAACTCTGGGGAGGCTTTTTCAGTACCCATGCCCTGTATTCCAGGGGTACAATTTACTAAAGACTTTCAAGGGTGGCTGATGAGCCAGCCATAGTACAATTTTGGGGAAAGAGATCTGGCCCTGGGATCCTGTCTATCAGGGACCCAAGATACGTGCAATTTGAAACACCATCATTTTCCACGCAAAACGTGGAGGCTAACCATGTCAAAAGAGGCCTTTTCTCACAACCCTCAATGTCACTTTTAAATCTTAAAAAATGTGTGTGTACCTCAGATATCAAAACCCACAGAAGTGTAGAAATCCATGATTTTTTTTAGGTAGTTTGTGTTTATGATCCTGAACTGGAACAGGTTCCAGCTTCTGAATTTCTCCCTTAATATTACTTAAGATGATAGAGGAAACCATGGAAAAGTTCCCATAGTGTCTTACCTAAGCGCAGAGATGGAGCTTCACCTTGCTCATTCTGTATATATTGCAGTGCATAAGGGAGTACTACCAATGAAGGCACGCTATGTGTAGTAGTGTATATGCATGCAAATATGTTTCCCCAGAAGTTACATTCCTGTATTTGTTGTGCCATCCCAAGAGGGAGACACATAGGCCCTCATTATGACATTGGTGATAAATCCCACTTACTGCAACACTGACTGCCGCCAACATTCCGTCGCCGCGGCGGATATCCGTTCACCATATTATGACACACACACACCAATCTGTCACTATTCAGCCACATACACAATTCTGCCAGCTCAAAGGTCAGTGATAAACTGGCGGTATCAAAACCCACATCGTTACGCCAACAGAACAACGCCATCACATTATGACCCACGAATCACCATGGCGGACATTCAATGGCGGTAAACCATTGGTGATACATACCGCTGTGCTCAAAATACACACACACAAACAAAACAACACCACATTGGACAATTCAAAAAACACACACCTGACACCCATACACAACCCACACACCCACACCACTAAAAAACGACCTCCTCCCCCACAACTAACAACATGGGAGGAGCAAGTCTTGGCTATCATGCATCCTGAGGGCCTGGCCGGAGTAGGAGAAGGACTGGACTCAGGTAAGTCAACTCTATACTAATACTAGCCCCCTACCTGCATGCCATCACATACCCCCACCCTCAATCTCATCACTCCACTCCATCCCACAGACCCATCTATCACATCTTACACATCCCAATGCCACGCCCTCCATGCTGTACCAATCTATGGACTCACAGCCCTGCATGGACAACTATCACTAAAGCATGCACACTAGAGGGAGTCAGCTATCCCACCACATACCAACGCACACAAGTGAAAACTGCCAGGGCAAATACAACCAAAGAGGGCAAGCCATGGATGCACAATACGTCAGACACAGAAATAATAACACAGCATTTACATCCCAAGAGGTACCCCAGCCAATGTCACTGGAGAGGAGGTGCCAGCAATATCCAGTCCCCCCACAGAAGAGGCTCACAGTGATGACAGCAACTCTGGACTTCAGGATCTGGAGGACCAACCTGGCCCATCAGTGACCTCTGGACAGTCAGTTACCCAGGCACAGTCACACACCACCACAGAGCCTCCCCCATCAGGAAACACCAACACAGCACCCACCCAGCATACCCATACCTATGTCCCCAGGACACATCAATCTGCAGTGCGTCCACCTCTACAGGGACCCCAGGGCACCCCTCATACCCAAGACAATCAGGGACCTGGGGCAAGTGGCAGTGGGCACACAGTTCAGGGGACAGAGGCACAGGACAGCAGGGAAACTGGGAGGAGAGCTGCGTGCCAGGGGGAGGACAGGCCCAGGGATCTGACTCTCCAGGAGGCACTTGCAAACAACCTGAGCATATCAACATTCCCAGGACATGATGGGCCAGATCCTGGACAACGTGCAGTAGAACAGGCGGCTGCAGGAGGGACAGTACCAGAGGATCAGGGAGGACCTGCAGGCCCTCAACAACACCTTGGTCTCCATAGCAGGGGTGCTGGGAGACATGGCCAATATTATGAGAGAGGCAGTCTCACAATAGCGGGCCTCTGTCACTAGCCAGACATCTGAACTGCCTTCCACCTACGCTGCTGCTAGTGGACAGGAGGCTCTGCCACAGGACCAACAGAACGCCAGCATCCCTCCCCTGCAGAAGGAGAACTACCCCACAAACGTTCCCTGTGATCCAGACTGAAGCCAGAGACTATTGCCAAGACCCCCGCCAGGAAATTGGACTCTCCTGATTGTCACCCTTGTGTCCCACTCTGTCACCCTGTCCACCTTGAACTGCCATTGCTCCCATTCCTATGTCCTCTTGGACAATGCATCTGTGCTACAAATAGACTGGAACAATACCCTGGACATTCCTCCCTTATCACCCCAGCCCATCGCACTTGCCCCTCTTTTTCTTAGCACTTCAATAAACACCCGTGGAACAAATAGACGTATGGAGTATGTCAAATTTTTCAAATATGTATTAATTTAACCAGGTTCAAACAATGCAATTCAACTGTACAGTAAATGAGCATATGTTAATGACCTGTAGCTGGCTGCAGTGTTCAGACCAGGAACTATTGTGAGGCACCAACATCTGTAAAATGAATTGCCAAAGGGTACAGTAAGTGGGCATAGAGGTGGGAAATAACAGCATGCCAGTGCCACAGATATTAAAAATAATTGTAATGAAATGCGAAGTAACAGTCTCTTACCTGTGTGTCATTGGAAGTACGGTCTGATGACTGCTGTTCTATTGTCTTCATCCTCATCTTCTGCCTCCTCATCCTCACTGTCCACAGGGTCCACTGCTGCCACATGGGCATCTCCAGCCTCTTCCTCCTCCTGCAAAAAAGGCACATGGCGTCTGAGGGCAAGGTTGTGCAGCATGCAGTATGCCACTATTATTTGGCAGACCTTCTTGGGTGAGTAGCACAGGAATACACCTGTTAGATGGAGGCACCAGAACTTGGCCTTCAGGAGGCCAAAGGTCCATACTATAATCCTTCTGGTTCACCCATGTGCCTCATTGTAACGTTCTCTGCCCTTGTCCTGGCATTCCTCACAGAGGTCAGGAGCCAAGATAGGTTGGGGTAACCAGAGTCACCTGCAAATACTGAGGGCCAACATTTAGCCACACACTATCCCATATAGCCCACACCATACCCATACACCAACATATACTGGGTGGGGCCAGGCCCATCACATTTGGAATGCTGCTATTCCTCAGGATAAAAGCATCATGCACCGAACCAGGATACTTGTCATTGACGTGGGAGATGTACTGGGCCACCAAGCACACCATCTGTACATTCATAGAGTGAAAACTCTTACGATTTCTATACACCTGTTCATTTTGACGGGGGAGAAATGCAATATGTGTTCCATTAATTGCCCCTATTATGTTGGGGATATGTCCCATTGCATAGAACTCGGCCTTTACTGTGGCCAAATCTTCCACCGGGGGGTAGCTGCACATGTGTTTAATCAGGGCAGACAACACTCTTGTCAGCACAATTGAGAATATTGGTTGTGATATTCCTGCTGGCAAGCCTGCTGTCACTTGTAAAGAACCAGTTGCCAGGAAATGGAGCAATGATAGAACTTGCACAAGAGGGAGGATCCCTGTCAGGTGACGGATAGCAGATATCAGGTCAGGCTCCAATTGAACACACAGCTCTGTGATTGTGGCCCTGTCCAGTCTATAGGTGAGGATAATGTGCCTGTCCTCCAGTGTTGCCAAGTCCACAAGGGGTATGTACACAGGGGGTGTCTCCAGCTCTTATTCATCTGCAGCGGTAGCAATCTATAGGGCAAAAGAGTGATGAGCCTGCCACAAACTGAATAATCGGGCTACAACAGAACATTGCATGCTGTTAATTTGTAATGGGTCAGTGTGAATTGTCCAGTACGTCCAAATTTAAACAGTGATGCAGCAATTATCCCAGGCTTGCCCCCCCACCCCTGAAATGGCATCTGCCTGTCCTGTGTTGAGGGACAGGTGGAAGTGAGGTAATTCCGCTGATGTTATGCGGCTTTGCAGGAAGCGGTTGGGAACCGCCATGCAACTCCTCATTGGCTAACATTGGGCCCTATGGGTTACAGTGGCCAATGGTGATATACGCTGGTGGTGTCAGTATGCACCGCTGCAGACGTGACCGCCATTTTCTATCTGATTCCTCTCTTGCTACCTGACCTTCAACAGGGGAGTACCTACACTGCATTTGCTGCTGGGACCTGTGTCTGGAACCTACCATGGCCCGTGTGACTGGGGAAAGGGCTCCTGCCTTCACTTCGGCGGAGTTGGAGAGATGGTAGATGGAGTTCTACCCCAGTACGGACTGCTGTATCGGCCTCCCGACCAACAGGTGAGTACACTGTGGGCACGATGCATGTGGCATGAATGCATGGGGTGGTTTGTGTGAAGGCCTCATGGAAGGGGGGTGGGTGGATGTCCTCTGGGAGGCATATTGGTTGTGTGCTGGGCCATGCATGTACAAATGGTAATGTGAAGGGGTATGGTGGGCCATAAGTGTAACAGACAGGACTGTCTGACTAATACTATTTTCCTGTCTGTATTGGCTCTGCAGGTCAGGGCCCATCAAAAGAAGGATATATGGTGTGCCACCGCCAAGGAGGTGCAGACCCTGGGGCTCTACGACAGGCCGAGCACCCACTGTCGGAAACATTGGGAAGACCTCAGACGCTGGAAATGGAATACAGTGGAGGCCCAGCTGGGGATGGACTCCCAAAGAGGAAGAGGTGCCTGTCGAACCCTGACCCACCTGATGGCCCGCATACTGGTGGTGGCCTATCCAGAGCTGGATGGGTGCTTGAGGGCATCACAGCAGCCACAAGGGGGTGAGTACAGTGCCCATCATTATTATTAACGCCTAGTAGGGCGGTATCCGGGTGGTGGATGTGTGTCAGTGGGTGCCCCTAGGCCAGGCCTGAGATTGCAGTGTAGGACCTCTGGTGGCTAGGGTGCTGAAGGGCAAAGTTAGCTACCTAGCTCGTACTGGTCAGGGCTGCGTGGGTCCCAGGTGTGCTGGATTTGCCGGTGTGTGCCCCTCCCAGTGCTTTGGTGGCTAGCAATATCACTGGTAGTGCAATGCATATTGCATAGGCCTGTTCCCTGTTTGTGAGGGTGCTGTTTACGCCAACAGTGATGTTGGTGCAGCCATTGACCAAGTGTATCCTTTGTCTCTCCCCCACCCTTCTTGTTTTGTCTCCCTATCCTTATTTGCATTAGCATCATCTTGCGGAGGAGCAGAGGCTCCGTTGACGGAGGGAGATGCATCCCACAGGACCCAAGAGGCAGAGTCCACCAATGCTGAGGCCACCAGTGTGACGGAGGGCGAGGGGAGCACCACAGAAGAGACTGCAGAGGACAGTTCAGACACAGATACCTCCTCCAATGGAAGCTCCCTGGTGGTGGCGGACACCTCTGTGACAACCCCAGCTACAGGTACAGCCACCACCCCTGTACCAGCACCGCCCTCCCAGCAGCCCCTCATTGAGTTGCCCGTGCCCGTTCACCCAGGAGGGTGGGCATCTCCTTCACCCCAGGCACCTCAGGCCCTGCCCCAGTGAGCCCTGCTGCCCTGAGTGAGGAGGCTATTGACCTCCTGACATCCATCTCTGTAGGGCAGTCAACCATTGTGAATGCCATACAGGGGATGGCAGCCCAGATGCAACAGACTAATGCATTCCTGGAGGGCATTCACACTGGATTGGCGGACCAACAGAGATCAATCCAGGCTCTGGCCTCCTCTCTGATGGCAGCCATTGTCACTGTTTCCACCCCCCAACTTCCTCTTCCCAATCCCATTCTTCTCAACCCCAACCTATCCCAAGCACACAGGCAAACGAGCATGCATACAAGACAACACGAGTGGTTTAGGCAAACACAAGCACCACACTTCATCCCACAGACAATCACACAAACACCACCCAGATGCAGACATACCGACACCCACAATTTCCACTGTGTCCCCCTCCTCCTCCTTCTCCTCCACCTACCTCCCAGTTTCGTCTACACTCACACCTGCATGCACCTCACCATCATCCACTACCAGCTTAACCACCACACCTAGCAGAACACACACCTCACTGGCAGACATCTCCACAACAGGAAGGAAGACTAAGGAGCCTGTCCTAGCTGCCAGGAAGAGCAAGGAGTCAGCACCATCAGGCAGAAAGGGCAAGGGTCCTGGGGCAGGAATTGTGACGGGCACCCAACACCAACCATGGTTGTGCAGCAGTCGGAGGCTGCAGGGGATGAGCAGGAGCCTTCCCCCACCAGCAGCGCCAGCACCACCACCTCCAGTGGGCAGCCGTCTGAGGATGCAGGGGATAGGCAGGAGCCTCCCCCCACCAGCAGCACCAGCACCGCCACCTGCAGTGGGCAGCCGCCCAAGGCTGCAGGGGATGGGCAGGAGCCTCCCCCACCAGCAGCATCACCACCACCACTGAGCAGCCGTCACCGCCGGCAGACGGTATGTAATCCTGCCTCCATGGGCTGCTCTGCGGCCTGCCCCCTGCAAATCCAGTGGATATGACACCCACCTGAGAGACTGTGACCTTGCACTCCCCAGGATCAAGAGCACAGGGCACGATGCACCCTCCAGAATCAGTGGGTAAGACACCCACCTACCCCAGCCTCCCCAGGATCAAGAGCACAGGGCATGATGCCCCCTCCAGAACCAATGGGTAAAACAACCAATTGAGAGACTGTGGCCTTGCACTCCCCAGGACCAAGCACAGGGAATGTTGCCCCCTCCAGAGCATGTGGACAAATCACCCACTTGAGAGACTGTGGCCTTGCACTCCCCAGGACCAAGCACAGGGCATGTTTCCCCCTCCAGAGCATGTGGGCAAATCACCCACTTGAGAGACTGTGACCTTGCACTGCCCAGGACGAAGCACAGGGCATGTTGCCCCCTCCAGAGCATGTGGGCAAATCACCCACTTGAGAGACTGTGGCCTTGCACTCCTCAGGACGAAGCACAGGGAATGTTACCACTTCCAGAGCATGTGGGCAAATCACCCACTTGAGAGACTGTGGCGTTGCACCCCCAAGGACCATGCACAGGGCATGTTGGCCCCTCCAGAACCAGTGGTGTTGTTCAAATCTGCCGGCTGATGTGCCCCCATCCCCTTGAGGTGCCTGCCCATTTGCCAACTGATGCCCCTGCAGTGTTCTCTCCGTGCTGATGCAGGTGACAAGTGGGGCCTTGGAATTTGGCCATGTGGCCCACGTGAACTGAGGACTGGGCAGTGTCCCTTGTTCTGTACATTAGTAAATATCTGTTACATTGGCTAAATTATTATTTATACTGGGTTGATCTTATTACACTCACTTTAATAAATGTGTTTTGTCCTTCCATTATTCAGCCGATTTAGGGGGATTAACTTGTTTCCTTGTGTATCTAGTTGTGTGTATGGGGTGTGTATGTCGGGTGTATGTGTTGCGTGTGTGTGTGTCGCTGTCGTTTTCCTCCCTCACTTCCTTGTGTGCTAGGAAGCTGTACTCACTATCATCGTCTTCGCCGTCGTTGATGTTTGTGGTGGAGCAGCATGGAGAAGTCCATGGGGAAGACATGCAGCTCGGGCTCCATGGCGGCGTGGTTGTTCACTTTGTCTCCAATGGTGAGTCCTTTCACTTCTGTGCAGTGTTTCCACAAGGCTTTTGATGGCATTGGTACCGCCCCGGAAAAGGTGGCGGATTGGCATGTTATAATTTGGTGGGCGGAACATTGACTTCCACCTGGCTGTAGGTGGCTACCCCTGTGGTGCCTGTTGTTTCCGCCCTGGTGGTCGGTGTGTTAAAGTGGATGTCTATCGGAGAACTAGCTGCCATGGTCATAATTTGGCTCTAATTACCGCTAGCCTGTTGGTGGTATTACCACCCCTTTTACACCAACTGCCAGGGTTGTAATGAGGGCCATAGTCAGTATCCTGTGTTAAGCCTGGTGGGTAGTGTAAGGATACACCACTTCCAACTGATCGGTCTTGCGAGCAGTCCATAAAGCCATCTCTTCTCACTTTGTGGGTGCCTTATCCATGATAGTTTTGATAGTCTGAGGACTAATAGTTTGTACTTGTGTTGGAGTTACTAGCCCTGCAGAGACAGGAAGCTGAGAACTCAAAGTACACTGTTTGAATAGCACCACTCTCCTGTATAAGGCTACTGTGTAGTTCAGCACCTGACCACCTCAGCAGGTGCTAAGATATTAGGACAGGGAAAGGACATATAACTTGCCATGTCCAGCCATGTAACCCCTCACTGCTTCCAGACAGACGTCTGTGGTGTGCTATGGTGTGATGTGGGGTGTGTGTGTGTGTTTGTGTGGGTGTGTGTGTGTGTGAAGCTATTTCTGGTTCCTGGTAAGTTGAGGGGATTTTCAAAACTTGGTTAGCCCTACAATGTACAGGAAGATCTACTGCTGTATCTTCTTGAAACTGCCTTGAAGCAACCACAATAGCTTCTAACTCTACCCATGAGTAAAATGCCTCACATGCATATGCTGCTTGCAGCAACTACAAAAGTAACTGCTTCCACCTCATCCTGGACAACTCGAGGTTTCAGATGGTGAGTGACTGCTTCCCTGTGATTGGCTCCTATCACTATAAGAGCTGCCATAGTGAACTGATTCCACTGAAAAATGGAATCAAAGAATTAGAAAACCACACGACTGGGGAACAACCTTTTAAAAGTCAAGCTTGTCAAACCTATGGAAACAGGTGATACCTTATCAACAGTAGGAGGTAATCATGATTACTTCGGGCATCTCCATAAGGATGTAATATTGGTTCATCTGTGTGTGTGAATGGTGAAAAAAACTACCCAAGGCGTAAACATAAAATACATCCTTAGGTGGCAACTGTTATATAAATTACAGCTCTGACATAGTTCTACAAGGTTTGCTTTCCCACTGTGGTTGAGTCATGTGAACTTAGTGCGATTGACGAGCACTGAATGTGAAAGACAGGGTATTGTAGTCTTGTAAATTACTAACATAATACTGAAATCAACAAAATCATGGGTCAAACATATTGTGTCAAAAATATTGTTTGCAAAAATATTGATTTCCTATCCTTATAATGGGAAGTACAAAAAGTTGTATCCACCATTTTATGCAACAGGATTAGGTTCCCAGGGAGAAAATGAAACTTAAAAGTGATGGAAGAGGTCAGGATAGATATACTCTGACGCCATTGGACTGATGGAGGGCCTGTGAGGGAACCATCATGCGCAAGAAATAGTGATTTTTTTTTTGTGTTTTTTTATACTTATGCACGGATTTGCGGATCCACACGGCACTCAACACAGCCTTATGCATGGTCGGCAGTTGATCTGCGGATCTAGACCCCAATTAAAAAATACATACAACCACTCACAGAACCAGCCATTCATACACCCATTCACATACTCATACGCACACTCACACACCAATACAGCCACTGACACACCTACAAAACCAATAACACACTCACTCACACACCAACAAAAGCCACTCACATACCCATTAACACACCCACTCACACACCCACTCATACACGTACAAAACCATTCACACACAGACTTTCACACCCATACAGCCACTTGCACACCTAGTCAAACATCCATAAAACCACTCACACACCCACTCACAGACATGTAAAACCTGCCACAGACACACTCACAGACCCACACTGCCACTCATAAACCCAGTATCAAACCTACTTACACACCCACATGCACTCAAACAAAACCACTCACAACCCATCCACTCACACACCTCTGCAGCCACTCACAAACCCACTCACAGACACACAAAACCACTCACAGACTCACACAACCATTCACACAGCCACTCACTCATCCATACAGCCACTCACACAACCACTCAAAGACCCACAAACACACTCAAACACCAACTCACAGACTCACAAAACCACTCATACACCCACTCACAGATCCACATAGACACTCACTAACACACCCGCTCACACTCCCACTTAACCACCCACACACCACTCACACATCAATGTACACACCCATACAGCCACTCACACACCCACTTACACATTTTAGTATAATTTATATTAAAGAAACTGTGAGATGTCATTAGTGATGTCACTGACCATGTCATGAGTGATGTAATATGTCAGGTCATGTGAGGTCAAAAGCAGTGATTTGCAGGGAGTGTAAGTTATAGTTAGTCCCAGTACTAAAACTGCTGAATTTCAATGGTGTGGTGCATGCAAAATGTGAACCTAACTATAACGTCCCTGTAACCTTTTTTTTTTGTGAACTTTTGCATTTTCAAAAATTCAATTCCCTATTTTCTGTGAATTTCTAAGTTTTTTTTATCGTAAAGTAATATTTAATTACCGTGTCTTAAACCAACCTCTTCCGCACATGGCCTTTGCCTGTGTGTGGCAGAGGGTTGTCAGAAGGGCCTGGCCTGCAGCCAACCAATCCTATCCAGTGCCCTTGCTTTGGCCATGAACAGTGGTGTTTGGACACAAGGCCTGGCCTGCAGCCATTCCCTGTGGCCAGCCCCTCATGTCCAGCCAACCTCATGCCACTCACAGCCTTCAGCCATATACAGTAGGGGGTTGGCCCCTAGTGCAGGCATGGGGCCAAGACCTGTCACCATTTCACCAAAGGCAGTCAAGCTGGGTGGGAGGCACACAGCTCCCCCTCCCTGGGCTGATTTCAGCCCCAGGGAACCCATCGTCCTTGGCCTGCCACCTTTTTTCAATGGAGGAAGTATGTGGCCCTTCTCCCCATGTCCTATTTGTCCTCAGGGACCACATTCCCAAGAGCCCATTGATTAAATTAAGTGGAAGGGGTGCACGCAGCCCCCTCCCCAGGCACATACTGGCCCTAGGGACCCTTTCTCCCAGGGTCTGGCCAGTATGTAAAAGGGGAGGGGGCACAACCACTCCCCAAGCCAAAATTGACCCACTGGACCCCATCCCCTGAGGCCTGCCAAGTAAATGGTGGGTGCCCTGGAGCCCACCCAAGCACCCACTTCATAATTAAAATGGGATGGAGGCACTCTGCTGAACTCCCCAGGCTGATTTCAGCCCAGGGGAACCCATCTCATGGGTCCCTATCTTACTATAAGTGGGAAGGGCGCAAGCAGTCCCCCTCCCTTGGTCAATATTGGCCCTGGGGACCCCATGCATCAGGGACTGACCAGTATGTAAAGAGGTAGGTGGACACACATCTCCATTCTTTGGCCAATATTGGCCCTGCATACCCTATTCCCTGAGGCCTGCTCACACACTAAAGGGGTGCAGAGGCATGCAGCCCCCTCCCTTGGCCATTATTGGCCATGGAGACTCCATTCCCCCAGGCCTGGCCACTACATGGTAATTAGCCTAGTGCAAACCTAGGAACCCATTTGCTGTTTGTTGGATGCGGGGGGAGTCCCAATGCCCCCACAGCCCCAGCCATCTCCCCATCTGTTGCAGGACCAGACATTGCTCCCGCCTGCAAGGAGCAGCTTAAAATGCTGCTCCCTGTGGGCAAGCGTAAATTTTTCGTCTGTTTCACATCCCACTTCAAACTGGGCAGGGAAACAGATGAAAAGGCTGTTCTGAGCAGGCGGGAGCAATTTTCCTGCTTCTGACTGTTGGAACCAGACTCACTGTTTGTTCTTGTTTGGCAGGAACTTTGAAATAGTTCCTGAAAAGCAAGAGAAGAGAAGCAGAGGTTTCCCTGCTAGCATCAGTGCAGGTAGTTAAACTAGCCAAGAACATAGCAGGAGCCATCCTAAAGATGTGGCAGTCCCCAGGGGCCCACACGGCCCTCCTCCTTTTGAAAGTGCAGGGCTGGACCCCAGGGGATGGGGTCTAGGTGGCTGATCATGGTCCAGGGAAGGGGTCATACAGCCCCCTTCCCATTATTTAAACTGCCCTGGCTCTGGGAAGGTGGTGCTCTCAGGGACTTCAAGAGGCCTAGGAGGGGGCATGTGCATCATTGTGAAAGAGCATGACCTGGCCCCTGGGGGATGGGTTCCCCTGGATTGATTGTGGCCCTTGCAGGGAGGCCACACAATCCTCTTCTCCATTCTTGATATTAGCCTGGCCCTGGGGAGCCTGTGGCTGAAGACGGCTCAGAAGGGGGGCCATGTGGCCTCCCTCCTCCTTCAAGAAATCTGCCTGCCCCAGGAAGAGGGTGGTCCCCACGGCTAAAAATGTCCCAGGAGGGAGGCAGCACATCCCCCCATCAATTGGTTTTGCCAGGGTGGGGGTTCCTGGGGTCAAAATCAGCCTGGCGAGGTGGACATACACACCCTTCCCTGCTCTCATTGTAATATAAGATTCACCTTCTGGGAGAAAGAGTGGGATACAGTGCTTGTTTGTTCAAAATGTTTGCATGAAGTAGAGGATCTTCTGCAAAAAATGTTTTAAAAAAATGTTCTTGCCCCAGTGAGATCCCTGTGGCCCTACTACCAGGCATAGAAGGTCAGGGTATTTCTACCCTGCCACCTACTGCTTTTTATTTTTACTTTTTGCATACGACTGTGCCCAAGATGGCTGCAAACTCTTTCTGATTGAAGTGTTAACAGCCATCAGATCTCAGTATGAGATCTGTTGGATTTGCAGAGGATCAGCAACCCTAGATAACTATATAATTTGTCCTCCAATAACTCAAAAAACGAATTAAGAATTTTACACCAAACTACAAAATGAGATCTCTCTCAGCCAAAATCTAGTTTTCTGACAAATTTGGTGTAAATACATTCAGTGGTTGCAGCAATATCTAAAATCCATATGGGAGATTTCATAGAGAAATCAGGTTTTGACCCACCCCCTTTTTCTCAGTCCCCGGTGGTCAGATCACCCCAAAAATGCTACATGTATATTTATATTCCAACAATTGACAAAACAGTCAAAAGCGGCACTCCTAGGATATCACTAATCTTCCTATTTAACGATTTATGAACTAAACACCCGACACCCGACGCGTTTCGACCAACAAAGTCTTGATCACGGTTAGTGAGTACTTAATTCATTTTGCTTTTATACAATTTCCCACTTAGTGCCATTATGTGTCATTGTGGGATACGTAGTTCCAACAATTAATGAATGAAACAAAAGCAAATGCACCAATCAAATCCAAATGTGTGCCTAAATTAAAACAATTAGAATAACAAAAAAACCATCTTTTAGCGACTTTTGTACAGATCATTTGTCAATGATACCTATAATTTCAATTTTATTAAAAGATGGATGCAGGGAGATAGTCTCAAAGATAGAACTTTCCCATATATTTGTACAGTTATTCCTTGATTTTGACCTACTTTTTTTATATCAAAATCTAAATTCACATATCCTCCGTAGGAACTGTGTTTTTTTTGTTGGTATAGTACCCTGATATCATTGATAACTTGCACATATAACAGAGTAATCCATATTTAGAGTTTCTTTTCAGAACATGTCTTTTCACTATACTCATGTACCACTCCTAGAAATGATAATATAATTATTTATCCCCATTTATCCAATATGGGGTCTTGATTTTTAATTTAATAATGAATCTTGATTCTAGTCGTCTCAATTGTTGGACCCTGTCTCCCTCTCTCTCATGTTTTTTTTATGGTAGCTATACCTAAATATCTCATGTGTAGCCAATCGGCTCCATTATGGCTTTTCAGATGTTTTGTCATGGCACAATTTGAATCACCATTCTGTATCGTCCTGATATGTTCTAATATCTGCTTCCTTAATGGACAGGTTGTACTCCCCAAGTATTTTAGCCCACAGAGGCATTCTATTACATAAACTACAAATGTTGTATCACATGTTATTCTGGCCAAAATGGGGATTTCTCTTCCTTGTAAAATCCACGATTTTATTCTACATGCCTTTCATTTATTACAACAGGTGAAACCTTTATTATAGTCTGTCAGCCAACTGAATGTTGGCGGCAACTCAAAATGGCTTTTCACTAGTTGGTCTTTCAGAGATGGTACCTTTCTATAGGTCACACTTGGTCGTGCTCCAACTCGTTATCCAATATCAGAGCCTTTCTTAACCAAATACCAATGTTTATTTAAGATATTCAATATTTGATGGTTCTCCTTGCTATATGTCAGGATGAGTCTGATCATTTCGTCCCCTTCTTTCCCCTTACCCTTAGTTCTATTGACAAGAGTCTGTGCTTGCGTTACCAGTCTGGATCTCTTTTCTCCTTGTTTCACAACACAAGCCTTATGTCCTCTTTTCAGGGTCCTCTGTTCTCTATCTCTGAATTTATCATCCATGTCCTTACTGTCAGAGCAGTTTCTTTTAACTCTGATGAATTCACCATAGGGGATGCTTCTCCTAAGTGATTTTGGATGGAAACTAGACCCATGTAGTATATTGTTAGTTGCTGTGGGTTTAGGATGCAATGTCGTTTGTCATTTCCCATTTTCTGTATAGACCATTACATCCAAAAAATCAATGCAAGTCCTACACATTTTGAATGTGAATTGTAGTCCCACATCATTGTTGTTCAATTCTGTAAAAAACTCATTGAAATGCCCTTCTGTGCCATTCCAAATTATGAATAAATCATTTACATAGCTGAGCCAAATCACTTTTTTTGCCATGTACTTCTCATTTTGATCTCCCCAAGCTATATGTTTTTTCCCACCAACCCAAAGTAAGATTGGCGGAGCTTGGAGAAAAGGAAACTCCCATGGCAGTTCCACAGATTTGTGTATAAATCTCATCATTAAATATAATGAGTGTGGTTTTAGGAGACTGTTTTAATCTGTTTCTGTGATTTAAATTGTGCTTAAAAACTGTCTGTCCCCTGTATTTTTGCCTTTAAAAAAGCCCGATTTTAGAGTGTGCGTCCAGCACTATTGCAGTGTTTGTTTCTTAAACAATCTCTCCCTTACCTGGAAAGTAGACTCTGCTAGCTTGGAAGTGTGGATTCAGCCTGTCAGTATCCAAGGTAGATTCTGAATAGAGCAGCAGTTGCCTTTCCCCCTGCCCACAGGGACTGGACTTAGCTTTTTGGCTCCCTGAGTCTCTGCTGCACCTGAGACCCGCCCCCCCCCCCCCACCTGCTCTGGCTCCTTAAGTTTGTGGAGGGAAGGCCAAGACAGCCTCCTCCATTTTGTGTGCCTTTGTGCATCTCCCCTGTGTCCTGATACAGCCCAGTATTCAAGGATTGCAAAAAGACTTTGGTAAGGAGCCCAGAGTTTTTCTGGGTAAATAGTATTATTTGTTTAAAAGTGTTTGTTTCAGCTACTTGTGTTTGTTTTACTGTGGACTCTCTTTGTTTCAGGCAGCCTGGCCTCTTTTAAAGTGGTGTTTTTTTTTAATTTGTTTTTGCCGTGACTGTGTGAATTGCCTTGCTAGTTTGTGGCATCCCCCCTTCCTCTCTCCTTTTTTCCTCTTCTAAGTAAAAAGGCTACATACATCTTGCAGAGTGTGGTTTTAGGAGACTGTTTTAATCTGTTTCTGTGATTTAAATTGTGCTTAAAAACTGTCTGCCCCCCTGTATTTTTGCCTTTAAAAAAAGCCTGATTTTAGAGTGCGCGCCCAGCACTATTGCAGTGTTTGTTTCTTAAACAATCTCTCCCTTACCTGGAAAGTAGACTCTGCTAGCTTGGAAGTGTGGATTCAGCCTGTCTGTATCCAAGAAGATTCTGAATAGAGCAGCAGTTGCCTTTCCCCCTGCCCACAGGGACTGGACTTCAGTTAACTTGCTCCTTATATAAGTTCCTATTGGTTGCTGCATATGTTGTTGTGATAGGTTGTTGGGAGATGGTCTTTTATTGGTTTCTGGCTCCAGGGCTACAGTTTTGATTTCGTGGGTAGGGCTGGGAATCTGATTGGCGGTTGGTTCTAAGGCTGATATTCTGATTGGCTGTTGGTTCTAGGGCTGTGATTGGTGGATAGGGTTGAAAATCTGATTGGCTGTTGGTTCTAGGGCTGTGATTGGTGGATAGGGTTGAGATTCTGATTGGCTGTTGGTTCTAGGGCTGTGATTGGTGGATAGGGTTGAGATTCTGATTGGCTGTTGGTTCTAGGGCTGTGATTGGTGGATTGGGTTGAGTTTCTGATTGGCTGTTGGTTCTAGGGCTGTGATTGGTGGATAGGGTTGAGATTCTGATTGGCTGTTGGTTCTAGGGCTGTGATTGGTGGATAGGGTTGAGATACTATTTGGCTGTTGGTTCTAGGGCTGTGATTGGTGGATAGGGTTGAGATTCTGGTTGGCTGTTGGTTCTAGGGCTGTGATTGGTGGATAGGGTTGAGATTTCTGATTGGTTGCTGATTTTAGGGCTGGGGCTGTTATTGGTGGTCAGGAATAGGGTTACGATTGGTGATTATGGCAGGGTTTCCCATTAGTTGGTTGAATCAGGGCTTGAAATTGGATTGGCTATGGTTAGGACCAGCTTCTTATTGGCCAGTAGGGCTATAAAAGGCTAGGACTCAGGGCATCTCAGCCCGGGCGTCGAGGCAAAGGGCGAAGAGGACCAGGGCAGCTGCCTGTTTGGGCCTGTTCGGGACAGTTAGGGACTAGGGACTAGGGCCAGAAATGCTGCCCTATTCTCTATTGACCAGGAATGGTTTCAGCCCCTACACATCCCTCAACATGCAAACACACATTCTACAAAGGCATCCAACTCATGCATCACGAACTGACCACAGACAGATTGCATTGCCCCTTCATTCAACACAATACCCTATATACAACACATATACACATATCCCCCACAACTACTACAGTCAAACACCTGCATTCTCACAGCCAACACTACTCTGTCCACTCCTGCTAACACAACCTGCCATCACCCACACAATACAAAACTACAGCATACATTTCTCTCAGTCTCAGCCTTCCAGATACACACTCTCTGCTCATACTAACCAACAACACTATCCGCTGTTTGCTCCACACAGACCACCTGTCATCATAACAATGCTCAAACCCTGCCTTCAAACACACCATCTACAAACACCTTTCCCCTCTCCTCACCAATTACACACAACCATACAATCCCCACATTTCACTCCACCACACATATTACCTCCTCTAGTCATCACAACTAATACTAACTCCCCTGACACACACCCATCATGTCTTACACACCTAGTACATTCATCTCCAAAACACATCAACACCCCATCTAACACTCAAATTACACTTACCAGCACTAACTCACATACAAATCCCTCACCAAAAACAACTACACCAATATCCCCTCTCACTATTCCACAAAATCAATACTGATTACAAACATCAGCACATCAAAGCAACACAAACTTAAATTACACCTATCGTCATACCCACTCCCACCCTCTGGACTACACAAAGAATACAAATTCCATCCTATCTCCACCTCTACTTTCTCACTATTCACAAACACCTACCACAAGCACCCCAACCCTGCAACTTTCTTTCACTCACCACTCCTCCATTGCACAATTTAGAGCCTTACATCATGATCCACATGCTCCTCCACCACCCCTAACCCATACTCCATCCACACTAAAAAAACGCAAACAAAATAAAAAACATGCCACTCATAGCAACCTCGCATGCCCTTGTCTGTTACATAATAAAACTACCCTGCAAAAAACACTACACTCCTCATGGCTCTCTCAGCCACCAAGTCCACCACCCACACACACAGACCCCAAAAAATGCCTCCTTAACCTGCTGGAAGAGGAACGCTATATTGAAAAGGAAAACTATTGTGAGCCTCAAACAGTTATCACAACTAGCAACACTCCTGATTCAAGCTCACATTGTACTACTTACCCTTCTCCTAAACCAAACAACACTACCACTAACACACCTTTTCTAAACTGCCAGCTCATAAATGCTCGATCACTCTAAAAAAACAAGCACCACATCTACGACCTGCTCACAACCTGACTTACTATTCATAACAGAATCCTAGTTGGGAGATGACATGGCACCAGTGTTGCACGAAGCCGTTCCTCCGGGCTATCAAACCATCACTTAAAACCGTATAGGCAAGAGAGGAGGTGGACTAGCTATTATATTCAAACAGGCAATGAACCTCAGTAAAACAGACAACATCTCCATACAAGGTTGTGAAGCCCTCCTTACCAGATGCCACCCTACTCCAACTTCCTCCTGTAACTTTCTCCTCCTTTACAGACCTCCACCTAACAACTCCACTTTCCCAGATGCTTTTCTAGACACAGTCTCAAACCTTATTACACTATACTCCAATCTATGCATTCTTGGGGATCTAAACATTTGGTTTGACAAACCCAATATGCCCCATCCAAAAGCTATCACCACTGGCCTAGTCGCATTGAACATACATCAGATTGTACACAATCCAACACACATCGCTGGTCACATCCTAGATGTCATTTTTGCTAAGCCTGAACTAGTTACTATTCATAGCATCACACCAATCACTTGGTCGGACCACCATATGATAACTTTCCGACACACAACTCCACAAATCAACAAACCCCACAACTACTTACCTACATACACCTATCGACCATGGAGCAAACTCAATTTGGATCACTTAGAAACACAACTAACAGCAAACACAGATCTTGATACAATTAATTCTGTGCCAAAACTGTATGAGTGGCTACAGGAAGCTTTTGATATCCTAATACCACTCAGCGAAACTAAACACGACAAAAGAAAACCAACACCTTGGAGAAACACAGAACTTAAAAAGATAAAGCAACAAATCAGGAAGTTGCAGCGGACCTGGCTCAAAACAAACAACAGTCAAGACAAACTGTAGCTACACAAACTTAACAGGATATACAAATCATCAATCAAAAAAGCTAAAAAAAGATACTACTCAGACAGAATTCAAAATGCTCAATCTACAACCAAGGAATTTGTTTAAATTCTCAATTAATTTCAAAAACCCACATGCATGGAAGGAAGTCATCCCACTACTCAAGATTTCACAAACAGATTGGCAACTCACTACACAACCAAGGCAGACACATTGGACTCCTATTTAAAATAGAAGAAAACCATTAGCACCAACCCCTTTCCTAAAATACCCTTTAAGAATAAACCAACTCAACCTCTACAGTCCTTCAAACAAATATCCCAGGATGAATTTATGGATTTGGTCAAAGCAAGCAGATCTTCTGGTTGCCCTTCTGACCCTTGCCCACAACAAATCTTCAAGAACAGTCTTCTATCTACTTCTGCTGCCACACCTGTAAGAAGAATTATCAACAACTCTTTAACTTCAGGAACTTTTCCTGCAGACCTGAAAAAGGCACACATACGACCTTTATTAAAGAAAACAAACCTAAACCCGCAAGACCCCAACAACTACAGACCAATCACAAATGGACCTCTCCTGGGCAAATTGATAGAAAGAGCAGCATTCGCCCAGATGTCACAATTCATTGAAGACAATTCTATACTTTTAGACTTCCAAACTGGATTCCGCCCAGAAAGAAGCACTGAATCGGCACTCATAGCACTCTGGGATGATTTTAAAAACACAGTCGACCGAAATGGAGTTGCTGCACTACTTCTCTTGGACCTCTCAGCTGCCTTTGATACAGTTGACCATGGCACCTTAACTTAAAGACTCCACGAAGCCGGCATACAAGGGATTGCTCTCGACTGGATTACTTCCTATCTTCAAAAAAGATCTAATATCATCCACTCGCCTCCCTTCTCGTCTGAACCCTACCTCACAAAAGCAGGGATCCCCCAAGGGCCAATCATCTCACCTTTGCTTTTCAACATCTACGTGATATCTTTACCAGAACTGATCAATGATTTCCATCTCACATGCTACAACTATGCAGATGACACACAAATACTACTTAAATTAGAATGCCCCAAAAACATTGAAAACTCACAAATCTTCAGTTGCCTCAGAGCCGTTGATCAGTGGATGACCTGGAGCCATCTCAAACTAAATACCTCCAAAACAGAAATACTCATATGTGGTGACTGGAAAAATGATGACCCTCTGTGCATCTGGCCTGACGATCTCGGACCACCTCTTCAATTATCCAAGGAAGTTAAAAACCTAGGAATCACCATGGATTCCAAGTTAACTATGAATGCCCAAGTGGACAAATTAGTACGAACAAGCTTCATCACCTTGAAGACTTTACGATGCATCTTACCCCACCTCGGATTTCCACACAAGGTGCAAGCTACTATCTTGCTTGTAGTACCAAAACTGGATTATGCCAATGGCCTCTACCATGGATCATCTCTATCTGTTATGAAAAAACTACAACATATGCAGAATTCCGCAGTCAGGCTACTATTACATGTAAAGCCACAAGCCCCCATCTCCCCTGCCTTGAGAGCACTACACTGGTTACCCGTTGCCAGAAGATGCACTTTCAAGCTGCTTTGTATCACCCACAAAGCTATACATGGAACAGGACCGCTTTTTATCAGAAAGAAAATTACCAAATACATCCAACAAAGAAACCTCTGCTCAAGATTGGCACCCCGCCTTACAACACCACCATACAAGAAAAAGACTATAGGTGGGACATCTTTCTCCGTCCAAGCAGCCAAACTATGGAATTCATTACCCCCAACTATAAGAGCCACAGACAACTTTCTTGTCTTCAGAAAACTACTCAAGAGTTGGCTCTTTCTTTCATAACTACCTTTTTCAAACAACTATGAACTGCATATGTCTATGTGGATAAATATGTTTTCCGATTATGTGTGTATTTCTATTTATTTATAGTTTCTTTAGAAAATATGTATCGCTACTATGTCATAACAATAAAATACACACACACTCTTTAAACCTGTTTGACTAAGTATTTTTTACCAATGGTTCTAATTATGTGTTGTATGTGCATATGTGTGTATTCATGTGTGTGTGTGTGTGTGTATATATATATATATATATATATATGTATGCACGTGTATATGTTGTTTCTGTGCTTTCCATGTTTTCGTGGATCATTGCATGGCTCCTGGGTGGGTTGTTATACTAGATATCTATGAATTCCTGCTCTCATCTTATCACACTTATCTACTCATCATCATATGTCATGTCTCTATCAAACTATCCTCCATTCTCACTCAGACTCATCCCAAATCCCTTCTACTAGTTTAATCTCCTAAAATAACTCTGCCTAAGCTCTTCCCTCCGCTTCCACATCCAACTCACCAAACCTCACTCTACTACTGTGACCTCCTACACAACCCCACTAAATTCTCCCACATTTATCTCGCCCTGCTACTATGCTCTCCCTAACCCTTCCACATACTCTTCCCTCCTCCACCCCCCTTTACTCATCCCAAGCCTTTGGGTTGAGAAAATGAAGGATATACTCCCAATTAACACTTCTGGATTTCTTTCCTCCTCCACCCCTCCATTACTCCAGTCAATCTAACTAACAAACTCTCATATCCGCGGCTCAGATTAACTCATAATAATACTAAAACTGTACTCAATATTTCCCGATACTAATCCATCACTAATTCTTGTTTGGTTCCAGAGTAGCGTGCTACTCATCGAAAAGCGCTTCAACGCCTCGTCAGGGGTAGTAAGCGCTATATAAATACGATTACAATACAATACAATACAATATAAACACATTGGCCCTCATTACAACATTGGCTGTAAAAGCCACTTACCGCCGTGCAGAAGGCCGCCAACACACCACCGCGGCCGCGGAATTCCGCCACAGCTATTATGACCCACATCTCGGAATCCGCCAAAATACAGACACCCACACAAGTACGCCACACCAAAGGTCAGTGATAAACTGGCGAAAACAAAACCTCCACCGTCACGCCAACAAAAATCTTTCAACCGCGGTATTCCATTGGCGGTACCCACCGCTGCGCTCAAAATACACACACTCTTACAAAACACAGCCACATTTGACAATTCAAAATACACACACCTGATAAACACACCACTCCCACACACCCATTACAATATAAAACACACACCCACATCACCCACAAACCCCTACGATAAATTTACAGAGAGAAGGCCAGAGAGAAACACCACCAGCAAGAACAACAGCATCCACAGGCACACAACACCATCAACCACAGAACTTCCAGGCACCTCACAAAATACACCATTACATATCAGCACACTTATCACCACACACTCCACCCCACACATCACCCACACCACCCCATGGCACGGCAAAGACACCCCAGGTTCTCGGAGGAGGAGCTCAGGGTCATGGTGGAGGAAATCGTCCGGGTAGAGCCACAGCTATTCGGATCACAGGTGCAGCACACCTCCATTGCAAGGAAGATGGAGCTATGGCGAAGACTAGTGAACAGGGTCAACGCAGTGGGACAACACCCAAGAAATCGGGAGGACATCAGTAAGAGGTGGAACTACACATGGGGGAAGGTGCGTTCTGTGGTCTCAAGACACCACCAGGCGGTTCAGCGGACTGGCGGCGGACCCCCACCTCCTCCCCCACAACTAACAACATGGGAGGAGCAGGTCTTGGTGATTCTGCATCCTGAGGGCCTCGCAGGAGTAGCTGGAGGAATGGACTCTGGTAAGTCAAAGCTTTACTATTACATCCCCCGCCCTACCTGCATGCTATCACATACCCCCACCCTCACCCTCTCCCCCAGCACTCCTGCTCCTCACAAATGTCCCAACATCACACACCACCCATCCCAACACCAAGCCCTGCATGCAACAACAAAGCATGGACACACATCACCAAAGCATGCCCACTGCACATACCCATACACCCCCCTAAACCATCATCACACAAGCTCCAACACAGGAATGCTGGCACTGGGGTACACGGTCACCCACCCATTGCACACCATTACACACACAGATGTAATAAACATCCTTTTATACCCCTGCAGGACCCCTACCCAATGTCACCGGACAGAAGGGTCCACATATGTCCACACCACCAACAGAAGAGGCCCACAGTGATGACAGCACCTCTCTCCAACTGGATCTAGATGACCAGCCTGGACCATCGGGGACCTCTGGACAGTCGGTTCCACTCACACAGGCACAGGCCACCACAGACCTTCCCCCCCTGGAAACACCAGCACAGCACCCACCCAGCGGGCCCATACCTTCGTCCCCAGGACACGTCAATCAGCTGTGTGTCCACCACTACAGGGAACCCAGGATAACCCACCACCCCAACAACACCAGGGACCTGGGGGCAGTGGTAGTGGGCACACGGTCCAGGGGACAGAGGCACTGCAACACAGGGGAACTGGGAGGGCTGCGGTGCGACAGGGGGCGGACAGGCCAAGGGAACCCACTTTCCTCGAGGCCCTCTCCTCCATCATGGGAGCCTACCACCACTCCCAGGAGACGATGGCAACGGTACTGGCCAAGTTTCAGAAGACCCAGCGCATGCAGGAGGAACAGTATATGGGCTTCAGGGAGGGACTCAGAACCATCAGCTCCACCCTGGGCACCATTGTAGGGGTGCTGAAGGAAGTACTCAACACCAGGAGGGACACTGTGACACAACAAAGGGCCCCTGACACTAGCCTGGACGATGAACTGCCCACCACCTCCGCTGGCGCTAGTGGGCAGGACGCCCCGCCACAGGACCACCACACCAGCACCCCACCCCTTGCAGAGGGAGAACCACCCCTCAAACGGTCCCTGAGATCCAGGACAAAGACAGAGAACGATGCCAAGACCCCCGCCAAGAAATGAGACCACCCTGATTGTCATCCTTTTGTCCCACGTTGTCACCCTGTCCATCCTCCAAGTGCCCCAGCTCCACTTCCTATGCTCATTTGTGCAATGCACCTGTGAAACTAATAGACTGGACTCTGCCATAGACATTCCTCCGCCATCACCATTTTTTTTAAATAGTAATGTCAACATACCTATGTCACACAGCTCTAGTCCATGAGGAATCTAAGCAGATGTCACATAGTGGAACCCAAATCTGTGAAACCGCAAGGGAAAGAGACAACTCAGTGACCATACACTGGGTGAAAACAACAGACAGGAGACAGGTAGTAGTGTTAAAGTACATGTAGTAGGCAGATTTGTATTCTTACCTGTGTCTCACTGGAAATATTGCAGGATCACTGAGTCCCTGTTGTGCATGTCTTCTTCCTCTGCTTCCTCCTCATCACTGTCCACAGGCTCCACAGCTGCAATAACACCTCCATCTGTACCATCTTCCTGCAGAAAAGGCGCCTGGCGTCGCAAAGCCAAGTTGTGAAGCATACAGCAGGCCACGATGATCTGGCACACCTTCTTTGGTGAGTAGAATAGGGATCTACCTGTCATATAGAGGCACCGGAACCTGGCCTTCAGGAGGCCGAAGGTCCGCTCGATCACCCACCTAGTTCGCCCATGGGCCTCATTGTAGCATTCCTCTGCCCTGGTCCTGGGATTCCTCACTGGGGTCTGTAGCCATGACAGGTTGGGGTAACCAGAGTCACCTGCAAATGGTGAGGGGCAATTGTTAAACACACACTAACCTGGAGGGATAACCCCAGACCCAGACAACCATTCCCACTGACTTGCTTCCAGGTGCTCACCTAATAGCCACACACGGTGCCTCTGGAGTTGACCCATCACATAAGGGATGCTGCTATTCCACAGGATGTAGGCGTCATGCACTGAGCCAGGGAACATGGCATTCACATGGGAGATGTACTGGTCTGCCAAACATACCATCTGTACATTCATAGAATGATAACTTTTCCGGATTCTGTACACCTGTTCACTCCTGTGGGGGGGGGACCAAAGCCACATGGGTCCCATCAATGGCACCCATGATGTTGGGGATATGTCCCAGGGCATAGTAATCACCTTTCACGAGGAAAATCCTCCACCTGAGGGAAAACAATGTAGCTCCGCATGTGTTTCAGTAGGGAAGACAACACTCTGGACAATACGTTGGAAAACATAGTCTGGGACATCCCTGATGCCATGGCCACAGTTGTTTGAAATGACCCACTTGCAAGGAAATGGAGCACTGACAGCACCTGCACTTGAGGGGGGATTCCTGTGGGATGGCGGATTGCTGACATCAGGTGTGGCTCCAACTGGGTACACAGTTCCTGGATTGTGGCACGGACAAGCCTGTAGGTGATTACCAAATGTCGCACCTCCATTGTCGACAGGTCCACCAACAGTCGGTACACCGGAGGATGCCGCCATCTCCTGACATGTCCCAGTGGACGGTGCCTATGAAGGACAACAGCGAGCACAGAGTCAAACAACTCAGAGGTACGTACCCACAGTTTACCCAGAAGACCAATCATACAGAAACGGTGGCCTGTATATGTGTTGAGTCTAGGCCTAGGTATGTGTGACGCAGTTGAAAATGAAGCCCTGTGGGCCCCTGAAATGGCGGCTGCCTGACCTCTGAAGTGGGACAATGGGATGCGAGGTAATTGGGCTGGCGTTGTACACCGTCGCGGTAGGCGGTCGAAGACTGTGACACAATGCTGTATTGGTTAACATTGGACCCTATGGATTTCCCAGGAGCCAATTACGATGTACCCTGGCGGTGACGGTTCTCACTGCCGCGGACGTGACCGCCATTTTCTATCTGTTCAATCACTCAATACCTGATCTTCGACAGGAGAGGACCTACACTGCAAGTGCTGCTGTGACCTCGGTCTGGAAGAGACAATGGCTTGTGCATCTGGGGAAAGGGCCCCTGCCTTCACATCGGAGGAGTTGGAGAAGGTCGTGGATGGGGTCCTCCCCCAGTACACGCTTCTCTACGGTCCTCCAGACAAACAGGTAAGTACACAGGGAGCATGTTGTATGGGCTATGCCTGTGTGGAGAGGGCTGGATGTAAGAAGGAAGGGGGCAGAGTGCTGCGTGCATGAAAGACGGTGAATGCATGTGCCACATGGCAAGGTTAGGGATAGGGGCCACTCACTTTGACAGTGCAGTTGGTAATGACTTCTCTGCTTCCCCAGTACATTTCATGTAGGTCAGCGCCCACCAGAAGAAAGATATTTGGCTTGCCATTGCCAAGGACGTCCGGACCCTGGGGGTCTACCACAGACAGAGCACCCACTGCCGGAAAAGATGGGAGGACATTCGCCGCTGGAGCAAGAAGATGGTGGAGGCTCAGCTGGGGATGGCCTCCCAATGTGGGATGGGTGCCCGTCGCACCATGACCCCCCTGATGTTCAGGATCCTGGCGGTGGCCTACCCGGAGTTGGATGGGTGCTTGAGGGCATCACAGTAGACACAAGGGGGTGAGTACACTCTCATTTTGTTGACTTTGCACGCAGTGGAGTTGTCTGGGTGGGGGAGGAGGGCTGTGGGTTTCCCTAGGCCAGGGCGAGTTCTGTAGGCTAGGCCCCTCCGTAAGGCAGGCCCTGTGGCACCCCACCCCACCTCTGTAGAGTGCCAAGTACAGCTATTCATGCCCCTGTGTCATCTATGTGTGCAGATGTCATCCATAGCCTTGTAGGCCATTTCCCAGGAATTGAACTGTGGAGCCCAAGAGCGTGGCATAGTGCAGGGGGCTTCTGTGTCTGTCTTGTCCACCAATGGTAGTGGTAATCCATGCACTCAACATGTCTTTCTTCTGTCTCCCCCCCCCTTTCTGTGGTCTCCCTGTTCTTGTGTGCATTAGCATCATCAGGCGGAGGAGCAGTGGCACCGGAGCACGAGGGAGCTGCATCCCACATGGCCCTGGAGGGCGAGACTATGGACTCGGAATTCACCAGTGGGACGGAGGGGGAGGGGAGCTCCACGGCGGGGACAGGAGCTGAGACCAGCGACACGGACTCATCCTCTGATGGGAGCTCCCTTGTGGTGGTGGCAACATCTGTGCCCCCGCATCTACAGGTACAGCCGCCACCCCCCCTACCAGCACCGCCCTCCCAGCAGCCCCTCAGCCTTCGCCCCGTGCCCACTCACCCAGGAGGGTGGGCATCACCGTCACCCCAGGCACCTCAGGCCCTGTCACAGTCATCCCTGCTGCCCTCAGTGAGGAGGCCATTGACCTCCTCAGGTCACTCACTGTTGGTGGGTTTACCATTTTGAATGCCATTCAGGGTGTAGAAAGGCAGTTACAACAAACTAATGCATTCCTGGAGGGCATTCATTCTGGTCAGACAGCCCTTCACCGAGCCTTTCAAACTCTGGCCTCAGCACTGATGGCAGCCATTGTCCCCATCTCTAGCCTCCCCCCTCCAACTTCCTCCACCCAGACCCAATCCCATGTACCTCTGCCTATCTCAAGCACACCATCAGACCAGCCTGCACACACCTCACCACACAAGGGAAGCTCAGGCAAACATAAGCACCACACATCACACAGGCACTCACGCAAGCAACACACACATGCAGACACACCAACATCCACTGCCTCCACTGTGTCCCCCTCCTCATCGTCTCCCTCCTCCCTCCCAGTCTCGTCTACACTCACACCTGCATGCACTACCTCTACAGCCACTACGTCCCTCACCAGCACACCCCGCTCACGTGCAGTCACCACCCCCACTACCATTCACACATCCCCTGTGTCCTCTCCCAGTGTGTCAGTGACGCCCCCTCCCAAGATACACAAACGCAGGCACACACGCACCCAACAGCCATCCACCTCACGACAGCCTCCAACGCATGCACCTGCACCCAAAGTCACCAAAAGTACACCTCCTACTACCGCCACCTCTTCCTCCACTCCCAAACCCCCTCCAGCTACCCGTCCCAGTGTCTCAAAAGAATTTTCCTGTCCAGCCTTAACCTTTTTCTCACACCTCCCTTACCTCGTCCATCTCATATTTCCTGAAGTAGCACCTCAGCCACAACATCTCCGGGACCAGTGGTGCCTGTAGTCACAGGTATGTGGAGTGCACCGGTCACCAGGACAGACAAATGTGGCACGGAGCCACAGCACAGCCAGTCCCCCACCTGAGAAGCATCAGAAGTTGGCCAGTGCCCGGCGGGAGAGGGGGAAGACTCCAGCCACCAAAGCTGCTCCCAGGGGTCCCGTTGGGAGTGTGGAGTCAGCTGTGACACCTTCCAAGGTGGGGAAGGGCCACAAGAAACCTGGCAAGTCTGGGAAGGGCTGCACGGCGGAGAAGACCTCCATCATCCCCGCTGCCCAGGAGGCCACCGCCAGCCCAAGCCCAGCTGCCCAGGAGGCCACCGCCCCAGCCCAGCTGCCCAGGAGGCCACCACCAGCCCCAGCCCAGCTGCCCAGGAGGCCACCGCCAGCCCCAGCTGCCCAGGAGGCCACTGCCAGCCCCAGCCCAGCTGCCCAGGAGGCCACCGCCAGCCCCAGCCCAGCTGCCCAGGAGGCCACCGCCAGGCCCAGCCCACCTGCCCAAGAGGCCACTGCCAGCCCCAGCCCAGCTGCCCAGGAGACCACCGCCAGCCCCAGCCTAGCTGCCCAGGAGACCACCGCCAGCCCCAGCCCAGCTGATCCATGAAGGACCGCCAGCACAAGCCCCGCTGGGCCATGAAGGACCGCCAGCACAAGCCCCGCTGGGCCATGAAGGACCGCCAACTCAAGCACCGCTGAACAGGGCACCGCCAACTCAAGCACCGCTGAACAGGGCACCGTAAAATCAAGCCCCGCTGAACAGGGCACCGCCAACTCAAGCACCGCTGAACAGGGCACCACCAAATCAAGCACCGCTTCCCCTATGAGTGGCTGGGGCACTGACGCAACTGGGTCAGTCACAGGGTGAGTGATGCACTCTGGGCACCAGTCCCCCTCCAGAATCAGTGGAGACATCCATCCACTACCTGTGTCCTTCACAGGATGAAGCACTCTGGGCATCCAGCCCCCCTCCAGAACCAGTGGAGACATCCATCCACTACCTCTGTCCTTCACAGGATGAAGCACTCTGGGCACCAGTCCCCCTCCAGAACCAGTGGACACTGTCATCCACTTGTGAGACTGTGGCTTTGCACTCCCCAGGATGTTACAGTGGGCAACCCACCCACTGTAGAGACTTGAGAGACTGTGGCTTTGCACTCCCCAGGATGTTACAGTGGGGAACCCACCCACTGTAGAGACTTGAGAGACTGTGGCTTTGCACTCCCTAGGATTGAACAGTGGGCAGACCACCCACTTTAGAGACTTGAGAGACTGTGGCTTTGCACTCCCCAGGATGTTACAGTGGGCAACCCACCCACTGTAGAGACTTGAGAGACTGTGGCTTTGCACTCCCCAGATTGAACAGTGGGCAGACCACCCACTGTAGAGATTTGAGAGACTGTGGCTTTGCACTCCCCAGGATGTTACAGTGGGCAACCCACCCACTGTAGAGACTTGAGAGACTGTGGCTTTGCACTCCCCAGGATGGAACAGTGGGCATGTGGCCCTCTCGTGGATTTGGCGTCGTGCACTCAAGCGGCTGAGGTGCCCCCCCTTTCCCTCCCCCTGAGGTGCCTGTTTTCTTGGTATCTGATGCCCCTGCAGTGTTCTCTCCGTCATGGTCGGGGATCTTGTGTGGGCCTCGCCCATACCGTGTGGTCCCAGTGTTCCACTGACTTTCTTTGTGCAGTACCTGGACTTCTATGCCTGGTATATATTTTGTACATGGTGTATATATATATATTTCTGCCTACTTGTTTGTAATATATTCCGATGGTTACACTCATTTTCTTTGGTCTTCGCATTCTTCCGGGGGGGTTTGGGGGGGTGTAACTGTGATGTATTGATATGCATTAGTGTGTGTGTTGTAGTGGGTGAGGGGTGTTGCGTGTGTATGTCCCTGTTTTTTGCCTCCCCTGTGTCATAGGTGCAGTACTCACCGTGGTCTTCGCTGCCGGCGTTCGTTTTCCTGGTAGAGGAGCAGGAAGACTATCGCAGGTAGGATTTGGAGTTCCGGTTCCATGGTGTCCTCGTTCCTCGTGGAGTGTGTAGAGGTGAGCGTTTTCCCTTCGAAATTCCTGTTTCCGCCGTGTTTTTATTCGCGGTGTATCCGCCCCAGAAAAGGTGGCGGATTGGCCTGTCATAATAGTGTGGGCGGTACATTGTCTCCCGCCTGTCTGTTGGCGGTGACCCCCGACCCCCTGTTTGTTTGTACCGCCGTGGCGGTCGGAGTGTTAAAGTGGCTGTCTTTGTTGGCGGTTTCCGCCACGGTCGTAATTGCTATTTATTTACCTCCGGCCTGTTGGCGGTCTTACCACCGCTTTAACACCATACACCAGGGTTGTAATGACCACCATTATTCCTAAGGCACAACTCTAACATTTCTAATAGCATTTCCTAGTGTCTCAATTGATGAATACTTCTCTGTTGCAAATAATACTTTACTGCTTTGATTTCCACTTCGTAAATTGCCATATACAAGGAAGTCACATCTATAGTTATCAATATATAGTCATTATGCCATGCTACATCTTCCAACAGTCTTAAAAAAGCTCCAGTATCTTTAATATATGAGTTTAAACCTTTCACTATGGGTGCCAAAAAATAATCCACATATTGTGATATGTTCTCATATAATGACCCACAACCAGAAATAATTGGTCTTCCTGGAGGTTTATTAAAAGTTTTATGAATCTTTGGTAAATAATATAGAGTGGGTATGATTGGGCTCTCACTCGTTAGGAATTTCAATTCATCAATGTTGATCAGGCCATTTGAGTGCCAATTTCTCAATCTAGTCTGTAAGTCCAGTACAAGATCATTCATATAATTCTTATTCAACTTTCAATAATTTGATTTCACCCCCAATTGTCTTGAAGCCTCCACAAGATATTCTTTCTTATCCAAGATGACAATATTGCAACCCTTGTCTCTAGGTTTAATTTCTAGAAATTGGTTATTCATCAATCTCTTGAGTGTGCCACGTTCCCTGAAGTTCTCAAGTTCTCATTTCCAATCTTGTTGTTCACAAATTTTATTTTTTCCAGATCAGTTAGAATCAAGTCATGGAACAAATCTATCTTGTTTCCTGGCGTAAGACTAGGACAAAATTTTGATCTCGGTCTAAATTTCGTATACTCATGCCGTTCTATATTGATCCCCAATTCAGATAATACTTGTGTCTCTTTGAGTTCATCAATCTCCTAAATCATGGATCAAATCATACATATTCTTGAGGTCAGACTTTTGTTCAATTATTAAATGTAAGTCTGGATTTATTTGATCCTCCCTTATTGAACATTTTAATTCCACTTTTTTTAAAAACTTGGTTAATTTCAGTTTAAGTATAAATTTGTACATGTCAATTCTAGTTTGTACAAAAATGTTTTTCGGGGCAGAAACTGAGGCCTTTCTGTAATAAACTCTGTTCCTCTTTTGTTAATTTGTAATTCAATAAGTTGACAATAAGATTTTCTTCTTCTATATGTTCTATTCCATTGATTATTGTCTCTTTCTGTTGTGTAATGGGTAGTCCTTCAGGACTGGTATCTGGATGATTAGGAATGGTAAATAGCCTTAATCCTCTTGGTACTTTCCCCAGTGTGATATATTTTTCCAGAGAAATCACTTCCCAACTCTTGGAGATTTCTTTTTTCATCAACCACTCCAATTGCTCATTTAGTTGTTTTATGTTACTGTTATTGGCAATGTGGTGTTGTTTTTAGCCCTACTGTTCTCCTGTGATATATTTTTCTTGTTAAACACAGTTTCTGCCCTCTGCAGTCTCTTCGCAGTTCTTTCCTCCACCTGGACAACAGAATTAACTTTTGTGTAATTTATTTGGTAAGAAAATATAAGCTGCTATTCCGTGTTAACACTCATTGAGCCGGGTGTTATGGTTCTTACTTTTATCTCTCCTTTTAGTCTTGGATTTCCCAGGTCCATAATGTGTAATTAGTTTTATCACATACTAAGACCACTTGGAAACACTCTCAATTGATCAGCACACTTCCCTTTTCCCCTCATCTGAAAGGGAGCCCTTCTCCATCCGTGTGGTGTCCTCTGACTGCTCTCGTTCGGTGCTTCTCATTTAGGAAGGATCCAAGGGTTAGTTGCAAGTTTCTTCGCCTCTGTTGCGTTTAGTTCATTGTTTTATTCATTATTTGTTGGAACTACATACCCCACAATGCCACATAATGGCCCTACATGGGAAATTGTATAAAAACAAAATGAATGAAGTACTGACTAACCGTGATCAAGACCTTGTTGGTCAAAATGCATCAAGTGTTGGGTGTTAAGTTCATAAATGATTAAATAAGATCAGTGATATCCAGGGAGTGCCATGTTTGACTTGTTTGTCAATTGTTGGAAATTAGTTACAGACAATTGGTCCATCCCTGACACAGGCACAAGCTGGAGAGCATGCTGTGAAGGGGCCAGTTTGTATGTGTATATAGATATATATGTATATATACATATGTGTATATATATATATATATATATATATATATTGATAGGTATGTATAGTTAGAACCTAGTTTGTATATGAAAGCGTTTTGCCAGTCACATCAACTGCTGTCTGAAAAGTTTTGTGGTGATCCATCAAAGGGGGGGCGGGGGGGAGGAAAGTAGGGTCCCAAAATACTTTTTTGCCATTCATTTTTTCATAGGGATTTTGAACAGCAATAGCACCAAAACTACTGGACAGAATTACACCAAATGTGGCAGAAAGGTAGATCCTAGTCCAGAAAGTGAGCTTTTTAGTTTTGGTGTAAATTCAGTACTTTTTGTGAAATTAAAGAAAATACAAATTTTTATTTATAGGGATGCAAAGTATTCATGACCCCTTCCGATCTTGTGCTGAGCTCTGATTGGTTGTCAACAATTCAACAACAAAGCTGTTGAAGTGTTGGCCACCATCTTGGGACTTGGCTGAAGCCGAGTAATAATAATAAAAAATAAAAAAATTGACCAAGGTACGAACACCCTTACCATTTAGCTCTGGTGCTGAGGTCTCAAAGGAACCCCTTCCTGGGGCTAAAAAGCATTTTTAAATGTTTTTCAGTAAAAGTTAAACACAAACAAACAAGGGCTTCTGTGCTTATTTTTAACTAAGTCCCTGTGTGGTCCAGGCCCCAGGGGCACTTTTGTCTTTTTAATAGAGGGTACCTCCTGGCCCCGTGCCACAGCGACCACCACTCTCTGGGGCAAAAATGCTTTTATTAGGTGGAAGGCCTGAGGGCCTCTCCAGCAGCTCCATGGACCACCATCTCCCTGAGGCTTAACTGAAATATGAGCAGGGGCCATGCGGCCCTCCTGCACCCCCAGGACCAGCACCCTCTGGGGCAAAAAAGCTTTGATATCATTGGGGAGGGCCTCCCCCACAGCCTGGGGACCACCACCTCCCCGGAGCTATACTGAAATATGAGCGGGGGCTTTACAGCCACCCGTGCCCCTGGGACCACCACCCCCTGGGTCATTTGATAAATTGAGTGCAGTGGTGCGTTCCGGAACCCCCTGCAGCAGTGGGGACCACCACCCTCCAAGGCATTTAACAAACTGGGTCCGGGGGCCGCTTGGGACCCCATTGAGCCCTGTTGATCACTACCTCCTTGGGCTATAATAAAAAAGATTACAGGGGGTCTGTTTTGGACCCCTTTTAGCCCTGGGGATGACCACCTCCCGGGAGCTATAACTGTTGATCCTGCACTAATGTAACTATAACTCATGCACTCGTCATGTACTGCTAATGACCCCACAAATTACGGCACTCATGACATGTTTGATAACATCATTGATAATATACATTTTTTGCAGTAAAATATTTGACAAAAAAACTGTGCATGGTGGGGACGCCAGTTATGGTTACCTTAGGGCATGAGTTATAGCCCCTTCTGTGCCCAGGACGTAATGGTTATGTCTTGAGGCACAGTGCTGCTGTGCCCAGGACATAACCATTACATCCTGGGCACACAGCCCAGAGGGAGCGCTAGCGCTCCCTCTTTGGGGTTCACCCCCACCCCCCAAGTCAGGGATGGAAGGGGAAGCCCTTCCCCTTCCCCTTCCGCCCGACCCCCCACCCCGCCTGTGACGTCACAGGGCCTCCTCCCACTCTTCCGCTCACGTGGAGGAGGCGGAGAGAGGCTTCAAAGGGAAGGAAAGTTATTTCCTTCCCTTTGAAGTCTCTCTCTGCGTTTTGGCAGCCAGACTGAAAGCAATCCAGCTGTCAAAACGCCCACTAGACACCAGGGATGTTTTTTCAAAAAGGAAACTGGCATGAGGGAGTGACCCCTTGGGCAAGGGTCACTCCCAGGGGGGGCATTTTTTTTAAGGCCTTTTCTGCCCCCCCTATTATTAGGCCGATCTGCCCCCAGGCGGGGCAGAAACCTCTAGGCACCAGGGATATATTTTTGTTTTGTTTTATTTTTTTTGTTTTAGAGGTGGGGAGCGACCCCTTAGGCAAGGGTCTCTCCCATAGGGGGCAAGTTATATTTAGGCCATGGCAGATTGGCTTATTTTTATGAGCCCAATCTGTCCCCAAGGGGGACAGAAACCACTAGACACCAGGGAGTTTTTTTTTTTTGTTCGTGAATTTCACATAAGGGGAGCGACCCCTTAGGCAAGGGTCGCTCCCGGGGGGCTGGGGGGGCAAATTTATTTTAGGCCATTTCTGCCCCCCCTGCAGGCAGATCGACCTATTACGATCTGCCCCCGGGGGGGGCAGAAACCTCTAGGCGCCAGGGCTAAAAAAAAATTGGGTGTTTATTTTTTTGTTTGTTTTTTTAGAGACGGGGAGCGACCCCTTAGGCAAGGGTCGCTCCTCTGGAGGGGCAAATTGTATTTAGGCCATTTCTGCCTGCTTTGGGGGCAGATCGGCCGAAACCAGTAGGCACCGGGGATCTTTTTTTTTGCACCGTCACGCAAGGGGAGCGACCCCGTAGGAAAGGGTCGCTCCCCAGGGATATTGGGGGGGCATATTTATTTTAGGCCATTTCTGTCCCCCCTGGGGCCGGCTGAGCTAGAGGCCATAATCCACAGGTAGGCACTTTGCAAAAAACACCTCTGTTTTCTGTGAAAAAATGTGATGTGTCCACGTTGTGTTTTGGGCCATTTCCTTTTGTGTGCGCTAGGCCTACCCACAAAAGTGAGGTACCATTTTTATCGGGAGACTTGGGGGAACGCTGGGTGGAAGGAAATTTGTGGCTCCTCTCAGATTCCAGAACTTTCTGTCACCGAAATGTGAGGGAAATGTGTTTTTTAGCCAAATTTTGAGGTTTGCAAAGGATTCTGGGTAACAGAACCTGGTCAGAGCCCCACAAGTCACCCCATCTTGGATTCCCCTAGGTCTCTAGTTTTAAAAAATGCACAAGTTTGGTAGATTTCCCTAGGTGCTGGCTGAGCTAGAGGCCAAAATCTACAGGTAGACACTTTGCAAAAAACACCTCTTTTTTCTGTGAAAAAATGGGATGTGTCCACATTGTGTTTTGGGGCAATTCCTGTTGCGGGCGCTAGGCCTACCCACACAAGGGAGGTATCATTTTTAGCGGGAGACTTGGGGGAACACTGAGTGGAAGGAAATGTGTGGCTCCTCTCAGATTCCAGGACTTTCTGTCACTGAAATGTGAGGAAAATTAGTTTTTTAGCCAAATTTTGAGGTTTGCAAAGGATTCTGGGTAACAGAACCTGGTCAGAGCCCCACAAGTCACCCCATCTTGGATTCCCCTAGGTCTCTAGTTTAAAAAAATGCACAGGTTTTGTAGGTTTCCCTAGGTGCCGGCTGAGCTAGAGTGTTCAAAATCTACAGGTAGGCACTTTGCAAAAAACACCTCTGTTTTCTGTGAAAAAATGGGATGTGTCCACGTTGTGTTTTGGGGCATTTCCTGTCGCAGGCACTAGGCCTACCCACACAAGTGAGGTACCATTTTTATCAGGAGACTTGGGAGAACATAGAATAGAAAAACAAGTGTTATTGCCCCTTGTCTTTCTTTACATTTTTTCCTTCAAAATATAAGAGAGTGTGTAAAAAAGAAGTCTATTTGAGAAATGCCCTGTAATCCACATGCTAGTATGGGGAATTCAGAGATGTGCAAATAACCACTGCTCCTCAACACCTTATCTTGTGCCCATTTTGGAAATAGAAGGGTTTTCTTGATAGCTATTTTTTACTCTTTATATTTCAGCAAATGAATTGCTGTATACCTGGTATAGAATGAAAACCCACAGCAGGGTGCAGCTCATTTATTGGCTCTGGGTTCCTAGAGTTCTTGATGAACCTACAAGTCCTATATATCCCAGCAACCAGAAGAGTCCAGCAGACATAACGGTATATTGCTTTCAATAATTTGACATTGCAGGAAAAAGTTACAGAGTAAAACGTAGAGAAAAATTGCAGTTTTTTTCACCTCAATTTCAATATTTTTTTTTCAGTTGTTATTTTCTGTAGGAAACCCCTATACGATGTACACAAATTACCCCTTGCTGAATTCAGAATTTCGTCTACTTTTCAGGAATGTTTCGGTTTCTTGGATCCAGCATTGGTTTTACACCCATTTCTGTCACTGACTGGAAGGAGGCGGAAAGCACAAAAAAACGTAAAAATGGGGTATGTCCCAGTAAAATGCCAAAATTGGGTTGAAAATTTGGGTTTTCTGATTCAAGTCTGTCTGTTCCTGAAAGCTGGGAAGCTGGTGATTTTAGCACTGCAAACCCTTTGTTGATGCCATTTTCAGGGAAAAAACCACAAGCCTTCTTCTGCAGCCCCCTTTTCCCATTTTTTTGAAAAAAACGACATTTTCACTATATTTTGGCTAATTTCTTGGCCTCCTTCTGGGGAACCCACAAAGTCTGGGTACCTCTAAAATCCCTAGGATGTTGGAAAAAAAGGACGTAAATTTGGCGTGGGTAGCTTATGTGAACAAAATGTTATGAGGGCCTAAGCGCGAACTGCCCCAAATAGCCAAAAAAAGGCTCGGCACAGGAGGGGGAAAAGGCCTGGCAGCGAAGGGGATAGTTACTTGAGGTAACTCTGACTGTAGCTGGTGAATTTCTTAGGTTTTGTACATTTAAAACGTGAGCCTAACTATGACATCCCTATCTATGTATCTATTTATCTAACTATATATATATATATATATATGTATATATATATATATATATATGTGTGTGTGTGTGTGTGTGTGTGTATATATATATATATATATATACATATATATATATATATACAAAACCTAGTAGCGGTCACCACTAGGTAGTCATAGTTAGGACCTACTTTCTAGATAACAAGCGTTTTTTTACTTGCCTATATCTTTGGCGCCGCTTGACGAATCTTTAAAAAATGCCCTAAAACAATTCACCAGTTACGTCAGCTGGTGTCTGGAAAGTTTTGCACTTCTCATGCTGGGGGGGGTGATAAAAAGGGGGGTCCCAAAACACTTTTTCCCCATTCATTTTTCCCTAGGGACTTTGAGTGCTGAATCTACTTGAGAGAATTACACCAAATTTGGCAGAAAGGTAGGTCCTTGTACAGGAAATCCATTTGTATTTTGTTGTAAATACATTTTGGAGTTTTTTAGAAATTAAGGGAAAAAATGTATATACATAGGGACGTGAAGGATTCGCAACCCCTCACGATCTCGTGCTGAGATCTGATGACTGTCAACACTTCATCCTGGAAGTATTGGCAGCCATCTTGGGACTCAACAGCTGAGTCCCCCAAAAAATATTTTAAAAAGAAAAGGGGCCAGGGTACAGACACCCTGACCCCTTAGCTCTAGTGGTGGGGACCCAGAGGGACCCGCCCAGGACTAAAAATCATTTTTTTTTTTTATTTACACCTGGATGCACAGCTGATCCACAGATCCAGTGAACATTTTTTAAAATGAAGTGTGGGCTTCCGCTCTTCATTTTGATTAAGCCCCTCAGTAGCCCAAGTCCAGGGGGGGGTGTTTTTTTTTTTTGGGAGTGTGCGTTGGCCACACAGCCCATCTCTCTACAGACCCAAGGATCACCACCTCCCTGGGGCTATATTAGAAATAACTATAGGGTCAATCCCTGGGGAACACCACCTCCCCGGGGCTTCTTCAAAGTTGGAGGGGCCACTGATGACCCTTGGGACTGCCACCCAACAAGGCCAGCTCCTGATATGTCCTGTGGTGCCCACCCGTGGGACATAGCTGTTTGCTGTGGCTTGGCTGCAGCTTTGAAGCTGCAGCTAAGCCACAGCAAACACTCCAGTTTCTGAAAGCAGGACCTATCAAACAGGTCTCGCTGACAGAAAGTGGACTTTTTATCTCTGTTTCCTGCATGCACGTATGCGTGTATGGAGTAGAGATGAAGCTTTGCTTCAGCAAGCAGGGAGCTGCTGTTAAAATCAGTTGCTTGCTTGCTGAAGCATAGGGACTGGTGGGGAGGCCTTGAGGGCTCCCAAGCAGTCCCAGATAGCCCATAATGAGAAAATAAATAATTAAAGCCAAAAACATTTTTTACAGGAAATCCATTTTTATTTTGGTGTGAATACATTTTGGAGTTTTGGAGAAATTAAGGGGAAAAAATGTGTATACATAGGGACGTGAAGGATTCGCAAACCCTCACAATCTCGTGCTGAGATCTGATTGACTGTCAACACTTCATCCTGGAAGTATTGGCAGCCACCTTGGGACTCTGCAGCTGAGTCTAAGGCCTAAGAGACCTATGGCAAGCAGAGGAGGCAGGGAAAAATTGAATAATCCTTACGAAAATGAATGCTGGACTGCACCTATGGCCTAAGATATGTATGGCAGGTGCAGGTTGCGAGAGGAAATGGAATAATCCTTAAATAATGAATGCTGGTGTGTGCCTTTAGCAGCCAGGGAGTGAAAATGACATAAATCCTTGAAATATTAATGCTGGTGTGCATATGTGGCTTAAGAGACCTATGGCAGGCAGACGAGTGCAGGAAAATGGAATAATCCTTAAAAAAAAGTGATGCTACTGTGTGTCTGTGGCCCAAGAGACCTATGGAAGGCAGGAGTTGCAGGGGGAAATGACATGATCCTTAAAAAGAGTAATGCTTGTGTGCAACTATGGCATTTAGGGAGTGCAGGGGAAAATGACAAATGGCCTGATTTACATCTTGACCAGAGTTCTGTCGTCCTGCCGTGATGGCGATTCCAAGTACTCCCTCAAGCTGGTGGAGTTCCGACTACTGTATTTAGATCTATGGAGGCTGAACCTCTGTCTGCATCAACAGAGTGGAGTCTGCTGTGTAAGGGGTCTACCGTTGTGACGTGACAGACTACAATGCTGGTTGACAGTACTTTGTTGCCGTCTGGGTGGTGGAATTGCGCTGAGCATACTTAGGCTTCACAGCTGTGCTAGAGTTCTTATGGCAGCAGATTCCTGTTGAAAGGAGTCAATCACGGGACCCGCTCACCATTGCACAATGGCTATTGGATGGATGCCAGCAGCACACGCCTGATGTATTTTAGACAATTGTGATCAACTGCAAACCAGACACATTCGATTTCAGAACATGATCCTTTGCCATTCCATTGCAGAACACCATTTTGCTTCTGAATTTGCCACTCATGAGTCGAGTTTATTTTTTTCTCCATCTGAGAGAAAATTTTGTAAACGTTTTTTATCAACTTGTGGGCCACTATTTCATTTATTTTTAGTTTCTCCCTATGGCAGGGAGGAGGAATATATGTTTTACTAAGGGAGTATTGTCAGTCATGGTGGATGAAATTATCAGAGTAGAGACACAATTGTTTGGAGCCCAAGTACAAAATACAACCATGTCTCAGAAAAAGCAAATGTGAGCCAGAAATGTTGACAGAGTGAATGCTGTAGCAAACCACCTGCACACACAGGAGGAAATCAGGCAAAAGTGAACAAACTGTGTGGAGGAGTATGTTCCCTGGCCTCCAAGCATCACCTGGATGCCCAGAGGACTGATGGTGGTTCTCCCAGCCCCCCTACAACTTTTTCCAAGGGAGGAGAAGGTCTTGCAGATCCTACATCCTGAATGCTTCACTGGAATCCCTAGTGGACAGGACACTGGTAAGTTACACTTTTGAATGTCTCACTAATCAGAACTGTAGTTTGTGCCCTTCTGTTAACTATTTATAATGTTTATAATATAATATAATGGCTGTATTTATCTTTTTGACAATGGCCAATATGTGTTGTCATAATGTGTGATGTTCCACATGGATCATACCTTACAGTTGCCTAGTTTGTAGGGTTGTTCCAATGTGTAGTGATGTACTCAAGAAAACTGGCTCCAAACTCCATCTATTTCCACATGAAGGAGTAGTGCACGTAAGTGTCCTTTTCATCTATTTAGATTATTCACGTATGTGTCTACATATTGTAAATGTGTGTTCATTTTGATTGCAGATATTTTATCAGGTGTTGTTAATGGTAAATAGAAATGACTACAACAATGACCTGTTTTTGTCTCTGGAAAATAATATTGCAATACGATGCTGGTCATTCTCGTTTTTCCATTTATGCACATATGTCAAAATGTTATGCATTTGACAATCACCATTTTTTTAGTATCAATGAAAATGTCATTTTTGAAGTATATCTAGTATGTTGTCACCTTTTTGTCATTTGATTGAATTGATGTAATCGGTTTTAGAAATCATACTATGTTGACTTAAAAAATGTCATTCATGTGCTGCTGTCTGCTGAATATAGGTAGAATTGACAAACAATTTACTTTGCAATGCCCAGATGATGACTAATGCCATGAACTCTCCTACGCTGTGTGATAGTCCATCTTTCTACCCTGCTAGGCCTTGGAACAGTTTAGTTCTCAATTCTCCTTTCTACTGTGTTACTTTGGATGCTTGGTACATGTCTTGTACACTTTCTAAATAACCTTTTTCTTTTCAGGACATCTCTTCACCAGTATTTCTGAAGTTTGCATGTGTATAAATTAACCTGTATGTGTAATTCACAAAAAAACGCAGAAAGGTCTAATTATTCCATTAATTATTTATTTACTGTTAGGGTGCTTCATTGTGTTGAGTAGGTTCTCATTATCCTAATGAGACCACTGGATTCAGGCAGCAGATTCATCTGTACTGCGGGGGAATGAGTCTGATCCCACACCATGTGTCAGCTGTAGGCCTAATCCAGGTTTTGTTCCGGCTAACTAGCCGTACCTCATCTCCACCCAAGAGCAGGGATGATTGGGCAACCGGGCACATGACATAAATGACTCCTCAGGGGAGTCGTGGTCACTCAGATCGCATTCATTTCTCTCAGTTACATTAGTCTAACATATGCAAGGACAATCAGAGGCAGAGTATAGTTCAATAACGCTTTATTGAAGTAACTGCATCTTAGATAATAAAGCATGTATTGCAATAACAAGGACAATGAAGCACAACAGGATTAAAATTATGACAAGGAGAGTAAAACACAAGAATAACGCTGTCACTAATCATTTTAAGGATAGTTCCTACCTAGGGTATGTTAGAGCACAGCATGTTAAACTCTAATTCTGCCTTTTAGGTTCCCCTGGGAAGACATCATCGGCAGCAAAGCAATCAGCAATCAGCACACAGTTGTGGTCATCTGGATGGAATCTCCTTCTAACGTACATGGGTCAAATTAGTGTTTTTATAATAAAACAGCTGATCTTCCAAGAAAGGATCCCCACGTAAGAGTTTGTATGTTTCTGTGAACACTGGAGAAAAAGCATACCACTTTTGCCGGCAACCGATCTTACTGCAGCCTTGAGAAAAGTACAGATAAAAAGAATTGTCTTCTTTAAGAACGCAGTGCTGACCTAGATGAAGAACAGCTAGATAGAAAAAATAAAACAAAACCGCAAATGTGGCTATTGTTAAAATAATATAACAAAGCTAAAATAAAACATATCTAGGTTAAAGTGTGGCAGGCCTAGTTGGTTAAAATAACGTGTATAAAAACTATAGCTAAAATGGATACACAACAATTGTAGCTGAAGACACATTTAGGCCCTCATTACAACCCTGGCAGTCAGTGATAAAGTGATGGTAATACCGCTAACAGACCAGAGGTAACTACCACCAAATTATGACCATGGCAGTGAGAACTCAGATAGACAGCCACTTTACCACACTGGCCACCAGGGCGGATACAACAGCCACCACGGCGATAGCCGCCCACAGGCAGGCGGAAGTTAATGTTCCGCCCACCATATTAAGACCCTGGAAACCGCCACCTTTTCCGGGGCGATACCAATGACATCAAAAGCCTGCCGGAAACACTGCACAGAAGTGAAAGAACTCACCATTGGAGACACAGGGAACAACCACGCTGCCGTGGAGCCTGAACTTCATGTATTCCAGATGATTCTCTACATCCTGCTCCACCATGAACACCAACAATGGCGATGACGACCAAGGTGAGTACAGTCACCTAGCACATAGGGGAGAGAGGGAGGAAAAAGAGAGTGACACACACACGCACAACACCATCCCCTACCCCCAACACCATACACACAATCAGCTGCAGTAATAAAACATATTTACCCCGTACCCCTGAAGAATAATGCAAGGACTACAGGATTGTGCAAGTAAGTGTTACAATAACAACACAGTAGAAATACGAAAATGCAAAGTAATGGTATATACATATGTACAGTTCAAGGAACACTGCCCAGACCATATTGTGGGTGGGCCACAGGGCCACAGGATAATGTCCAAGGCCCCACTTGTCACCTGCACCAACACAGAGAGAACACTGCAATCAGTTGGTAAATAGGCAGGCATCTGAGGGGGACGAGGAATGGGGGGCACCTCAGCCGGCAGATGAAACAAGACCACTTGTTCTGGAGGGGGCAACATGCCCTGTGCTCTTGATCCTGGGGAGTGCAAGGTCACAGTCTCTCAGCTGGGTGTTGTACCCACAGGATTTGCAGCTGGCAGGCCACACAGCAGGACATGGATGCAGGACTACATACCGACAGCTGGTGGTGACGGCTGCTCAGTGGTGGTGGTGGTGCTGCTGCTGGTGGTGGTGGGAAGCTCCAGCCCATCCGCTGCAGCCTCGGATGGCTGCCCACTGGTAGTGCTGCTGGTGGTGGTAGTGGGGGAAAGCTCCAGCCCATCCCCTGCAGCCTTGGACAGCTGCCCACTGGTGCTGCTGCTGGTGATGGTGGGGGGAAGCTCCAGCTCATCCCCTGCAGCCTTGGACGGCTGCCCACTGGTGGTGGTGGTGCTGCTGTTGCTGGTGGTGGGGGGAAGCTCCAGCCCATCCCCTGCAGCCTCAGATGGCTGCACAACCATTGTTGGTGGTGGGTTCTCTGTCTGAGTCCCTTCACCAGGCCCCTTGTCCTTCCTGTCTGCCGCTGCTGGTTCCTTGACTTTACTGGCAACAGCTGGGGCTGGCACCTTGCCCTACCTGGCAGAAGCTGGGGATGACTCCTTGTCCTTCCGGGCAGCAGCTGGGGATGGCTTCTTGCCCTTCCTGGCAGCATATGGCGATGGCTCCTTGGCTTTTCTGGAAGCAGCTGGGGATAGCTCCTTGCCCTTTCTGGCAGCAGCTGGGGATGGCTCCTTGCCCTTCCGGGCAGCAGCTGGGGCAGGAACCCCTTCCTTGAGGCTGCCTGGTGCCCTGGATCCTTTCCCACCACGAGTGGGTGTGGAGACTACTAGGCTGAGATGCTTGCCTGGGTTTTTACCACTGTGGCCAGACGTGAAGGAAGGGTGGTTAGGGAAGATGTCTATGATGGAGAGGAAAAGCTTCTTAGGGACATTGGGGCGGGAAGAGGGAGAAGGTTTGCGAGTGGAGGAAGAGGGAGTGGCTGTAGGAGGTGTCTATCTGCTGTGTTTGGATGCAGGTGCATGTGCTGGATGCTGTTGTGAGGGGGATGGCTGTTGGGTGTCTGAGTGCTTGTGTTTGTGTACTTCAGGAGGGGAGGACAGACACAGTGGGAGAGGACACAGGGGAAGGGTGCATGGCTGTTGTGGAGATGTCTGCCACTGAGGTGTGTGTTCTGCTAGGTGTGGTGGTGATGCTGGTAGTGGATGAGGATGTAGTGCATGCAGGTGTGAGTATAGACACAAGTGGGAGGGAGGTGGAGGAGGAGGAGGGGGAGACAGTGGAAATTGTGGATGTTGGTATGTCTGCATCTGGATGGTGTTTGTGTGAGTGCCTGTGGGATGAAGTGTGGTACTTGTGTTTGCCTGCGCCACTCTTGTGTGCTGTCTTGTGTGCATGCTCATCTGCCTGTGTGCTTGGGATAGGATGGGGTTGAAGGTAATGGGATTGGGAAGAGGAAGTTGGAGGAGGAAGGTAGAAACAGGGACAATGGCTGCCATCAGAGAGGAGATGAGAGCCTGGATCGATCTCTGTTGGGCCGCCAAGCCAGTGTGAATGCCCTCCAGAAATGCATTTGTTTGTTGCATTTGGGCTTCCAGCCTATGGATGGCATTCACAATGGTTGACTGCCCTACAGAGATGGATCTCAGGAGGTCAATTGCCTCTCCCTCAGTGCAGCAGGGCTTACTGGGGCAAGGTCTGAGGTGCCTGGGGCAAAGGAGATGCCCACCCTCCTGGGTGAGCGGGCACGGGCAACTCGATGAGGGGCTGCTGGGAGGGTGGGGCTGGTATGGGGTTGTACCTGCAGCTGGGGTGGTCACAGAGGTGTCCGCCACCACCAGAGAGCTTCCATCAGAGGAGGTATCTGTGTCAAAACTGTCCCCTCCAGTCTGCGCTGTGGTGCTCCCCTTGCCCTCCATCCCACTGGTGCCCTCAGCATCGACGGACTCTGCCTCCTGGGTCCTGTGGGATGCAGCTCCCTCCATCGCCGGTGCCTCTGCTCCTCCGCCAGATGATGCTAATGCACATAAGGACAGGATGACAAAACAAAACAGGGGGAAGAGACAAAGGATACACTGGGTCAATGGCTGCACCAACACCACCGTTGGCATACACACCACCGTCACACACAGGGAACAGCCCTACGCACTATGCATTGTACTCCCAGTTATAATGCTTGCCACCAAGGCATGGGGAGTGGCACATACCACCAAATGCAGCACACCTGGGACCCACACAGCCCTGACCAGTTGTGGATGCCTGCGAGCTAGGTAGCAGGATTATTACTTCAGAACCCTGTCCAACATGGGACCTACTCTGCAATGTCAGCCCTGGCCTAGGGGCACCCACTGACACACATACCCCACCTGAACACCACCCACCACGCGTAAGTTGTAATGATGGGCACTGTACTCACCCCCTTGTGGCTGCTGTGATGCCCTCAAGCGCCCATCCAGCTCCGGATAGGCCACCACCAGTATGTGTGCCATCAGGGGATCAGGATTCGACTGCCACCCCTTCCTCATTGGGAGGCCCTCACCAACTGGGCCTCTGCCGTTTTCCGTGCCCAGGGTCTCAGGTCCTCCCACCACTTGTGGCAGTGGGTGCCCCGCCTGCCATAGACAGCCAGGGTCTGCACTTCTTTGGCGATGGCACTCCATATACCCTTCTTTTGATGGGTGCTGACCTGCAGAGAAATACACATATGAAATGGTATCAGTCCGACCGTCCTGCCTGTTACACTTATGGCCCACCATACCCCTTCACATCGCCATCTACACACACATGACCCAGCACACAAGCTGTATACTGCCCAGGGGACATCCACCCACCCCTCTACATGGGGCCTTCACACACACCACTCCTTACATTCATGCATCGTGCTCGCAGTGTACTCACCTGTTAGTCTGGAGGCCCATACAGCAGTCCGTACTGGGGTTGGATCCCGTCCACCAGTCTCTCCAACCCTGCCAAGGTGAAGGCAGGGCCCCTTCCCCAGTCACACGAGCCATGGTAGGTTCCAGACACAGGCCACAGTAGCACATGCAGTGTAGGTCCTATTCTATGGAAGTTCAGGTAGCAAGTGAGTGTTCAGATAGAAAATGGTGGTCTCTTCCGCGGCAGTGCATACCGTCACCGCCGGCGTACATCACCATTGGCCACTGTACCCCAGAGGGCCCTATGTTAACCAATGAGGGGTTGCTAGGCGGTTCCAGATCGCCTACTGCAATGGCGCACAACCTCAGCTGAATTACCTCACTTCCACCTGTCCCTCCACGCAGGACAGGCGAACGTAATTTCAGGGGAGGCAGGGCCTGGATAATAACTGAGTCACAGTTAAAAATTGGACATAAAGGATAAATACCACTACCCATTACAAATTAACATCATGCATTGTACTGTTGTGACTCCCATGTTCAGTTTGTGACCGGCTCCTCACTCTCTTGTCCCTTAGACTGCAACCACTATGGATGACATGTACAGGCCCCTGGTGGACTTGGCAACAATGGAGGACAGACACATTATCCTCACCTATAGACTTGACAGGGCCACAACCACAGAGCTGTGTGCCCAATTGGAGCCTGACCTGATATCTGCTATCCGTCACCCCACTGGGATCCCCCCTCTTGTGCAAGTCTTATCTGTGCTCCATTTCTTGACAACTGGTTCTTTCCAAGTGACTGTGGGCTTGGCAGCAGACATTTCACAGCCAATGTTCTCTATAGTGCTGACCAGAGTTTTGTCTGCCCTGATTAAACACATGTGCAGCTACATTGTATTCCCACAGGTGGAGGATTTGGCCACAGTGAAGGCTGACTTCTATGCAATGGGACATATCCCCAACATAATTGGGAAATTGATGGAAACATATTGCATTTGTCCCCCCCAGCTAAATGAACAGGTGTACAGAAATCAAAAGAGTTTCCACTCGATGAATGTCCAGATGGTGTGTTTGGCAGACCAGTACTTCTCCCATGTCAGTGCTAAGTATCCAGGGTCAGTGCATGATGCATTTATTCTGAGGAATAGCAGTGTCCCAAATGTGATGGCCCAACTACAGATGCACTGTGTGTGGCTAATAGGTGAGCTCTGATTCCCACACAGTAGATGTTGGTGTATGGGTAAGGTGTGGGCCAACGCATCCAGAACGCCTCGGCTCGACTCATCCTCGATGTCCCCCGCCGCAGCAACATCACACTCCACCTGAGAGGCCTGCACTGGCTCCCCGTCAACAAAAGGATCACCTTCAAGCTCCTGATCCACGAACACAAAGCACTGCACAACACCGGACCCACCTACCTCAACAACTGACTCAGCTTCCACACCCCCACCCGAAGCCTCCGCTCAGCCAACCCCGCCCTCGCCACAGTCCCCCACATCCGAAAAACAACCGGCGGTGGCAGATCCTTCTTCTACCTCGCCACCAAGACCTGGAACACTCTCCCCACCATCCTACGACAGACCCAGGACCTGCTGGCCTTCAGAAGACTCCTCAAGACCTGGCTCTTCGACCAGAAGCACCCCCCCTCCCCAGCGCCTTGAGACCCTCGCGGGTATGTAGCGCGCTTTACAAATGCAGTGATTGATTGATTGATTGATAGTGTGTGGCTTAATGTTGTCCCTCGATATTTGCAGGAGACTCAGGTTACCCCACCCTATCTTGGCCCCTGACCCCTGTGAGGAATGCCAGTACAAGGGCAGACAAACGTTACAATTTGGCCATTGGTGAACAAGAAGGATAATCAAACAGACCTTTGGCCTCCTGAATGCCAGGTTCAGGTGCCTTCATCTAACTGGGGGATCCCTGTGCTACTCACCCAAGAAGGTCTGCCAGATAATCGTGGCATGCTGCATGTTGCACAACCTTGTCTTGAGACGTCATGTGCCTTTTCTGCAGGAGGAAGAGGCTGGAGATGGCTGTGTGGCAGCAGTGGACCCTGTGGACAGTGAGGATGACGAGGCAGAGGATGAGGGTGAGGGCAACAGAACTGCAGTGATTCGACAATACTTCCAATGACACACAAGTAAGACAGTGTTACTTCACATTTCCTTGTCATTATTTAGATTATCTTTGGCACTGGCATGCTGTTATTTCCCACTTCGATGCCCACTCACTCTACCCTTTGGCAACTCATTTTGCAGATTTTGTTGCCCCACTATCGCTTCTGGAATGATCACTGCAGCCAACTACAGGTCTTTCCTATTTGAACATTACTCTACCTTTCAATTGCAATGTTTGAACCTGGTTAAACGAATACATACTGAAATAAGTTTGACATACTCCATACTTGTATTTTTTCAAAGGGTGTTCATTTAAGTGCTAAGAAGTAGAGGGGCAAGTGCATTGGGATGGGGTGATAATGGAGGAAAGTCCAGGGTATTGTTCCAGTCTATTTGTAGCACAGGTCCATAGGGACATAGGAAGGGGAGCAATGGCAGTTCAAGGTGGACAGGGTGACAGAGTGGGACACAAGGCTGACAATAAGGAGAGTCTAATTTCCTGGCGGGGATCCTGGCAATAGTCTCTGGATCGCAGGGAACGTTTGCGAGGTGGTTCACCTTCTGCAGGGGAGGGGTGCTGGTGGCCTGTTGGTCCTGTGGCGGGTCCTCCTGTCCACTAGCGGCAGCGGAGGTGGAAGGAGATTCAGATGTCTGGCTAGTGGCAGGGGCCCACTGTTATGAGGCTGCCTCCCTCATAATGTTGGCCATGTCTGCCAGCACCCCTGCTATGGAGACCAGGGTGGTGTTGATGGCCTGTAAGCCCCCCCTGATCCCCTGGTACTGTCCCTCCTGCAGCCACCTGTTCTCCTGCATGTTGTCCAGGATCTGGCCCAGTGTATCCTGGGAATGTTGGCATGCTCACAGGAACTCTGCAAGTGCTTTTTAGAGAGTCAGTTTCCTGGGCCTGTCCTCCCCTTGGCACACAGCAATCCTCCCAGTGTCCCTGTTGTCCTGTGCCTCTGTCCCCTGAACCGTGTACCCACTGCCACTGACCCCAGGTCCCTGATTGTCTTGGGTATGAGGTGTGCCCTGGGGTCCCTGTAGTGGTGAGCACACTGCTAATTGACGTGTCCTGAGGACAGAGGTATGGGTACGCTGGGTGGGTGCTGTGGTGATGTTTCCAGATGGGGGAGGCTCTGTGGTTGTCTGGCACTGTGCCTGGTTTAACCGACTGACCAGAGGTCCATGATGGGCCAGGTTGGTCATCCAGATCCTGGCGACGAGAGTTGCTGCTGTCACTGTGCCTCTTCAGTTAGGGTACTGGATAGCGCTGGTACCTCTTCCCCATTGACATTGGCTGGGATACCTGTGGGGATGTAAATGCAGTGTCATTGTTTCTGTGTGTGACATATTGTGCATTTGTGGGTTGCCCTCTTTGTTTGTATTTTCCCTGGCAGCTTTCACTTGTGTATGTTGGTATGTTGTGGGATAGCTGCTTCCCTCTAGTGTGCATGCTTTAGTGATAGGTGTCATTGCAGGTCTGTGAGGGGTGTCCATGCATTTGTATGGCATGCAGGGCTTGGCATAGGGGTGAGTGAGATGTGATGGTGGAGGGTGTGGGAGGTAGTGGAGTGATGGGAGTGAGGGTGAAGGTATGTGATGGCATGCAGGTAGGTGGGTAGTAGTAGTTTAGGGTTGACTTACCAAAGTCCAGTCCTCCTACTACTCCAGCCAGGCCGCCACTTTGCATGATTGCCAAGACTTGCTCCTCCCATGTTGTTAGTTGAAGGGGAGAAGTTCGGGGTCCACCATCAGTCCTCTGTACAGCGAGTTGGTGTCTTGCTGCAATGGAATGTACCTTCCCCCATAGGTCGTTCCACCGCTTCCTGATGTCTTCACTTGTTCTTGGATGTTGTCCCACAGCGTTGACCCTGTCCACGATCCTCTGCCATAGCTCCATCTTCCTAGCAAGGGATATCTGCTGCACCTGTGCTCCAAATAGCTGAGGCTCTGCCTGGATGATTTCCTCCACTATGACCCTTAGCGCCTCCTCTGAGAATCTGGGGTGTCTTTGTGGTTCCATTGGTGTTGTGTGAGTTGTGTAGGTGAGGGTGCGTAGTGTGATGTGTTGGGGTGTGAGTTGTGGTGTGCGTGGGTGGTGTATAGGTGTAGGTTGTGTGTGGCTCTGGTTTTGTATGTAGTCATGGTGTCTGTCTCGTGCCAATGGTTGTAGTCGTAAAGAGTTGTGGGTAATGTGGGTGTGTGTTTTATAGTGGTGTGGGTGTAGTTTGTGTATCGGTGTCAGGTGTGTGTTATTTAAATTTACCAATGTAGTGTTCTTTTGTTTCAGTGTGTGTATTTTGAGCGTGGAGGTATGTACCGCCAATGGTTTACCACCATTGTATGTCCTGACCTTTAGTGTGGCAGACTTGTGTCTGTGGCTGAATAGTGACGGATTGGTGTGTGTGTCATAATATGGTGAACGGATATCCGCGGCGGTATGTTGGCGGCAGTCAGCATTGCGGTAAGTGGGATTTATCGCCAATGTCATAATGAGGACCTAAATGTACAATGTTGACTTTTAATTTCTGATTGTTTGTAATCCATTTTAGGCCCTTCAACCAGAGCCAGTGGACTGCTGAGTGCCGCTGAGGACACCTCCGCTCCAAACCAAGATAAAGCCTTCAATGAGGACTCCATTCATGCAAGTCCAGATGATGATGAGCTGGCTGGTCCATCTGGTCTGTCTGGGCAGACAGCTTCAGAGAGTCACACTCGGCCCACACCTCCTACCCCAGCAGAAATAAAACCTCAGCCTCAGGATACCTCCAATTCCTGTGTTTGAAGGAACATAATACCCATCTTGTGCCCCTCAGCCCTGTATGCTGTTGAGGCAACACAACCACCACCTCCAGTTCAGCCTGGACCCAGAGGGATGGGGCACACTGCCTCAAGGGCACAGGGTAGTGGGGGTAGCGGTCATTGGAGAGAATCTGTGCACCAGTAGGGTGAGGCCACTGGGTACACTTGGCCAGATTTACAGGGCCCTAGCACCACAGGAGCATCACTTTTAGTGACACACCGGTGGCGCTATTCAATGCACCATATTTACAAGGAGGCATTAAGCCACAAAAAGTGGCTTAACGCCTCCTTGTAAATATGGGCCCCTCCAATGCAGTTTTCTGCAGCAGAGGGGAGTACAATCGGTGGTACTGTGGGTGTTCCACCGCAACACCCATTGCTTTTGATGCTGCCCCAGATATATGAGAAATCTCCATGGGTGGCATTAGCATGGCACAACGAGGAGGAATACTTTTATTCCTCCTCGTTTTTGCTTTTTCTATGTGAGCTGCATTCTGCAGCAACACATAGGAAGAGCAAAATGCCATAAATAATTCCTTATGTGCAGGAAGATGCCCCCTCCTGCACATAAAAAATCATTCAAAAATGCAATTTGGTATTTCTATGTGTGCTGCATCTTGTGGCACACGTAGAAGTGCCAAATCGCTATTGTAGACACCTTCCTGCACATAAACAATCTCACCCCTGAGTATGGTGCAAGGATGAATGCATTGGTGCTGGCAGCTAAATGTAGCACCAGCACAGTGGAAAACACAGGGGTGCACTGTATTCTTGTAAAAACAGCATGATGGGCCAGGTCCTAACAGAGCTCCAGGACATTAAGCAGATGGTACAGAGGGAGCACAATATAACGTTGCAGAACCTCAACTCAAAGTAGTGCTCCTTGACGTACCATCATGTTTGACATTTATCACCATATGTGCAGGGCTTTTCCTGTACCCTGCTACAATAGGACACTACCACACCCACCCCAATCCCTGTAACTGTGGATCCCCTCATCCCAAAGAGGGGACGTTTATCTTAACCACCTGGAGAGGAAGGAAAGATTTACTTTACCATCAGCAAGCAACGCAGAACCTAATGTCCTCCAGCGTGTGACTACCATTCACTATGTGGACTATTTACCGGCCATATTTACACATTTTGAGGACAGTTGTATTTTGTACATTGGACTTCAAATAATGTAGCCACTACAAAATAGTTTCATCCACAATTGACTGTTTTATTTTGATTTTAAATTTTTAATTTGGATTTCAACATGTTTAAGTTTATTTCTGTTTAATTTTATAAATTTAAAAATAAATAAAAAGACTGGTGTTGTATTTCTTGTGGTATTTTCTTTATTTATTTCTTCCTTCCATCATTATGTAAAAAAGCTAAGAATATATAAAAATGGTTTGGAAAGAAGGTTACAGCTATGCAATGTGTATCCCATTTCTAAAAAATGAAAACAAATTATGAAACACAAATCTCAATGTATTGATTCCATTCCTCTGTAAGAAATAATTATTTCAAAAAATCAGAAAAAAAAATCACAATTAATGCGTAACCCAATTATTCTGTGTAAGTTTCATTTTTACTGTTCTAAACCCTGACACCCTGTAAGAACAATATATAATCCTAATAATTAGATGTAATACACAAACTGTTATTGATTCATGTCAACATACACTGCATCATGCCCATGGGGCTACCTAGGGCCTACCTTAGGGGTGTCATGCATGTAAGAAAATGGTTTAGGCCTGGCACTTGCCAAGTCGAATTGGCAGTTTAAAACTGCAGTGGCAGGTCTGAGCCATGTTTAGAGGGCTACTAATGTAGGTGGCACAACCAGTGCTGCAGACCCACTAGTAGCATTTGATTTACAGGGACTGGGCACCTCTAGTGCACTTTACTAGGGACTTACTAGTATATCAGATATGCCACTCATGGAAAATCCAATCACACACCCATTTTACACAGATAGCATATTCACATTAGTAATGGCTAGCAGTGGTAAAGTGCCCAGAGTCCTAGAACCATAAAGTGGTCAGCCAAATTAGGAAGAAGGAGGCAAACAGTTTGGGGGTGACCCTGCAAAAAGGGGAAGGTCCAACAGTAATGTCCTCAACTGTGAGAAAATTGATCCATCCCATGTTCCCTAAGTGCACAGGATAATGGCAAACTATACCTAACTTTTAGCATCTGCCGCAGCAAGTGGAGACATTTGCCATAAAGGTAGAGAAGCAGCTGGCCACTGCGTTTCCGGTGGAGAAACATCAGACACCGATGGACACAGTGGCATGGAGGGAGAGTGGACTCACACAGAGGCCACCAGCTCCACATGTTCTTTGGAGGCTACCACAAAGGACCAGTCCCTAGTGGTGGTGGACTCCACAAGACCTATCCCATCTGTATCTGATTCCCATCTCCATCCTCCCTCTTGCTCCCCACCAGTTAGCCAAACACCAGGACTGTGGTCTCCTTTGCCAGAGGCAGCTCTCCCCTGCCCTTGTCCCCCTGAATGTGCCCTGTGAAGAGGCTTTTGACGTCTTATGAAGCATCTATGTAAGCAAGTCAGTGATTGTGAATGGCATCAAGCTAGTTAGTTCCCAAATGCAACAGATGGTTGCATTTCTATATGCCATTCATAGTTCAATGTCTGGCATGCAGAGATAATTTGCACTGAACTGAGTGCAACCCAGATACTGGCCCATGTCCTATCTTTTTGATCCGACTCCTGTCTCTTCCTCATCCCAAATCCTACCTCCCCCCTCATCTTAAGCATACTCATCTCTTTGCACATACACACTCCAACAAAAGCAGCACATTCAGGCATGAACACAAACACACCAAGAAACACAAACATACATCCATCCAACATACACACACTACTGATACTCCACCCACATGCAACACAACAACCACCACTACACCCACATCTACCACACCCACAACCCAGCACACACCACCACAGACGCAACCGCCATACCCACAGCCACAACATCCACCACCACAGACACAACCACTATACCCACAAGCACAACACCCACCATCAGAGACACATGCACCCCAAACACCACCACAACTTCCACCACACCCACAACCACAACCACCACACCCACCAGCACCACAACAACAAAATCCACCTCTACATTACACTCAGCCTAGTACATGCAGTCAACACACACCTACAGCAAAACAACCCCCACCAGACACAGATACTCACATCCACCTGAATACAGTGTACCTACAAAACAACACACATACAAACATACATACACACTCACAGAAAAGCACACACATCCCTACACCCACCAAACACAAACACACACACTCAGCCAAACATCACACACCCTCCAAGACACACACACACACACACACACAAATATGCACCACATATACCAGACCCACATGTACCTGCACAACAGACGGGCACACACACCACCCACTCCAACTCCCTCTACCTCCCAAACCCCATCCTCTCCCACCCCCTCTACACCTTCTCCTCCATGCTCCTTTACTGATTACCTGGCCCTGACCACAAAGAAATGCAAACCCACCTCTCCCAAGAAACATCATTGAGGTGCCTGCTCTGCCCTTATTGAGGAGGTTGTTCTTGGCAGTGTAATTAGGTGGCACGTTCTGAACCTAAAGCCCACATTTTCAATCAAGGACTGTATGGACAATTATCACTTTTTTATTTTAATTTTTATAGTGATAGACGTCTCCCATTCCTTGAATACATTTTCATTTATTTTTACTGTTTACACTGGCATTATTTTTAAATGATTACTAAATGATTGATGACAATGTTATTAATGTAAACGTGTTTAACACAAACTTATTTTCTATTCTGACAGTGACAAACAGGTATTATTTTGACATATTTATATAGTACATATATTAGTGTTAGACATTTGTGATGAACATGATGATTATGGGGATAGCATGCATCATGATGCTGGACACTTACACCAAAATTAAACATGTTTATATTTTAGTAACTTGTCAATGCAACTGTGTTTATTTACAAATGATGTGTCAATAATAAACAAATATGCATTATACAAGGAAAATAACACTTTTGAGTTAAATGAAATCAAAATATTAATAGAAATTGCACAAGACAAGGGGAAATTTGACATTTATAAATCCTGGAGTTTAGAGGTGTATTGGATGAACATTTCGTGTAAACCCACTTGTTGCATTGTGAAGTGCAATTACTACTTTATATTGGATGCATGTAGTTGCAATAAGAGCACTGTTTATGTATCTGATTTAGTAGTTTAGGGAAAATAATTAAACACATCACATGAAGGCAGTTAGTTCTAAATTGGTAAGTGTAAATAATAATACAGAGGTTTGTTTCTTTAAGTTTTTTAAACTACCAAACTGCACACATATATATATATATTGCACATCATTGTGCTATTGCTTGCAGGTTCTTAAAACAAAACGAGTCAAGAGTTTATGTACACAGACAATTCCAATGATAACAGATTAAACAGTCACTTTCCTTCGGTTCCGGAGATGACGGGGTTGATTTACGTTGTAGTCCAGTATGAGCAGCAAAGGCAGGTTTTCTGCAATTGGGTCCATGGCAGCAAGGGAAGTGAAAAGAAGAAAAAAAGTATGTTTTGTGCTTGTATGCCTTCCAATCCACCAACTCAATTGTGGAGGTTTAGCCTTCACAGTTACATTGGCAGGAAGGCACACCTTGATTGGCCTGGAAGTAAAACTGGCAGTGGTCCCGCTGCTAGGTGCTTTTGTATATGGCACCATCGATGAGGGTGTAAAATCTATGGGCCCATCAGCATCTACATAAGGCAGGCAGACCACCTAGTCGGCACACCGATTATCCGACAGAAAAACGAGGTGGGACAGATTCTGCCAAAATCTAAACAGGGTCATAATCCTTAAAAAATGAATTGTAGTGTGTGCCCGTGGCCTAAGAAACCTTACACATGCAGGCGAGTGCAGAAGGTGCTTATGGCATGCAGAAGGTACAGGGAAAAATCAAATATAGTAAAAAAGTATTTACTGGTGTCTCACTAGAGAGGATGAAAAATTCTTTGGGAACCAAGGAATTGCAGGTGAAAAGTGAAAATATGCAAAAATAATATAATACAAACACTGCACATACATATCAGAATGATCCTCAAGCTCATTAAACTGATATCAGAGAAAAAGGTAAAACATAAATAAACAAAAAACAGAAAGGCATATCCCTTTTCTATCAATGCCCCTAGAAAATGGCTTTGGAAACTGGAAAAAAAGATTTAACACACTGATTGCCACTGGACACATATTGAAAGAAGAAGAAGCAAGGAGGCATGAACAACATGCATACCTATGACAAAGCACACTGGCTGCCTACACAAAATGGCTGCCGGCCACATGTTCAAACAACAACAAGCAAGGAGGCATGAAGAACAAAGAACACATTCAGGCCTGTGGTGATGGCACATTGACTGACTACCCAAATAGAGGTCAGCCACATGTTCAAACAAGGATAAGCAAGGAGGTATGAAAAACGAAGAACATTTGCAGGCCTTTGGACATTGTATACACAAAATGGCTGACGGCCACATGGCATGGAAAACAAGGACAAAATGGTGACCTATAACAAACACACTACCTAGACAAAGGCAGCATGGTAAACAACAAAGAAAACACTACCATTTACATCATTGGCCATCACAAGCATATCCTCCCTGGTGCGTCTGACGGCAGTCTGAAGTATTTTTGTTTCTTTACTACAATGACGATCACGGGCAGGGAGCGCTGACAGCATTGTAGTAAAAGTGAAAGTAGAAGGAGCTACACTTAATAGATCTAGATGAAATTAAATAAAGGAACGTGGAACATTCAGTGATTCCAACAATATATGCTCTACCCATAATTCATAAGAGTTAACAAAATCTGCCCGGTAGGCCTATAGTGTCTGCAAAAGGGTGTCTGTTGGAACCCATTTTAAATTACGTGGTTTATTTTCTAGCACCACTGGCCAAGGACTTATGTTCCTATTTAAAGGACATAGGGGATCTGTTAAAATATCTACAGAATGCTCCACAGCAGGAATTGTACAAACTTATCAGCATGGATGTAGTATTGGACTATACAAGACTACAACACGTGTCCAGAGACATGCAGCACTAGCTGCACCTACTAAGGTGAAAAACTACACACTATTTTATGGAGAAAAAACAAATTTGTACTGCATTTACCACGATGCAATGGGGCTGACTGCATGCTGGAGTGTAAGGCAGGGTGCTGCCATCTGTTTCCCGTATAAGAAGGCTCCCTTGAGCCAGCGAGTTGACGAGCTCTGGTTGAAGAACCTGCGTGCCAGTGAGTGGTACAGAAACCTGAGAGGACGTTTGGAAGCATTTCCAGCAACCCCACAGACAAAGCTGCTCTCTGCTGATGAAGGGCCAAACCCAGAAACATGTGTCCAGAGATATACAGCACTGGTTGCACATACTAATGTGAAAAACTACAGACTACTTTATAGAGTAAAATCAAATTTGTACTGCATTTACCATGATGCAATGGGGCTGACTGCATGCTGGAGTGTGAGGCAGGGTACTCCCTGCAAACCGCAGAAGTCATATTTTAGCGGTCTCTACCGCCGGCCAGGTGGTGGTAAGACTGTCACCGAGAGTTAGGCGGCCCAAGGACTGCCAGACTCATGAAGAGGGGCTTTATGTCTGCGTATTCTACCAGACTAAGTGAAACTTAAGTCACTCTGTATTGAGAAGTTCAATAACTACCCTGTTCCCCTCAACAGTTTGGCAGAGCAGATTGTGAAGAGAAAGGACTTACCACCAGCAAGACACAGTTACTTCACTTTAAATAAAGTGGATATGTTGCTGAAAGTCATGATGGCCAGGCCACTCCTTTCATGATAAATTCTCCGTTAGTGAACTATTATTACTTAGGTTAAGAGTCAATTTCTGACGGATGCGAGACTTCCAATTGACTTAATATACTTCCATAGGTGTCTTTGGTATCAGTTACCACACTGACCTGAATGGAAAATCTGTACATATATTTTTATTCACTTCCTTTTCATGATTTTTATTCAATATTTGGAAGTTTCTGGCCAACAAACATTTGTTTCTTTCATATGCTTGTCTTTTACCTTGCCTTATTGATTTGCCAACATTGTTTTTCTTTAATCTCGATCTTTGTATCCAGTCGCGGCACGTGCTAAGCAGGGAGGGAGAAGGAGAATAATTAAATTAAATTAAAAATTATTTAAAAAACCCAAACACTTACCTCCTCTGCCGCGCGCCACTCCTCTGTCCCTCGTCGACTGCAGGCACAGGCTCCCAGCCTGCCCTTCAGCCACTCCTGACGCTGCTCAAAGCAGCGTCACGATTGGCTGGGAGTGGCTAGCCAGGGCGCACCCATGTGTGTTTGGCGGGCCCGAGACATCCGGTCAATCACACATGCGCTCCCCGCCCCTTTTACCAAAAAACGATCATAAACACAGTTTATGAATGTTTTTTGCGAAAAGGTTTGCAACTGCCGCTGCTAGCGGAGGTGGGGTGATGCTCCTACGCCCTCATGGAGGAACCACCCATGCTTGTATTCTCCCAACATTCCCCTCAGGATATGCCTTGATTTCTTTTTAAGCTGCCTAATAGTCAGACAAGTTGTTTTAAAGAGACCATCCGTTTTTCTCTCCAGTGTTTTCCTAGGTAAGGTGCTGTGCCATCCTAGCCAATTAACATATGCTTGTCCTTATACATACATTAAGCTGGCCGCTTTCTCCTTTTGCCTGCTGTTAGGATTCATTTACACAGAACATGGTTTCAGTATTCACAATTTCCCCAAATAGCACAGCAGATATCATTCTCAGTACTTTCTAAATTGGAACAACTAATATTACAACCAGATTTTTCACAACCGTAAAAGAGGCACTCTGCTGTCACTGAAATCTGTTGTGAATTTGGAAGCCACAAGTCCGAATTCTGTCAGGGCTGTTTGAGACTTTCTTTTCCTAAAATATGTTTTTATTTTATTTATTTGAATACCCAGAGTATCAAAAGAGTTGCACAGAATAGTCTTAAAGTATATGGTACCTTAAGAAAAAAATATCAGCACCAGTGGAATCAGATTACAGATTCAGGGTGGGGGAGAATGCATCAAGTAACTTTATGAAAAAACTAGCACGTCTGACAAACGTAGTAGAAAGCTTATAAATCATAGAAGGACAGTCGGTGCACCTTAGCTGGCTATAAACAATCAGGGGCTAGTAGGTTACACTGAACTGCATAATAGAAAGAGCTGGTATAAATTATTTAAACATCCATTGGCAAAGCCTATAGTTCAAGACTATGTGGGAGCTATTGGTGATGTCCGTGTTTGGTTTAGCCATGTTGTGCTGCAGCGTGACTGAAAATAAAAAAATACTTTAAAGAGATCATTGCTGTCGTGTGCTTATGTCATTCGTAATGACATAATGGGATTCCACATTCCGTGCGCACCGGAGTTCGAGGAGAGACATTTGTGGAGCTCGGGCGGTGGGAGCATTGTACCCTGTTTCCTCTAGGGGTGTACTACAATGAAGGAATTGTACACTAACAGTCCTGTGTGTTGGAGTGCATCTACTTCACGTTGGCGACGAGCTAGAGGGATGAGCTGCTGATGTTTTTTTTCCTCCGCTGATGATTTTCCTTTCATGGCCGAAGAAGTTTTCATCTTGAAGAGCACGCAGAGTCCACAACGTGGATTGTAGTGGTGAGCACAATGAGGATAGTAGTGGTGAGGGAGAAGGTATATTTACACAGCTTCGATAACTTAATTAATTTTGGGAGCGCGTGGGAGCACGCGTGCATAGTAATCACCATCCTCTTCATCTGCATCAAGCATAGCTATGGCAACAGAGATGCGTTTCACGTGCTAATGTTACGTGTTGTGCTGCATCGAGTGTTGCTCTGGCAATGGAGACACGTTCCACGCGCCAGCGATACATGGCAGACATTTATTTTTCTTTATATTTATGTTACCAGGACAACGGAGAAGCTTTCACTTATGGGAAACAGTGTTAACAGCTGTTTAATTGATTAAAAGCCTCAAGCAGATAAAACAGTGTAAAAAAAAAATTGCATTACTAAAACTTAGGCCCATATTTGTACTTTTTTAGCGCCGCTTTTGTGCCGCTTTTTGATGCAAAAGCGGCGCAAACCTACAAAATACGATTGGATTTTGTAAGTTTGTGCCGCTTTTGCATCAAAAAATTATGCAAATGTAGCTAAAAATAAAGTATAAATATGGGCCTTCGTGTCTCTGACTACATTTTTGCAACATGGCTCAACAGAGTTTTACTGTCAACCCTCCACAAGCTTTTTGGTCTACTGGGAGTGAGACAATTTTAAAAAGGCTGGAATGGAAAGATTATTTTTTAAATTACATTTATGCAATTGATGAAGAGAATAAAATGACTTCTGAGCCACAAAAAAAAGGATTCTGCTGCATTCTCCAGGTCCTATTGGCTTAAAAACCAACAACAAAATGCCAAGGAGCCCAGTCAGTGGAGATTTGTCTGTATTTAATGCGGCATTCCAGGAGCTTGATATGCATTTTGCACCTAAGTTGTGCATGGGTATAGTCAGATACAATTTTTTTCAGCTGAAACAATGTAAGGAGGAATCCGTAGATGACTATATAGCTGATTTGAAGAGGCTTGCTATTGATGGCAGGTTTGGTGCAATTCAGAAAGAATTGATAAGGGACAAATTGGTCATGCATTCATTCAATTCAACCATACAAGAAAGGTTGTGGGTTAACAGACATTCGCCTCTGAAAGAGGTCCTAGCAATGGTGTGAAAGGTAGAAATATCCGGAAGGTGTGCATTGGAACTTAAGCAATCAGACAAAGGAAGTGAAGCTGTTTACAAGGTGACAAATTGGAAACAGATGAAGGAGCAAAGAACAAATCACAAGGATAGGAACAATTCTAATGAGAAAAGATGTCACAGGTGCAACAGTAAGGAACATTTAGCTTACGCAAAAACGTGCCTGACGTTGAAACAAAAATGTAGCATTTGTAGACTCAATGGGCATTTCACAAAAGTGTGCAGAAGGAAGAATAAAACTGTCAAGTACATGCGTGATAGTAAAAGTCAGAGTGGAAGCGATGAAGAGGAAAAGAATATCTACTCAGAGGATGCTTAAAACGTTCTAGGGAAGTTTGTGGTAAACATAAACGATAAAAGTACAAAAGACAAACCAGTTTGTGAGATGGAAATTGGTGGTGTACCTATATTAATATACGCAGATTCAGGGTCACCCTTCACTATAGTTAATGAAGAAGTATGGAGGAAGAATTTTATAGAGAAAATCAGCGCACAGTTGTTGGAACCAGGTATATCCCTGGGAAGTTATACCGGTGAAAAAATTACCTTTTGGTTTTCAGATGGTTACTATTTTCGTTTAAAAACAGGAGTGCAAGAGGCAAACTGCACTAAGCAAAGGATGGACCATTGGTTCTTAGATGGAAAGAACAAGGAAATATACATATGGTTTTGGACCCTAATAGTGAAGAAAAGGTTTTGGTAGTAAATGATGGTACTGCACTGTAAAAGGAAATGGAGGATGAGTTTCCAAGAGTGTACAGTAAACAATTAGGAAATTTGAATGAATTTGTACATGACATTGTGTTAAAGAGTGATGCTTTTCTGAAAATACACAAATAAAGGACGGTTCCAATACTGATAAGAGACAAGGTATCAATAGAACTGGATAAACTGGTGCAAATGGGTGTTATTGAACCCATAGAGAGCTCAGAATGGATTTCACCCATGGTAGTGGCTCGACACAGCAATGGGAAAATGTGTCTATGTACAGACTTACGCCATTTAAATAATACCATTGTTGTGGATCGCTTTCCCTTAGTTAAGATCACAGAAATGGTCTCATGCCTTCAGGGGGCGAAGTGGTTCTCAACTATTGACTTATCTGCAGAATATCATCAAATCTCACTCTCCTCTAGGTCAAGGAAACTCATGGCTTTCACAATACCTTTTGGGTGTTTTCAATTTAGAAGAATGCCATTTGGCCTAGCATTGTCTGTGGCTGTGTTCCAGCGTTTGATGCATAAACTTTTTGGGAAAGAGAAGTGGGTGATGTTCTTTCAGGACGATATATTGGTGTTTGGGGAGAACAGAAAAGAACATGATGAGAAGTTACGTAAGGTGTTGGGTGTGCTAGAGAGTAAGGGATAAACTTTGGAACTAAGTAAGTGTAAATTTGCAGAAAAGTGTGTGAATTATCTCGGACATGAAATCTCTGATCAAGGAGTGAAACCTAAATCGTTTTTGATTGATTCCATTGTTGGCGCACCGTCGCCTGTCAATAAAGACAAAGTTAGGTCGTTCCTGGGTATGGCTGAGTATTGTGCGAAATTCGTAAAAAAAATTGCGGAAAAGGTTTATAACAAACGTTTGTTGCTAAAAAAAATGTGAAGTTTGTTTGGACTTCAGAATGTGTGGAGGAATTTATGAGTATTAAGAGTGAACTAAGTAAAGTAGCTCATTTAGGAAGTTTTGACCCTAAGTTAGATTGTTTTTTGACAACTAATGCTAGTAACAAGGGTTTAGGGGCGGTTCTTTCGCAAATAGATGATAAGGGTAAAGAACATATTATTCTGTTTGCATCCAGATCCTTATCACCGGCAAAGGAGAAGTACTCCATCATTGAAAAGGAGGCTTTAGCCTGTGCATGGGCTTTGGAGCATTTTTGAACGTTTTTGTGGGTAAAGACTGTTACTTTTGAGTGTGATCATAAACCCTTAATCAAATTACTTATGAGTGAAGGGAGTGAGTCAGCTTCGGCGAGAATGGTAAGATTGTCCCTGAGACTGAAAGACTATATGTACCGTATGGTGTATGTACCTGGAAAACATAATTGTGTTGCTGACTGTTTACCTAGATTGCCCTGTTTACTAGAATGCAGTGAGGAGGATAAGTGGAATGATTGCAAAGTGGCCTTGATACATGATTCGGGGAAACCAGCTATCAGAGAAGAGTGTTGGAAGAGGGAAATGGAGAAGGATACGGTGTTACAAATAGTTTTGCAATATGTTGTAAATGGTTGGCCTATAAAGGATTAGTTATCTGAATTGTGTAGACATTTTTGGGAAATTAGGTCTGAACTTTCAGTTGAGTGGAATGTCGTAGTTAGAGGTAGGAAGATTATTCCCCCTTGTGGTTTGCGAAAAGTGATTTTAGAACTCTGCCATGAAGGGCATTTTGGTACAGCTAGAACAAGTCAGTGGTGAAGGATTTGTTTTGGTGGCCAGGAATTGACAAGGCTACGGAGAGATTCGTTAGAGCTTGTGATGTATGTTGTGTGGCAGATAAGAGTTTACATACTGTTAGACCACCAATGGATCAAAAACCATTATCCAAGCAACCTTGGGAATGTGTGGCTTTGGATTTGTTTAGTCCAGTTGGAGAATTGCAGGAATACGTGATAGTTTTGATGGATTTGTTCTCCAAGTGGCCAGTAGTTGAAATGGTGGAGAGAGCATATCCTGATACAGTACTGGAGTTTTTGGATAGGACATTCTTGTCAGAAGGAATTCCTGCATCATTACTGATTGACACTGGTGTTCAATTTACTTCCAATACAGCTAAAAGATACTTTGAGAGGATAGGAATTAAGCATAAGACTACTTCCTTGTATAACCCTAGTGGGAATGGTTCAGTGGAAACGTTCAACAGGGTTATTAAAGGGGTTAATTAGGGTGCCATGCAGCAATGTAATGATTGGCATATAGCTGTGCGTAAGGCAGTCTCGGAATATAGTATTACAGAGAATAGTACTACTGGATTAAGTTATTTTGTGATTATGAGGGGACGGAGACCGAGGTGCAAGTTTAGTCCTGCATAGTTGATAGAAACCTGTGTGGAACAATGGCCACCTGAATTAGTGAGGAGTAGTTTGGAGAAATCACAAGAAAAGACAAAATCATATTATGATAGAGTTCATGGTGTTAAACCGGTTAGCATTGAAGTAGGTGACTGGGTTCGGGTCAAGAAACCTTATAAGATAAGGAAGGGGGAAAGTCAATATTTTAACCCTGAACAGGTATTAGAAGTTTTGCATAATGCAGTCAAACTCGGGAATGCTAAGGTATGGAATCTGAAACATATAGCCTAGCATCAGAATGATCATGCAAATGAAGGTTCTGTTGGAGTAACGGAAGAGACTAGAGAAGGGGCGAAATTTCAGATTGGTTGGAGAAATGGAATGAAGTAATGGAAAGCAGTGAGAGGTGTGAGTCTTCAAGCAGTATTGAGAGGTGTGAGTCTTCAAGCAGTAATGGTGAGGAAAGGTGGGAGAGGTGTGAGTCTTCAAGCAGTAATGGTGTGGTTGATGACAGCAGACAGGAATCTATTGAGGAGGATGTGAGTGGCAGCAAACGGAAGGTGGTACGTCATGGTAGGTTGAAAGATTTTGTGGTGGGTTGCACATCAGAACTTCAAGGCACAGTTTAGTAACTGATACAGTATTGTATTTCATCTGTATTGAGTGTGCTTATTGTGATATTATTTCGTATTTTTATTCTGTTTTGTTGTTTGATTATCACTGTTATTTTTCTTAAGTTTTAGAGGTTTTCGGTTAATTAAAGGTCGAAGATGTGTTGTGTGCTTATGTCATTCGTAATGACATAATGGGATTCCACGTTCCGTGTGCACTGGAGTTCGAGGAGAGATGGTTGTGGAGCTCAGTGTGGTGGGAGCATGGTACCCTGTTTCCTGTAAGGGTGTATTACAATAAAGGCATTGTACACTAACAGTCCTGTGTGTTGGTGTGCATCTTCTTCAATTGCTGATCGCTTCATAGCACCTTTGATTTTCTTTACTTTTAGCTGTGTTGTACAGCAGCTTGGCAGATTTACAACATAGCTAAAACATATTGACAAAAACAATAGTCTTGCATAGACGAGACCTATCATCTTTGCCAGCGCTTGCTTGCTTGCTTTTACTTACAATGAGAAACGGAGACATACATGTCCCAGAAATCAAAGCTTGTTTTTTTAAAAGTAAACATGCAGGTTGTCACACATAGTGTAAGAATATTGAGTACACTTAAAAAAAAAATAAGTTTCAGCTCACACAACACTTTTTAAAAGCCAAGTTAAGTTATACTAATGGCACAGGTGGAGTGAATAGACTGAGGTACCAATTGTCCCTCTCTCTAAATATTCTTAAATTACATTGGCACAGATAACCAGTTTAAATTTGTAAAGAAATTCCAGATACTGCTAATTGGTTTCGCTGTGAGCTGTTGTAGGGGCAGGTATTGTAACGGCCACCAGCGAATTAACCCCAAAATAGGGCACCATTTTGTGGCAGTGCATTTACCAAGAGTTCCATCTGCACCTTTTTTAGGGTTGAGCCTGAGAGTGCATGCGAAACACTGTCGCTCACCATTTTTTAGTGTGAGGGGCACTGTTCTTTGCAGCTTCGCCAATCGTCAAGGCATGTCTGGACAGGTGCAGAAGGGAAAATGGGCAGGGCGGGGTGGTGTGTGGTGGTAAGGGTAGTGGGGGACCAAAAACTAAATAAATAAATACAATAAAAGTAAAACGTACCTTTTTCCCACACTTCGCCACTCTGCTCTCCTCCATCATTACAAGCACAGGCTCCTAGCCTGCCCTGCATCCAATCTGGATGCTGCTCAAAGCAGCATCAGGATTGCCTGGGAGTGCCCAGCCATGGTGCTACCAGGCAGACTGTGAGCCTCTGCCTGGTCTCTCCAACCTAGCAATGCAGTGGCGGGGTGGAGAGACCCTACTGCGCATGTATGTTCGGCCTGCTCGAGACGGAGGGCCAAACATACATGCTCACTGTGGAGGAGTG